>NC_073397.1:12829580-13429580 GCF_028641065.1 Leucoraja erinaceus | reverse complement strand
CCTCCTACATCCCAAAGATATGAGGGTTTGCAGATTAATTCCCTTCTGTAAACTGACCTTACATTGCTGGGAGTGGATGTGAAAGTGGAACAAAATAGAACTGGTGTGAATTGATTTTTGATTGTCGGCGTGGACTCAGTGGGCCAAAGAGCCTGTTTCCATGCTGTATCTCTAAACTAAGCACATGCACCAAGGGAATGGAAGTTGAGTGATTGAGGGGGTTAGAACGCTATGCTTTAATCAGTAAACCTTAGCTTTTAATTCTGCTCAGACTGAAGGAATAGAGATCACACTCCTTAAGCACTGTTCCCAATCATTCGCTACACAGCCATCTTAATACAGCAACTTGGGTTCGAATCACACCTAAAGAACACGATCCTCTCTGACAGATATCGATGAGTAAACTGTTGATTTTGGAAGTTTTTCAGGCAATTCACATCGTTAAGTAACCTGCTGATGAGCTCCCCCATGTTGGCAAGCCAAGAAAATTCAAGGTCAAATGAATGCTTTATCTGATACTGTTAGAATGTTTCCCTGAAGTTTTTTACTTTGACATGCTTTAATTTTGCTTGGAGATTCCTATACTTATCTTGGCACATACACAGCAACCAAATCTCTGGTATGTTCTTATACTAAGAACAAAACTGTGTTCATCTATGTTAATAAATCAGTATAGTTGTCTTGTAACAATTTTTGCATAAATCACCTTCTTCCTTTACTGTATTAAGGGAAGTGATTTGTGTAGTCTGAACATGGCCCCTACCAGGCATGTTGATAGCATTAAAACGCCTGATAAATCAACACTAAACCAAACAAACCCAGTCACAATCTGAGCTATTACTGTTGGTCTTAAGGAGGAAACATGCAATGGTCAGCAGTGTGGGGAGAAGAACTCCATGCTCACTTATCACCCACTTCCTGATCTTGGAAATGGGACAGGAATTCATGCGGAACTCCAATTAAACCAACTGTTGGGTGTTGCAGAGTAATGCCCATATTGCAGTCACAGGCTATCAGGGGTTTGATGTGTTAATCCTCTCAGAGAGAGAGAGAGAGAGAAAAAAGACAGCTGATTATTGAAGAGGCTGCAATGAGAAATCCAGAGTTCTCTACTTATACTGTACAACCATTATCTGTTAAGCCTTTTTTTGGATGATATCTTCAGCCTCGACCAATTTACTGCCTGTACATGAACCAAAATGCTGCTGCTGCTACTTTATACGTTTGGACTAATGTGATCATTACCTTTCCCACTGACCAGCAGAAACAGCGAGAGGTAGCGGAATAATTCCAGGTAACTTTTGCTTTCCTTAGAGAGACGTCATCATTTAGTTTAGTTTATCTAAGTTTGGGTTAGAAATACAGGGCAAAAACAGGCCCTTCAGCTCACCGGGTCCACCCTGACCATTGATCACCTGCACACTAGTTCCATGCCATCCTACTTTTGCATACTACATACTAGGGGCAATTTGCAGAAGCCAATTAACCTACAAACCTGCACGTCTTTGGGATGTGGGAGGAAACTGGAGCATCCAAACCCCCCCCCCCCCACAACATCACAGGGAGAATGTACAAACCCTGCACAGACAGCACCCAAGGTCAGGATCGCACTTGGGTCCCTGGCGCTGTGAGGCAGTAGATCTACAGCTGGGCGTCTGTGCTGCCCAACATTCATTCCAATAATACTACGTTGTCTAGACTGTGTATACTTTATTTTGAATGGATTGACAACCATTGAAACAGCAGAGAATTAGTTAATTATCTATCCCTCAATATTAATAAAAATGATTACCAGGCAATTGACAACCAAGTTGATTGAGGAGGCACAAGAGATGGCAGATGCGCAAATCTGTACCAAAAACAAACTGTGAGTAAAAGGACGCCTACAGTATCTCGACCCAAAAGATTAACCATCTACAGATGCTGCTTGGAACGCTGAGTTCCTCTGTTAGTTTGTCTTTTGCATAAAGCTGATTGTGTCATTTTGGTCTGATTTTTTAAACCCAAGTTAGCCTGCCCTTAATGATTTGGGAATTGAACAAAACACAATATTAGCTATATAGAGTCTGAAGAAGGGTCTCGACCTGAAATGTCACCCATTCCTTCTCTCCAGAGATGCAGCCTATCCCGCTGAGTTACTCCAGCATTTTGTGTCTATCAATAAGCTATATAGAAGCAGGTTTTAAGCAGTCCAACAGGGTGTTGGACTGCTTAACTGCTTAACAGTCCAACACTGAGCAGGCACCAAGGATTTTTCCCACCGATGAAAAATAAAAAAGTTATGAGTGTTTCAAAAACCTTGAGATCCTCTCGCCTGTCAATCATCACGATGAAGGTAACGCCCCTTCCGGGGGGAGGGGGGGGGAAGGCAGGACTATAAAACCCCGGATGTCTGGACGTGACTCAGTCACTCAGCAAGATCGCGAGGGAGAGGCCACGACTCTTATTCTAAGCTGTGAATCAACTGAACTGAGAGTCTGCAATGTACTTGCAATAAATGATTTGATAGCCCTTAAAGACAATGACATGAGTTGTTTGGTCTGCTGCCCTGCCTGTGCTTGAAACTGCAATGCTTTATTAGACCCGACTGTGTTTGGAAGGAATAAATGCTTTATTAGGTCCGACTGTGTTTAGTTCAAAAGTCCTGCTAATTTCGTGACTTCCGCTGAGTGTACAGGTCACACTGATTGCGTAATTTCTGGTGAGTGCAGAGGTCGCGCTGATTGCGTAATTTCCGGTAATGCAGAGGTCAAGCTGAATGCGGAAGTGCCACTGACTGCGGAAGCCCCAAAGTGGAGAGGCCGCGCTCAGCCGTGTGAGTATTCAAGAAAGTTTACAGCCATATATATGGTGTGTGAGTCAGTGAGTGTGTGTAAGTGTGTGGCTGGATTAGTGTGTGTGTGAGTGGGAGTGTGTGTGTGTGCGTGAGTGTGAGTGTGTGTGTGTGTGTGTGTGTGTGAGTGTGCGAGTGTGTGTGTGAATGTGTGAGTATGTGTATGTAAGTGTGTGTGAGTGAGTGTGTGTGAGTGTGTGAGTGTATGTGTGTGTGTGTGTGTGTGTGTGTGTGTGTGTGTGTGTGTGTGTGTGTGTGTGTGTGTGTGTGTGTGTGTGTGTGTGTGTGTGTGTGTGTGTGTGTGTGAGTGTGAGTGTGTGTGTGAGTGAGTGAGTGTGAGTGTGTGTAAGTGAGTGAGTATGTGTGAGTGAGCACGTGTGAGTGTGTATGTGTTAGTGAGCATGTGTGTGAGTGGTCTCAGTGACTGAGCTGCCAGCCCAAGAATCCATACTAGCTCTCTGGATACAAGTCCCTTCAGCCCACAACACCATGTTGGTGCTCCAGAAAGCACCCGGCCCACCCCCCCCCCCCCCCCCCCCCCCCCCCCCCCCCCACTCCAGTGGCCAGCAATCTTGGAATTGGAGGAAAGGTAGAATATTGTGTTGGGGGACCAGCCCTCCCATGTTGAGCTGGGACCCGACGTGTCCCACTTAGTCTAGTGCCCTATTAAAATCCATATAGACAACATCCACAGCTCTCCCCTCATCAATCACTTTCATACCTGCTCAAAAAACTCAATCAAATTATAAAAACGTGACCTGCCACATACAAGGCCACTCTTCCCTTCTTAAACAAAGGACCAACATCAGTTAGTCTCCATTCTTCCGGAATCTGAATCTCCATTCTTCCGGGATCTCTCCTATGACTGGAGAGGACACAAAGAGAAACAAGGCAAATGCAAGACAATTAAATTCCTTACAAGAGTGGTGCACTAGCACAGCGGGTAGACCTATTGCCTTCCAGCGCCAGAGACATAGGTTCGATCCTGACCTTGTCTGTATGGAGTTTGCACATTCTATCCGTGACTGCATTAGGGCTCCAGTTTCCTCCCACATTCAACATTTTTTTTTCAGGTTAATAAATGTAAGTTTGTTAATTTGTAGGTTAATTGGCCTCTGCAGTGTGTAGGGAATGAATGAGAAAGTGGGATAATATAGAACAAGTGCAAACGGATCGGGTGGGTCGAAGGGCTTGTTTCCATGCTGTATTCCTAAACTACACCAAATTTCAGTCAGCAACATTTAGATCAGTAAAGTTTGAGGATTAAGATCTAAAAATGAAATGCAATGGAAGGTGGTGATAAAACAAACTGCTGTAGGAACTCGTAGAAGCAAGGAACTGTAGATGCTGGTTTATACCAAAGAGAGATACAAGTGTTGGAGCAACTCAGCGGGTCGGGCAGCATCTTTTTGGAGAAAAAAAGATGGGTGACGTTTCTGGTCGGGACTGGAGAAGGATCCCGTCCCAAAACTTCACCTATCCATGTTCTCCACAGATGCTGCCTGACCCGTTGAGTTACTCCAGCACTTTGTGGGTCTGCTGTATCTAAGAGGCGGGGGGGAGGAATTTTCAAGGTTGTGGGTCTCGTTCACCATCCTACATCAGGATGGTGTTGACTCAAATCAGCTGAAAGTGAATTAATGAGAGGTGCAGGAAAATTGAATTATGTGAGTGGAATAAACAGAAATGCAAGATTCAAGATTAAAATATTGATTGTATTTAAATTTTCAGGGACACGAGTATGTGGTAATGGGAGACACCATTAACTGATATTTATTTTTCTAGGGCAATAGCACAATACATTTGTTGTGCATCCAAATCATTTTCAGTTTAGATTACACTTCATTATGCCAGTACAACGCAGTGTATTCTCAAGCCATCTGATGGCAGACCTCCAGACACAGAAGCACAATTACAGATGTTTTAAATGAACCATCCAAAGCCTGACAATACTTTATGTTTAAAATTGCCCCCGGCTAACTTTCTAAGCAGCCAACCTCAGAACATCACAGGGATTGTAAAGTTATTGAGGGTGGCCACTACAAAGCTGTTTGCTTTACAATGAAGGAATTGTTACTCAAAGAGGGGCAAAGGACAATTGTAGCTCCCTCACTGTCACTAGGTTAAATCCTGGAACTCGCAGAATAATGGTATTCCCTTGCTCGTTGGTGCCTTCCCCCACAAGGACAAAAGTGGTTCAGTAGAATGGCCCACAATTGCCTTCTCAAGAGCCATTAACACTGGTCTTGCTAACGAAGCTAGCGTGTAAAATAATGAAAGATCAGAGTGCAAATGGAATGGACAAGCAAAATAGCAGGCAACTGGAACTCAGAGTCACCTGAATGGAAATTCCAGCAGGTTTCCTCCATCTCCGCAGATGTGTAGACACAAAGAACTGCAGATGCTGGAATCTGGAGGGAAAAACTGGAGGTCAGGCGGCATCTCTGGAGAATATGAATAATTCTGAAGCAGGGTCCTGACCCAATACGTCACCTATCCATGTATTCCAGAGATGCTGCCTGACCCACTGAGTTGCCCTGGCACTTTGTAACACCTTCGGGATGAATGTTTTCCCAGAGTAATATTGGTGAGAAAGTTCCAGGTTTTACAATGAGTGACGATGAAGAAAAGAGCGTGCTACAGTATATTTGCAAGTTAGGAAGATACATATTTTGAAGGGGAACCTGTAGGTGGTGGAGCTCCATTGTGCTGGCAGCTCTCCCCCTTCCTGGAGATGTAGGTTGTTCCTGTTCATAAATTCTAGGAGTGGAATTAGGCCATTTGACCCATCATGTCATCTCTGCCATTCAATCATGGCTGATCTATCTTTCTCTCTCAACTCCATTCTCCTGCCTTCTCCTCATAACCCCTGACACCCGTAGTAATCCAGACATGTCAATCTCTGCCTTATAAAAATCCATTGACCTGGGTTCCACAGCCGTCTTTTAAAAGGTTGTGCTAATAACTCAAATTTCACTGCACGTTAATTGGTACATGTGACAATAAACTGACCTTGAAAAGGAGCCTGGATGTGTAACTGACGCACATTTTGTGCATGGAAGGTATTTCAGTAATGTCTGCTAATTTTTACTGATTGATTTCCATGGCAAGTACAGCTGCCATTGCATTATCTTCATGAGGTTTACTTCACGAGATTTTGCAGAAATGGGAATTTCTGCCACAAAAGATCATGAAAAATAGTTAAAATGCTAAAATAGGGGAATACAATGTGTCCAAACACTGCAATCAAAGCAGATTGCCAAAGGCAAATCCACATGTGCTTTGATTATCGCTCCAGACATTGGATGGTATATGAGGTCTGTAGATACCATTTGAGCATTATACGGAGTTGTTCGTTCTCCCTGTGACTGCGTGGGTTTGCTCCAGTTTCCTCCAACACTCCAAAGAAGTGCGGGTTTGTAAGTTAATTACCTTTGTTAAAATTGTAAATTGTCTCCAATATGTAGGATAGGATTAGTATACGAGGCGATCGCTGGTCGGAGTGGACACGGTGGGCCAAAGGGCTTTTTCCCCAAGCTGTATCTCTAAAAGTCTCAGAAAAAAAGTCTTTAAAAAAGCAGGTACAGTTAAACCTAGCATTGAAATCTCTGGACTCCTTCACAATATGCACTGATGAGTGTTTTACATTGCCGTCTGTGATACTAAATTCATTTTAATCTTAAAGTGCATTTCTATTTAAAAAAAAATCAATCCATATTCAATAACTGCTAAAAAACATTGGTGCAATAAATTACCTGCATGAACACTTTATACATATTTCATTGCTGCATCTCATTATCCTGACTCAATTTGCTGAATGGTTCAAGGGGAGAAGGAAATATGAGGAATAGAAAGGATGGCTGGTAAAAGGCTGGGACTTAGGATTTATTTTGTGCCAATAACTCACAAGCAATAACACTGTAGACAACAGTGTGGACCTATAATGCATTTCACGCCTCCTTATCATCCTGTACATATTTTACAGCGGTTAAGTAATTTAAATTAAGAAAATAATTATAAATATCTGACATGTGATGCCTACTTCCCCTTCACCACCCTTTCCCCTTTCGATTTGCACCATAGGGGCAAAGACATTGCTTCCTCTAAATCTTCACAGCCTCATGGGGTCCAGTCATATTGTCTCCATAGATTTACTCAACACCCTAGTTCGACCACCACTGACTCCATCTACACTTCGTGACGACTTGGAAGTGTAGGAAGGAACTTCAGGAAGGAAAGATGCAGAAGATAGACGCAACATACTGGAGTGTCTCAGCGGGTCAGGCAGCATCTCTGGAGAAAAGGAATGGGTGACTTTTCGGGGCGAAGCCCTTCTTCAGACTGAGAGTCAGGGGAGAGGGAAACTAGAGGTATGAAAGGGCCGGCACCAAGGATCGCACCGGTGACCAAGGAATGGTGGATAACGAAGGAATGTGAACAGAGAAACTCAGCAGAACGACTAAGGTGGATGAGGGAAGGAGAGGGAGGGAATGCAAGGGTTATTTTGCTTCTACTCCCATCAGTCAGAAGATACATGAAAGTATGCAGCATCAAACTCATGAAAAAACTTCTTATTGGGCTTCTGAATGGTCCTTCAGTAACCTACGGTAGTGTCCAATTCATCTCTATCCCATTCCCATCAGTGGACTTGGTCTCTGCTCTGCTGTGCTAGAATGCTGAAAACAATACTCTTTGCTCTGCATCTTTCTCTTTGTTCTACCTATTGTACTTGATTTTGGCTTGTGAAAGCAAGTAACTTCAGCACTTTGTGTCTTTGTTTTGAGTTTGGCCTGATTGTATTTATATATAGTAACATAGAAACATAGAAAATGGGTGCAGGAGGAGGCGATTCGGCCCTTTGAGCCAGCACCGCCAATCATTGTGATCATGGCTGATCATCCACAATCAGTGACCTGTGCCTGCCCTTGATTCCTCTAGCCCCAAAAGCTCTAACTCTCTTTTAAATTCATCCAGTGAATTGGCGTTCACTGCCTTTTGTGGCAGAGAATTCCACAAATTCGCAACTCTGCGTGAAAACGTTTTTTTCTCATCTCAGTTTTAAATGGCCTCCCCTTTATTCTTAGACTGTGGCCCGTGGTTCTGGACTCCCGAACATTGGGAACATTTTTCCTGAATCTAGCTTGTCCAGTCCTTTTATAATTTTATATGTTTCTAGAAGATCCCCTCTCATCCATCTAAATTCCAGTGAATACAAGCCCAGTCGCTCCATTCTTTCATCATATGACAGTCCCGCCATCCCGAGGATTAACCTCATGAACCTATGCTAAATTCCCTCAATAGCAAGAATGTCCTTCCTGAAATTTGGAGACAAAAACAGCACACAATACCCCAGATGTGGTCTCACCAGAGCCCTGCACAACTGCAGAAGGACCTCTTTAGTCCTTTACTCAAATCCTCTCGTTATGAAGGCCAACATGCCAATAGCTTTCTTCACTGCCTGCTGTACCTGCATGTTTACTTTCAGTGACTGGTGTATAAGGACACCAAGTCTCGCTTCCCTTTTTCCTAATCTGACACCATTGAGATAATAATCTGCCTCCTTGTTCTTGCCGCCAAAGTGGATAACCTCACATTTATCTACAATTCTACATAATACTGCAATTGCCATGCATCTGCCCACTCATTCAACCTGTCCAAGTCACCCTGCAACCTCCTAGCATCCCCTTTGCAGTTCACACTGCCGCCCAGCTTTGTGTCATCTGCAAATTTGCTCGTGTTACTTTTAATTCCAAATCTAAATCAGTAATATATAGTTGCAGCCCCAGCACCAAGCCTTGCGTCACTCCACTCGCCAATATCCTTCATCCAATACCATGCGCTCTCATTTTACTCACTAATCTCCTGTGTGGGATCTTATCAAAGGCTCTCTGAATGTCCAGATACACTATGTGCACTTCATCCATTTTATTTGTCACATCCTCAAAAAATTCCAGAAGATTAGTCAAGCAGGATTTCCCCTTCCTAATTCCATGCTGACTTGGACCAATCCTTTTACTGCTATCCAGATGCGCCATTATTACTTCCTCATTAATCAACTCCAGCATCTTCCCCACCACTGATGTCAGGCCAACTAGTCTATAATTCCCCGTTCTCTCTCTCGCTCCTTTCTTGAAAAGTGGAATAACATTAGCTACCCTCCAATTCACAGCAACTGATCATGAATCTATAGAACATTGGAAGATGATCACCAATGCATCCACAAATTCTAGAGTCACCTCCTTGAGTACCCTGGGTTGCAGACCATCAGGCCCTGGGGATATATCAGCTTTCAGTACCATCAGTCCTCCCAATAGTATATTCTTGGCTAGCTTACCTTCGTACTTCATCTTTTCATCCCGTATTGACCATTTTGTAACCTTCTGATGTCCTTTGAAAATTGCCCAATCCTCTGGCTTCCCCAATCATTGCATTCCCTTTCTCTCTGTCTGTTTCCTATCCTAGTCGTCTTGCTAGTTTCATTGCTTGTATCCCTTCAATATCACCTCATCCACAGCCAACAATGGAGCATTGTGGGCTCCACCTTTCCTGAGTCAAGGTTCTGATTGTTCTGTACCTCTTTCATACCTCTAGTTTCCCTCTCCCCTGACTCTCAGTCTGAAGAAGGGTCTTGACCCGAAACGTCACCTATTCCTTTTGTCCAGAGATGCTGCCTAACCCGCTGTCTGCACTTGGTGCAAAGGTTGCAATCCCAATGTGTACGATAACTAGTCCCCTGGTGGCCATTTTAAGTGCCTGCTGGTGGGAAGTTAGTTTAGTTTAGAGATACAGCATGAAAACAGGCCCTTCGGCCCACCGAATCTGCACCGACCAGTGATCCCCGCACACTATGATTTAAATTTTATTGTCTGTACAGAAAACAGATTATATATTAGAACAAAGAAAACACACTTCTTCACACCAGTTCCAGATTGTCATTACAAGCTCTGGTGCACAACCATATACAATTGCAACAGATTCACATAACATGCCGAGTAAATCACTAAATATATATACTACGTGCATTGAGAATGCTGGTCCTAAAGCATATTGAGTGTTTACCTGCAACAATTTGTAAACGGGTCCACCTTCAATATTACATACCCTGCCTTTTTCCTCCCTTTTTCCCTCCTCTCTTTCCTGTGCCCCATCTGGACTCGCACCCATTTCTCCCCGCCCCTTCCACCTACATTCCTTCCTCTGGCTTCACAATTTGCAACTTTTCTATCTTTATCTCACCCCCTTGGACCAAACATCAGCCTATCACCCCCCCCCCCCCCCCCCCCCCCCCCCCCCCCCCCCCCCCCCCCCCCCCCCTGTACCCATCTACCTCTCACTAGCCAGGCTTTGTTCTGCTCCTAGGCTCCCAGCTATCTGCCCACTACTACAATCAGCCTGAAGAAGTGTCCTGACCCAAAACGTCACCTATCCATGTTCTCCAGAGAGATTGCCTGAGCTGCCGAGCTTCTCCAGCACTTTTTGACTTTTTTGATTGCTTTTTCCTTGGGTGCTGGATTGGAGTGTTCCCCCAATTCTAAATTGATAATGAAGGAGAAAATCCCAGCACAGAGCCTGTTTGCCCAGAGTAAGGGAATTAAGAACCAGAGGACATGGGTTTAAGGTGAAGGGTGAAAGATAGGAACCTGAGGGGAAGCTTCTTTTACTCAAAGCGTGATAGGTATATGGAACAAGCTGCCAGAGGAGGTAGTTGAGGTGGATACTATCACAACATTTAAAAAACATTTGGATAGGTAATTGGATAGAAGAGGTTTGAAGGGGTATGGGCCAAACACAAGTGGGACTAGTGTGGATGGGGCATGTTGGTTGGCGTGGGTAGGTTGAGCTGAATGGCCTGTTTCCATGCTGTATGTATGACTATGATTGAACCTTGAGAAATGCTCCCTTCAATATATTCTTGCAGCCTTAATGAAAGGATAACTCTACTGTTTTCACATCCAATTCAAAATGAGTACTTGGCAGCTGACTTTATAAATAAGGCGGTTCTGTCAATGTTGCAGTAATGGAGAAGAGAGTGAGGAACTGATGGCCAAGATAGAATTGTTCCCTTAAATGTTGATTAATCCAGCTGTGAGAATGGTTCATTGCCAGAATTCATTTGTAGGTACTATTGGAATATTTAAGAAACATTTAGACAGATACATGGATAGGATAGATTAGAGGAATGGGCCAAATGCAGGCAGGTTGGACTAGTGTAGATGAGACGTGTTGGTCGGCATGGGAAAGTTGGGCCTTTAGGCTTTAGATTTTAGAGATAGCATGGAAACAGGCCCTTCGGCCCACCAAGTCCATGCAACCAGCGATCACCCCGTACGCTAGCACTATCTTACACACTGGAGACAATATACCATTTTACAGAATCCAATTAACCCACAAACCTGTATGTCTTTGGAGTGTGGAAGGAAACCAGAACACTCGGAAAAAACACATGTGGTCACTGGGAGAATGTACAAACTCCATACAGACAGCACCCGTTGGCAGGATCGAATCCGGGTGTCAGGTGCTGTAAGGCAGCAACTCTACTGCTGCACCACTTTGTCATAGGCGGAAGGGCCTGTTTCCACACTGTATGATTCTATGCCTCAAGGGCTCCATGACTCTAAAACGGACAGTCTACAACCGGGCTAATCAAAATTCAGAGATTGACACTGGCTCAGTGTCTCATTAGCTGCACGAGAAGTGCTAAAGGATCATTATTGCTGCTGGATGACAACAGACAGAAGAAGGGTCCTGATCTGAAACATGAGTCTGAAGAAGGGTCCCGGCCTGAAACATCACCCATAATTTTCCTCCAGAGATGCTGCCTGACATGTTGAGTTACTCCAGCACTTTGTGTTTATCTTTGGTATAAACCAGCATCTGCAGTTCTTCATTTCTATATTCGTGTTACCAAGTTGTGATTAGTTAGGAAAAGTAATCAGTTTGGATAACAAGAAATGCCAGGTCTCCATTGGCACCAGATTTAAATTATTTACAATCCTCTTCATGGGTTATCCTGATTCAGCGAATCATGGTCTGAAAACAATGTAAGCTGTCATTTAAACTCTGACCTCTTTGGTCAATGATTGCAGATAAAGAGCTAAGGTACCTTAACCCTTACTGTGATAGATAAACAGGCAGTCCAGATGGTTAAGGCAAGAAATCCTATTACTGGTACTTTAAAAGTCAATGCAGATTTACAACCAGCTAAAACACAAGAAATGAATATTCAGTGATAAACTGCTCCATTCCATAGTACGGCAAGTGCAATTACATTGAGCAAAATAATTTGTCTGTTCAAAACAGAGCATAACCTCTTTTATCCTCACCACTCAATCTTAGCGGTCAATAAGGCTGAAGACAACTCGTCCCTTCTTGCTTGCAAACAACTGCCCCCATTTAAATGATGTCACAGATAATGTATAAAGCCATTTGTCATAATTATGTGTAAATCTCTATTAATTGAAGGGTCAAGGATCTAATCACATGGCATATCAAGGTCAGCAGAATACACAAGAGAATATCAGAGAGGCAGCACAATTGGCTTGCGAGAGGGAAACATAGGGATAACTGCTTTAATATGCTGAAACGGGGAAGGAGTTTCACGCTTGCACCATGCTTTCATCCCAATCATGAGATTTAATCAACGTTACATGAACATTCTTTAGATTCTGAAATTCTCACTCTATCCCATGTTTAGTTTTCAGTTTAGTTTCATTCAGAAACAAAGTGCTGAAACAGGCCCTTCGGCCCACCGGCCAGCAATCCCTGCACACTAACACCAGGGACAATTTACAGTTTTCATCGAAGCCAATTAACTTACAGAACTGTACGTCTTTTGGAATGTGGGAGGAAATCGGAGCACCTGAGGAAAACCCTCACGGTCACGAGGAGAACATACAAACTCCGCACAGACAGAACTCATAGTCAGGATCGAACTCGGGACTCTGGTGCTATACGGCAGCAACTCAAACTCTGTGCCAGGGTGCTGGCCTGACTTTCAGTTGGGGATTCATTCTGTTTTCATCCCTGTGTGTTTGATGTTGAGTTTATGTTTTGCTCAGTGTATTACTCCACTTATTGTCCTTAGACCAGCTTATGTTGGGATTAATTGATTGATTGAATGATACAGCATAGAAACAGGCCCTTCAGCCCAGTCCATGCCAACCATTGATCACCTGTTCACACTAGTTCCATGTTATGCCACTTACGCATCCAATCCCTATGCAATGGGGGAATTTAAAGGGGCCAATTAACCTACAAACCCACACATCTTTGGGATAGCTTGGTTTAGAAATACAGTGTGGAAACAGGCCCTTCGGCCCACCGAGTCCATGCCGGCCAACAATCATCCGTACACTAGTTCTGTCCTACACACCAGGGACAATATACAAAAGCCTGAGTACGTACGTCTTGGAATGTGGGAGGAAACTGTAGCACCCGGAGAAAACCCAGGTGGTCACAGGGAGAACGTACAAACTCCGTACAGATAGCACCCATAGTCAGGATCGAACCTGGGTCTCTGGCGCTTTAAGGCAGCAACTCCACCACTGCACCACCATGCCGGCATTGGGATGTGGGAGAAACTGGGGAAGAGGGGGGAGAGAGGGGAGAAGGAGTGGAGACAACTTTTAAGGAGCCAGAGAAACACGGCTGTGAAGCTCGGCGGACATTTAATGTATCCTTGGTTCTGAAAACTACTGCTTACCTTTTTTTCCCCTCCAATGAGCCAATGAAATTCACCAGTCAGCACCAGCTACAACCTATGAGAACCTCCGAAAACCTTCGACATCCTGGCAACCCATTAGGACCTCCTGGCGACCCATATACGGCACGAGAATTCTCTCTACCCTCCATGGCGGCTTCATTCTAGTCATAATGAGGTTGTGTCTAGTTCCCAGAATGCGGGAACTCCTCGCGACCCTGAAGGGACTCCCCGGCAACCACCCGCGAACATGTGGCGACCATATGGCAACTGCATAGACGCCTGCGGTCGCCTAAAAAGTCACCTAAGTGGGACAAATCAGGGGCGGCAACAGATGATCTCAGGAAGGGTGGAGCCTCTCATGGCCCATTGTTAGGTGGGGAAGATGGTAATTAGAGGGATGAAGGATGCCTGGTAGGACAACTCGGGTGGTGGGGAAGGGGGCGAGGAGGGGAGGGCAGAGAAGGGAGGGGAAGGTTTGTAAAGTTTGAATCTACTGGACTTCCTTGTCCTGTTGCTATTTAACACCATTTAAAATAAAAAACAATAACATGAACAAAATTCAATTGTTATATTAACTATTCTTTAATAACCCATCGATAGACAGTGATCTCCTAATTCTAAAATGATATCATCACACATTTAACTGAGCAAAATATCCTGAGGCATTGCTCAGGAATGTGACTGAACAAAGTTTGGTTCAAAGCCGCATAAAGAGAAATTACCAAAATATTGGTCAACAAGGCCGGTTTTCAGTAAGATTTTGGGGACAAGGAAAGAGCGTTCACGTTGCGGCCCTGTTTTCACCTTTCCACCACCACGCACAAGAAGCGCAAGACAGACATGCAGGTGCCGAGAAGTGTGTGGCTGAACAACTTCTAATCTTGTGTGTGTGGACTTGATAAGAAGAAGAAGTAAGATTTTAAAGGAGGAAAGGGATGCAGAGATAACCAGGGTTGGAAATCCAAAATGTCCAGTGACGGAAAGTCCAGCTGCCTTTCATCAATGGTCGATGGTTCTTTATTATCACATGTACAATTAAATTATTTTTTTGCAGTTTCACAGTTCAGTAATGCATTGTCATACCTAAACACAATCCCAGATTGGTAAAGTGCGATTGAAATCAAGGTTGTTCAAGATGTCAAAACAAATGGGGATCAATATCTCAATATTGGGCTGGATTTCAGAAGTAGGGACCATATCATGATTTGAAAATAGAGGTTAGAATTTTAAAATCGAGGCATTAAGTGGGAGCCAATGTAAAGACAAGAAAATTATGGGTGGTGGGAATTGTGTGTGCAACTGAATTTTGGATTATTTTTGGCACAATCTTTGCAGTTTATAGTTAAATAATATGATGTGTTATTAGCATCTAATTTAGCAATTGACCGTGGGCACTTGTTATGTCTTATAAAACAATAAAGGTAACGATATTAATAGTTTTGATATAAAAGCATAAATCAAATAAGTTAACAGCATGATCTCATTCTTTCTCATAAATGTTGTTCTTTTTTATCCATTTGCATGCATTTGTTTTAGTACTTACTGCATTAAAGACAAAGATGAACATTCTATAGTGAGTACAAAATGAAGTTTTGGAGGAACTCAGCGGGTCAGGTAGCATCTGCGGAGGGAACGAATAGATTCAGGTCATGACGTTTCGGTTCTGCTGAGTTCCTCCGGCAGTTTGTTTTATGCTCAAGATTCCAGCATTTGACGTTTCTTGTGTCTCCAATTTCCGAGTCTGAAGAAACAAAACGTCACCCATCCTTTTTCTCCAGAGATTTTGCCTGACCCGCTGAGTTACTCCAGCACTTTGTGTCTATCTCTGAGTACAAATGCTTTTTACTCCAGTGAAATCATAAGCATGTGTATAAACAGGGCTCTTAGGGCCAACCACCCTAAGATAGCATTTCATACCATTTTTAAATGTGTTATCTGACTGAATGCTTGGTTTCCATACAATCATTTTTTAGAAGTGAAGCTTTCACAACACAATGCAGCAAAACACAAGCTTGTATTCAAGGCGGTGAGAGGAGCCATTGATTCTGCGTTCTAAACTCTCACCAGCATGGCTGTGAGTTGGGAGCTTCATCTAAGAGCACAAAACTTATACGTTAACATAGCATTTTGTAAGTGTGGCAATCAATCTGTAAGTGAGCAGAGTTCACCAGGGTAAGGGCTTCTCACTGTGGAACTGTAAAGAGTTCCTGTTCATTTTGCAGAAACCGTGTTCCTGTTTATTTGAGAGGACAAGGAATACTTGCAGTGTTACTTTATGCAGTTCCTGTTTACTCGCCAGAGCCACTTGTTGGGTAATTATTCAGAGTTCCTGTTCATTCACCAGACCGATGGTAACAGCTTATCATTCCTGTTTATTTGGCAGGGGAAGGGATAACACCATCCCATTGTGTTTGCCTGGTACTAGTATACATTTGCCTGCACTGGTCCAGTTCTCAGCTGTGCCTCATATTCTATCCAATAAGATATTAAACTAAGCCATGCATCACCTCTTAAAAGAAACATAGAAACATAGAAAATAGGTGCAGGAGTAGGCCAGTCGGCCCTTCGAGCCAGCACCGCCATTCAATATGATCATGGCTGATCATCCAAATTCAGTACCCCATATCTGCTTTCTCCCCATATCCATTAATTTCTTAGCCCTGGGAGCTATATCTCTCTTGAATACAAAAGGTCCCATGGCGCTGGTTTTCATTTAGTTTACTGAAGACATACAGCGTGGAAACAGGCCCTTTGGCCCACCGAGGCCATGCCGACCATAAACTAACACAATTCTACACACTAGGGACAAATTACAATTAACAGCCAATTAATCTCCAAACCTATACATCTTTGGAGTGTGGGAGGAAACCAGAGCACCTAGGGAAAACCCACGCAGTCACAGGGAGAACGTACAAACTCCGTACCGACAGCACCCGTGGTCAGGGTGAAACCCGTGTCTTCGCGCTGTAAGGCAGCAACTCTACTGCAGCCGTGTTTTGAAATTCAATTCAATTCAATTCAATTCAATTCAACTTTATTGTCATTGCACAGTTACAAGTATGGGTACAACGAAATGCAGTTTAGCGTCAGTCCGTAGTAATAGTGCAATATAGAAATAAAAAATACAGAATAAGCAAACAATGTGGACAGAGAGACTGGAGAAATCTATCGGCGGGACTCCGAGTTCAGCAATGTGATAGTGTTGTTGTAGAAACTGTTCCTCATCCTACTAGTACGAGACCTGAGGCTCCTGTACCGCCTCCCTGATGGGAGGAGGGCAAACAGTCCATGGTTAGGGTGGGAGGGGTCTTTGATGATCTTCCCGGCCCGTCTCAGACACCGTTTTCGGTGGAGGGCATCCATGGCAGGGAGCGGGCCACCGATGATGTACTCAGCGGTTTTCACCACCCGTTGTAGTGCCTTCCTGTCCGCTACAGTGCAAGTGCTGTACCATACCGTGAAGCAGGTGGTCAGGATGCTTTCGATGGTACAGCAGTAAAAGTTGGTCAGGATCTGGGGGGACAGGTGAACTTTCTTGAGCCTCCTCAGGAAGTAAAGGCGCTGCTGCGCCTTTTTGATCAGTTTGGTGGTATTGAGGGACCAGGACAGATCCTCCGAGATGTGTACCCCGAGGAATTTGTAGTTGGAGACGCGCTCCACCTCAGTCCCGTTTATATGGATGGGGATATGTCTGCCCCCTCTGTTGTTCCTGAAGTCAACAATAATCTCCTTCGTCTTCTTGGAGTTGAGGACGAGGTTATTGTTGGCACACCAGGTTGTCAGGTGCTGGACCTCATCCCTGTAGGCTGACTCGTCGTTGTCACTGATCAGCCCTACCACCGTGGTGTCGTCGGCAAATTTAATGATGGCGTTGGAGCCATTCTTAGGGATGCAGTCATGGGTGAAGAGGGAGTAGAGGAGAGGGCTGAGCACACAGCCCTGTGGCACGCTGGTGTTCAGTGTTATAGTGGAGGAGGTGAGATTGTTGACCCCAACAGACCGTGGTCTGTTGGTGAGGAAATGTCTTATTATGGGAATTTTGGGGGTGTAAAGTGCATAATTTAAATTTCCCTTGACTCTCTGTCTGAAGAAGGGTCTCAACCCGAAACATCGCATATTCCTTTTCTCCAGAGATGCTGCCTGACCCGCTAAGTTACTCCAGCTATTTGCATCTATCTTCGGTTTAAACCAGCATCTGCAGTTCTTTACTGCATTTAAATTTCTTTCTTTGGTAGCACATTGAGGCAGATTAATTGAATGGGCTTGATAAGCTAATGATTGGTTATGATTACTTGAAGTGGGCTTACAGTTCATTGAAAATACCACAGGTGAGAACTTGTGATAGCCCAAACTTAATGGGATCTTGAGTCATTGCTGAGGATTTCTCTGGGGCATCAGAGTTTGAGGTGAGACTTCAGGGAATTATATAAAATTATGAGAGGCATCGATAGAGTAGACTGTCACAATCTGTTTCCCAGGGTGGAAATGTCCAATGCCAGAGGGCATGGCTATAAGGTGAGAAGGGGAAAGTTTAATGGAGATGAGCGGGGCAAGTTGATTTACACAGAGAGTAGAGGGGGCCTGGAACGTATTGTCAGGGCAGATACGATAGTGTCATTTAAGGGGCTTTTAGATAGACACATAGAAGTGCAGGGAATAGAGGGATATGGATCATGTACAGGCAGATAAGATCAATTTAACAGTGTCATGTTCAGCAGAAACATTGTGGGTTGAAGGGCCTGTTTCTGAGCTGTAATGTTCTATGTTCTATGTTCTTTGTTCTTTGATTGGCTGCCCTGTTGCTAAGACAGATTGTTCCCAGGAATCAGTTCTGGATACTTCAGTTTCCTTCCACATCCCAAAGACGTGTGGGTTGGTAGGATAATTGTCCTCTGTAAATTACCCCTTTGTGTGTTGTGTGTATACGAGCTTGAGATATTATGGAATGAGTATACGGGTAATCGACATGGACTCAGTGAGCCAAAAGGTCGGTGTCCAAATTGCATCTCAAAACTAAATACAAACACAATGATTTTGACACATCCTGAGTTGCTAATGGCTTTGCTGAATGTGCATTTGTTTCCTCCAAATCTAGTGCTCGTTCCATTCTGGCAGATCAGTCTAGTTTATTTCTTATTATAGCATTTCATAATATTCTTGACCAGTGGCGGACTGGCCAGGGTGTCAGCTTGCCCGATGGCAAGTGGGCCCTTGATGAAGTGGGCCCCCTTTGTCTCTTGGCAACCAATATTTTTAGACCCAGTCCGCCACTGTTCATGACGCAATGGAATGGCTTGCAGTTCAGATAGGCACCTGCGGCACAGTAGCACAGCGATAGAGTTGCTGCATTACAGCGCCAGAGATCTAGATTTGATGCTTACTGTGGGTTCTGTCTGTACGGAGTTTTTACGTTCTCCTTGTGACCGCGTTGGTTTTCTCCAGGTCCTCCAGTCTTCTCCCACACTCCAAAGATGTACAAATTTGTAGGTTAATTGCCTTCGGTAAAAATTGTAAATTGTCCCTAGTGTGCAGAATAGTGCTAGTGTACGGGGTGATCGCTGGGCGACGCAGACTCAGTGGCCTGTTTCCACCCAGTATCTCGAAAGTTTAAAGTCTATAGACAGCAATGAAAATGGAGTCACGTATAGGTTTGATTGAGTAAAGATGGCAAATGTTCTTGGTTTATGGTCATTAGCAAACCATATGGATATTTGTAACAATCCAATGATTTCACAGTCACCATTATTTTTTTAAATTCTGGAATTTATTTAAGTAACTGAATTTAAATTCCCCAGCTGCCATGGTGGGATTTAAATGTTTGTCTTTGGATCATTAATCCAGATTTCTGGATTACAACTCATTATGGCAGCACAGATGTCCCATTGTTCCGTACGCAGATTTAGTTACAGGAATTGCTCCCTGTACATCCTGAATGTATAGGGTCTTCTGCACAGATCCCATCTCTCCTCACTCTTCCAGTAGCTCCAAGTATAGTTTGTATTCTTTCAGTCACACTGTTTTTAGTTTAGTTTAGAGACACACCATGGAAACAGGCCCTTTGGCCCACGCCGATCATCGATCACCAGTTTATACTAGTTCCTTGTTAACCCACGTTCTCATCTATTGCCTAAATCTTGGACTTTAGTCTTTAAACTTTAGAGACACAGCGCAGTCCACTGAGTCTGCGCTGACTAGCGATCACCCCATACCCTATCCTACACATTAGGAACACTTTACAATTTTACCAAAGCCAATTAATCTACGCGGTTACAGGGAGAACGTACAAACTTCGTAGTCAGGATTAATCCCGGATCTCTGGCGCTCTATGGCAGTAACTCTACCGCTGTGCCACAGTGCCACCCAATTAAGCTGCTGTGTATTAGGGGCAATATTTCAGCTGCTAATTAACCCACAACCCTGCATATCTTTAGGATACCGGAGGAAACCAGAGCACCCCGAGGAAACACATGTGGCCACAGGGAGAACGTGCAAACTCCACATCGAGGTCAAGTTCAAACCCGGAATTCTGGTGCTGTGAGGCAGCAACTCTGCCAGCTACACAGGTGTGCTGTCCATTGCATTCCAAGAGAACAGTTCCTAGTGAATCCATGTGTGGGACCCACTGGTCAGTGCAGAAGTATTGAGCACAACAACAAAAATCCTTCAGCATCTTCCACAATGTGGCACCAACCAAGGAAAGCACTTTGTGGAGTCATGAGATGGGCAGCCTGATGGTACAGAACTTAGTGCTGCTGCCTCACAGCTCTGGAGGCCTGGATGTGAACCTAATGCCCCTGTCCCACTCAGGAAACCTGAACGGAAACCTCTGGAGACTCTGCGCCCCACCCAAGGTTTCCGTGCGGTTCCCAGAGGTTGCAGGTGGTTGCTGGAGGTTGCAGGTAGTGGAAGCAGGCAGGGAGAATGACAAAAACCTACAGGAACTTCCGGGAACAGCACGGAAACCTTGGGCGGGGCGCAAAGTCTCCAGAGGTTTCCGTTCAGGTTTGCCAAGTGGGACAGGGGCATAACTTTGGTGCATGGAATTTCTATGTTCTCCGCATAACTGCATACGTTTCCTCCCATATTCCAAATGCATTGAGTAGATCAGTTAGTCGCTATAAATTACCCTTTAATCTGAGTCAGTGAAGGGGAGTTGTGGGGATATGTGAAGGAGCATAAATTGTAGAGATACAGGGAAATAAGGAGAGGAGGGACAAAATGGGATAGTTTCCATGGGAACCTGCTTGGGACTGGTGGTCTTAATGGCCTCCTTCTGTGTCATTATAAAGACGTGATATGATAGCAATTGCCAGAACCACCAACGAGGCTGCAATTACCAATCACCACTCTACATTGTGCTGGTAGGAAGAAGTCCCTCCAGTCACTCGATTCATATTTAGCTGGGCTAGGGCTATTGTGGGGCATTATCTGGGAAGAACTGAGAACCAAAATGGCAGTGTCGGCAGGTTTGCACATATAGTCTGGTGTCTCAATCTGTTGCTCTTTATGTCCCTGCACCCACTCACAGAACACACATCAGCTCACAACATTGTGTTGTCCATTGCAGTGGAAAGGTAGTTCGGGCAGGACAAAGCCTGGCATGTTATGGATGATGTGTGTTCAAAGGAACCACAGTTGCTGGTTTACACCGAAGATAGACACTAAATATTGGAGTAACTCAGCGGGACAGACACCATCTCTGGAGAAAAGGAATAGGTGACATTTTGGGTCAAGAACCATTCTTCAAACTCAGAGTCTGAAGAAAGGTCTTGACCTGAAAGGTCACTTCTTCCTTTTCTCCAGAGATGCTGCCTGACCCGCTGAGTTACTCTAGCATTTAGTGCCTATCTTCAAGTCTAAGGTGATTATACGTGAGGGGGGAGGTGATTGACCATTGTTAGGCAAAGGACATTAAGGCGTAGCACAGTAGCACTGTGAGTTATCATTCTTCAGAGTCTAAATAAGGGTGTTGACCTGAAATGTAACCCGTCTATTCCCTCCCCAGACGCTGCCCGACCTGCTGAGTTGCTCCACAAGCAAGTGGATGAACCTCAAGCCCTTGTAGCACGTAAGATATAGGCGCCAGTGGTTGCTGCTCCTCGTTGTGGCAAGACACTGCAGTTATCTTGTTTGCTCTTGGTTATTGCAGCATGAGGCTCCAGGATGTCTATGAAGCTCAAACCAAATGTAAATACTGAAACCATTTTGAATGGTACACATTCCTTTCTGAGTTCAGATGGCTGGGAGTCGAATTTATTTTGAGATGCCTGGTGTGGCTGGCATGATGATAATCACCAGCACATTACTGGCACTGCAATAAACATCTGGATCTCAGGGGAGATTATGTTGCAGAAAGAAACATAAACATTCATAGCATTTAACAGTAAAAATATATGACAACTTGATATATCTGTAGACATATAATAAAATCTGTGGAAAATAAAACATGTCTCATTTTTCTTCGTGCAGTATATTAGACAATAAGATTTGATGTATGGATGTGTTCATCTAATCACACTAATAGCATCGATCACTGCAATTTATCAGGAAATCTCACGGTGACTATTACCCAGCGATCAACGCATCTGTTTCTTTTTAAAGTTTAAAAAGACTTAACGGTGCATAAGAGAATAATCGACGTGGAACAAAAAATACTAGTGCAACTCTTCCAAATTTTCTCTTTCACCACACGCACGCATAGACACATGGACACGCACATAAACATGTACACATACACATACATTCACACACGTGCACACGCACACAAACACACACGCATATATCCGTACATAAATGCAGGAATATAACCACATGCACACACATGTATATGCACGTGCACACATATACACACACACACACACACACACACACACACACAGACACACACCAAGTATATTTTGCAGCACAAACAAAATAACAAAATAACCAGGACTAACATAGTAACGAAGATGAATGGAGTCAAGAGTGGCTCTTGCAAGCATCCTGGGGGACTCCCTCTAGCTGCATTCCCAGATGTTTACGGCACCCATGCGCTCATGCAACATTTGCATTTAAAAAACCTCTGCACAGTGGGAACATTGCCGCCGTGCAAGGCACAGAAATGCAAGCCTATTCCCTGTATTTCTGACAAGTAGGCTGCCTTTTGTTGGGCTTGGCTTGGTGGACAGAGCATATTGCCTGTCTTTATTAAAGCTTGCTAACGCTCTTCTCATCATTGTGCTTTAGTTTATTAAGCACAGGGAGCGTGGAAGGATAGTTTAGTTTTAGTTTAGTTTAGTTTATTGCCACATCTACCGAGGTCCAGTGAAGAGCATTTTTCGTGATAACCAGTCAACGGAAAGATAATACGATTACAATCAGGATATCCACAGTGTACAGATACATGATAAAGGGAATAATGTTTAGTACAAGATGCAGTCCAGTAAAGCCTGATTAAAGAAAGTCAGAAGGACTCCAATGAGGTAGATAGTAGCTCAGGATCACTCTCTAGTTGTTGTTAGGATGGTTCGGTTACCAACAGCACCTCTGCAAAGCCTAAAAGAAGCCCAATGTGCTGTACTGGTGAGAATGGGATGTTCCCACTCACATGCTAAGTCAAGTGTGGAAGAATCATTCTCAACAACTATCACAGGAAGCTCACAGTTTTCCAAACAGTTATCCCTCTGATGAAGGATAAATCTGTGATTCATCATTAACGAAAGCACAAGATCGCTTAGTCATTTAAAATCACAAGCTTATTTATAACTTTCTTCCGTTGACTGCAGGTATTATACACGTCCCATTAAGGCGTGTACAATACATTAACTCCATCTCTTTGGGATGTAGTTTTATAACTTTTTGAGGAATCTCTGAGACATTCAGCATTTGAAACATAATAGACTGCAGATGCTGGAATATTGAGCAAAGCATAAAGTGATGGAGGAACTCAGTGGGTTAGTCAACATCTGAGGGAATGGACAGACAGCTTTTCAGGTCAGGGCCTTCTTCAGACCGATTGTACTAAGGGGGAAATGAGGTGGATGTGGGACAAAGCCTGGTGAGCGATGGGTGGATACAGTTGAGGGGGGAGGATAGAGAGTGATAGACCATTGTTAGGCCAAGGAAATGAAGGCATTGCACATTACCACTGGATGGAGAAAGAGCTATCATTTTTCAGTGTCTGAAGAAGGGTCCAGACCTGAAATATCACATGTTTATACCCTCCCCAGATGCTGCCTGCCTCTGTGTCAGGAGAAATTATAAATTCAGAGCAAAATAATCATAATACTCACCCCTTTACACACAAACATGCGCACATATGCGCACATGCACGCACCCAGGCGCACATGCACGCACACGCATGCACACACATATGTGCACACACACACTCGTGCACACACACCACTAAAGAAATCGGACACAACATAATGTACAGCCTGTTATCCTCATGTGATGCCGATTTTTAATAAGATACAAGGTACACCACTTTCACTCTGTATTGATGGGAAGTATTAAGATGATTTTGAAAGAGGCACGGTATCCTAGTACGTGACAGACCCACCTCTGAGATTTGTTTACCACTCCGCCTCAAGTCCAGGCTGCTATACTTTGAGCAGTACTGGGGGAGCGGTGCAAAGTCAGGAGTGTGATTTAGTGTGACGAGGAGTTAAATCCCTCAGCTGCACGGTAAAAAAAAACACCAATGGCATTATTTGAAAAAAGAGGCTTTAAGTTTGTAATAATGATGTGTGGCCCTGACAGTGGATCCATGTGACAACTAGCACAGCGATGAATCTGTATATGTTGCATAGTCGTGGATTCATTTTTAACATAAAACCCCTCGCCCAGATATTGAGACTCAGTGCAGTCAGAACGAAACCAGATCACCGCGAAGCCCATTTACATTTTAATTTTGCACTATACTAATTTATGCATAGAACTAAATCAATAGAGCTCATCAATTTATTCCCTGCTGCATAAGATGGCACTGGTCACATCTATCTTATCCACAACAGCAAAGAATATAGTCACAAGAATTTAGTGTTGGAATTATCGTCCATGTCCCCTTGTACGACCTGGCACTTGGGTGATCCTATTCAGCCCTGCTGTCTGACTGGCATTATGCCGACGTCTTCAAGAACCACGCACAGTGTACCATAAAACACACTCTGCAAAGGCTTCAGGCGTGTGTATTAATGGGGCATAGGTGCCTGGGAGGCACAGGCTCACTGAGTGAAAAAGGCATTGCATTTCAATTCTGATCCAAGAACATTTCCGCAGAAGAAAATAAAAATGCCTCACTCTGGCAAAGTATCAGGTGGGGCCTTCAAAAGGCATATTTTAATTGGAAAGTGAGTCTCCATGTGCAATCCTCAAAATTTTCCATACCTGCAACATCATTACTTTTTTATACATGTGCCTGCCTTATATTTTTTAAATAAAAAATTATTAATATAGAACAAATTATTTTGTACACAGAAAAAGATCAGAAAATTATTCCTGTCCCAATGTCTGTTAGTTTAAATAAATCCCGGATAAAGGAGATTCTATTGCAGTTTGATTGGCAGCATGGCTACACTCAATATCCTGCTCCCATTTTGCAGAAGAACACGCTTTGATATTTAACTAACTGCCCCAAAGGCGTGCTGGTGGTAGGCTAATTGGCTGCTGTAAATTTTCCCAAGTGTAGGTGGTGACAAATGAATCAGAGGGGATTTGATGGGCATGTGACAGAGAATATATTACTGGGCCATGGGGGAATAAAAAAAAGAGGAACGGACTGAACGGGATTGCTCTTGCCGCGAACAGGCATGGGTGGTCGGGCCGAATGGCCTCCTTCTGTGACATCATAAGTAGGTTACATTAGTATAGCTCATGGTATGTGGACGGGGTTAAGGAAGCTATGAATGTACAGTTAAAATCACAAAATAAACCATCAGAAATTGGAAGCAGATGATTAGTCCCTTTGAGTCCCCATCTCCATCTCCATCTCATTCCCATTCTTTCCCCATACCCTCTGATCTAGTTGTACCTCAAAATCTATCCTTGATGGGATATATAACAATAAAACACTTGACTTGATGACTTGAATCTTGACTCTTAACTCTTCACTGTTTCCTGATATACTGTGAACCCTTGTTCTAGATTATGACTTACCCGGCTCCAAAAAAGAAGAAAGCATTCCTGTCTCTCATGCCAACACTCGCTCTCTTAATGAAAGGCAAGAGGATAGAAATTTCCAAGAGTAGGTCACTTTGAGTTAAACTTACTTGTCTGTGTTTTCTGCAGATGAACAGTTGGCGGTGCAATTAATCTGTGAATGCCTGAAAATTTAGAAATATTGTCACTGACTTTTGAGTTTGCCACTTGTGTCTTGCGTTGCAAGTGACACAACTTCCACCACCTCAACTGGGAACACAATTTGGTGGCAATTCCAGAAGTCAGTGACGATGAAGGAAAAACTGACAAGAATCCTGGGTGAAGAGCCCACCTCTATGCTCACATCATCCAGCCAGGTACATCAAAAAGGGTGGATGCCAGCAATACTCACCTGCAACTATCACAACCATCACTCCTCCAACACAGAGAAATGGGTGAGAAACGACACAACCAAAAGTGATCTCAAGTTACCATTCCTGGTGATGCAATACAATGCTAAGAACTATATTCTGCACTCTGTATCTTCCTCTTTGCTCTATCTTTAGTATTCTAGTTTGGCTTGATTGTGTTTATATATAGTAGCATCTAATCGGTTTGAGTGTAGAGTTTAGGGATGCAGCATGGAAACAGTCCCTTCAGCCCACCGAGTCCACGCCAACCATTAGCACTAGTTGTATGTTATCCCACTTTCTCATCTACACCCGACACATTAGGGGCATTTTATTTGCACAGAGACCAAACAATCTACAAACCCACATGCCTTGGGGATGAGGGTGGAAACTGGTGCACCCGAAGGAAACTCATATGGTGCCATAGTGATATTGAACGCTCTGCTGCAGAAGAGGGGTGTATCAAATTGCAACCCAAAAGAATGGACATGTTACTGTACTTACATTGCAAGGTGCTGTTGCTTATGACAACAGATTACAATCCATGTCAACTTCTGTGCTTCGACAATGTTTATATTCAGGATTTATTTCCTTTTCAGAACAGTCGCAAATACCTACAGATTCAGGCAGAAGCAAGATCTATTTTTTACGTTTAAATGCTTATTCTTTTGTACATTTTCGGGGTGATTGTTAAGTACTTTTGTTATTATATACATTTGCCTCTGGATATCATTAGGCCTATTTTTAAGATATTTTGTTGTTTAAACTATACGCCCTGAAATTCTTGCATTTAAAGTAAACCCTTATCTACTTATTGGTCCACTAATCTCATCTGCTCCCAACACAATTATTTTAATGAATCTATATTTCCAGAGTATCACCCCAATCTATTCCAACATCTATTGATCCATTGAACCTACCCGAAAATCTACCTATTCATTTCTCCACAAATCTACCCCGAATGTCTGTTCTCTGTCCCCATTCAATCCATCTGCATGTCTTCCACTCAATCAATGTATTGATTGAGTTAATGTTTTTCTGTCTCCCTCTGCTAGCTTGTCCATATAGCAGGCTGTTTGCATATGCAGTATTGCGTACCCATCTATCTATATATCTTTACCTCTGTCACCTTAACTTCCACCTCATGCAAACTACTGTTTGTTTGGGATACAATGTTGTGCATCTTTAATGCTGCAAAATGAGCCAACGGCCAGATTTCCCTGGTTTATGATTTTACTAAAGCAACGTCGATCAATCATGTAAAATTATTTGCTGAGACATGGAAGGTTTTCGGCGTCTAACCATTTTGCAGAATATTAGTCCCAGGCCTGCCTTTTGATGGCTGGGATTGGCTCCATTAGATTATTGATGGAGGCCAAAGCACAGTTCAGTACAGGTACACCACCAATTTTCCAGCATGCTTGGTTCCAGAACCTTGCTGGATTGTCCGTTTTTGCCAGACCAAAGAGGTAATGTATTATTCATGAAGGGGACCAGACCACAGTTTAGTACAGGTACATCATCGATTTTCCGGTACCCTTGGTTCCAGAGCCTTGCCAGATTGTCCATTTTGTTGGACCAACCCAAGTCACGTAATAATAATTCGACAAGACTCCTCTGACCCATTAATTATACCTCTCCCGTGTCTCTAAAGCACCATGGACTGCTAGAAACTTACATAAAAGAAATATTAAATGTAAATTAAATATGAATGAAATGATGAAATACATTAGCACTTGTATAATTGATCGTTCTTCCTCACATCAGCGGCTTACACGTGCTCTTCTGTGTTGCACTAAGGATTGAACAAAACCGAGGGATCAACACCAACAACTGCAGATGTACACAGTTAACTGTTTCGGGTTGGAGGGGCACGTCCCAAGAGAGCACACGGCTCACACAGCACCATCTGTGGCCGCCCAGTGAATCAGTCTGGCGCTCGCCGGAATTGCAAGTGCACTCTTGTCATTTTGTCCGGATTAATTTAGTCCGTGGGCAGCACAGTGGCGCAGCGGCAGAGTTGCTTCCTTACAGCGCCAGAGACCCGGGTTCGATCCTGACTACTGGTGCTTGTCCGTAAGGAGTTTATACATTTGGAACTCCCTGTGACCGCAAGGGAAGAGTGGGTTATTTCCGGAAAAAGCGGTTGTAAATAGAGAAAGATGTCCCTAGTGTGTCACGTTGGAGGTGGCGAAACTAGTGGATTTGTGTATGGGGTGATCATCGCCCCCTTGGTCAGTGCGGGGATGGGGAGAGAGAGCAGTGTTGCGGGGTATGTGGGCCCTGAGGAGGGGAACCCCCGTTCCCTGAATAGTGAGGACCAGATGTCCTGGTGTGGAACGCCTCATCCGTGGAGCAGATACGGCGTAGACGGAGGAATTGGGAGTAGGGGATGGAGTCCTTACAGGAAGCAGGGTGGGAAGAAGTGTAGTCCAGATAGCCATGGGAGTCAGTGGGTTTATAGTGTATGTCGGTTAGAAGTCTATCACCTGCAATGGAGATAGTGAGGTCAAGGAATGGTAGGGAAGTGTCGGAGATGGTCCAGGTGTATTTCAGTGCCGGGTGGAAATTAGTGGTGAAGTGGATGAAGTCAGTCAGTCAGTCAGTCGGTCTCTTCCATACCCCGCAACACTGCTCTCTCTCCCCATCCCCGCACTCGCAACAAGGGCCGAGTCCCCCTAGTCCTCACCTTTCACCCCACCAGCCATCACATACAAAAAATAATCCTCCGTCAGTTTCGCCACCTCCAACGTGACCCCACTACTGGCCACATCTTCCCATCTCCCCCCATATCTGCCTTCCGCAAAGACCGCTCCCTCCATAACTCCCTTGTCAATTCTTCCCTTCCCTCTCGGTCCACCCCCTCCCCGGGCACTTTCCCTTGCGGCCGCAGCAGATGCAACACTTGTCCCTTTACCTCCCCCCTCAACTCCTTTCAGGGACCCAAGCAATCGTTCCAGGTGCGACAGAGGTTTACCTACATCTCTTCCAACCTCATCTATTGCGTCCGCTGCTCTAGATGTCAGCAGATCTATATCGGTGAGACCAAGCGGAGGTTGGGCGATCGTTTCGCCGAACACCTCCGCTCGGTCCGCAATAACTCTGACTTCCCATTCCCCCCCTACTGACCATCTCTGTCCTGGGTCTCCTCCATTGCCACACTCAAACTAGAGGAATAACACCTCATACTCCGCTTGGGTAACCAACAACCCAATGATATAAACATTGAATTCTCCAGTTTTTGGTAACTAACCTGCAAGCCCCTACTCCCATTTCCCTCCTCTCTTCTCTGTACCTCAACTGGCCGCACACTCATTTCTCCCATAAGCTCACCCCCCATTCCCCTTCCCTGATTTCCTGGTCCACTTCCACCTATATCCCTTCCTCTGGCTTCACTTTTTTATACCTCTCCTCATCTCCTTGTCGCTCAGATTTCTATTTTATCATCTCTGGCCTATGGCCAGTCAACTACCAATCAAACCTCCCTCGTCCGTACCCACCTATCACTTGTGTAGGAAGGAACTGCAGATGCTGGTTTACTCCGAGGTTAGACACAAAATGTTGGATTAACTCAGCGGGTCAGGCAACATCTCTGGAGAGAAGGAATATGTGACGTGTCATTTGGAGACTTCTTCAGACTGAACGTCACCTATTCCTTTTCTCCAGAGATGCTGTCTGGCCCGCTGAGTTACTCGAGCATTTTGTATCTATCTCCACCTATCACTTGCCTGGCTTTGACCCACCGAGGAAGGGATCCAACCCAAAACACAGTAGCGCAACAGTAGAGTTGCTGCCTTACAGCACTTCCAGCACCTGAAACCCGGGTTCGATCCGATTAAAGGTGCTGCCTGTATGCAATTTGTACGTTCTCTTTGTGACCGCATGGGTTTTCTCTGAGGTCTTCGGTTTCCTCCCACACTCCAAAGACATTAAGGTTAATTGGCTTGGTATGAATGTTAAATTGTCCCTAGTGTGTGGGATAATGTTAATGTGCGGGGATAGCTGGGCGGTGCGGACTCAGTGGGCCGAAGGCCCTATTTCTGCCCTGTATCTCAAAACGAAACAAAGGTAAACTCTCCTTGTCCTCCAGAGATACTGCTTGACCTGCTGAGTTACGCAGCATTTTGTGTCTTTTTTTCAATAAAACATTTAAAGTGCATGGTCTCCTTGACCATATAAGGTTCTGATGCAGACAGACCTGGAGCTCAGATCCCCAGCAAGTTCCATAATTCGGCAAGAAATGGCCGATGTCGGCCACTGCCTTTAATTGAAAATTCTTAGCATCTGTTGTGATAAATAGACATATTAATTCCACCTTTCCCCAATGGACATTTCTTAGATCCTTAAACCAATATTAAACATTTATGTAAAGAGCTGCCATTAGGGCTGTTATTTTATTTATTATATTAAGTGAGTCCTGAGCTAGATTAGTTCAAGGAAATAGTTGCCTTTCATACTTCTCACAACCCAATGAATAATGCAGTGTTTACAGTTTTCCTGTTCATTGGGGATAGGTGTTTAAATCGGAGAAATTACGCATAATGTACTTTTGAAATGCTGAAGGAGAGAGAATGCTGACAGTTACTAGACTTTGAATGCCAGGCAGTGGCTCAACAAGGGGTAAAACCCTGCCCCATTCTCCCATCTGTGGAATCCCACAAACAGTGAGCTCACTTATTCTCGGTCTGATTCAGGTTTACAACATAATTCCACCTGCAAATCCGGTACAGTGTTTCTCCCCTCTCCCATCGTGCAAAAAATATAGAAGTGTGAAAACGCACACCTCCAGATTCAGGGACAGTTTCTTCCCAGCTGTTATCAGGCAACTGAATCATCCTACCACAACCAGAGAGCAGTGCTGAACTACTATCTACCCCTTTACTGACTCTCGGACTATCTTTGATCGGACTTTGCTGGCTTTAGCTTCAACTAAACGTTATTCCCTTATCGTGTATCCATACACTGAAAATGGCTTGATTGTAATCAGGTATTGGCTTTTTGCTGACTGGATAGCACGCAACAAAAGCTTTTCACTGTACCTTGGTAACTGCCAGAATAAAATAAACTAAACTGAGCTTTTGGTTCACTTTATCATTGTCATGTGTACCGAGGTACAGTGAAAAGCTTTTGTTTGAGTGCTATCCAGTCCAAGACATGAACGTAATCAACCCGTCCACAGTGCACTGATAACTGATAAAGGGTAAAACATTTGGTGAAATGCTGCTGTTGCAATAAAGATTTAAAAGAGTGTACGGAAGATTGCAATGAATGACAGCAGATCACCTTATGGGGTCCGCATGCAAAGATTCACCACACTCCGGCACTTCTCTATCTTGGATAAGAGCTATTCGGGATGAAGTTGTCACTCTTAGTCACAGGGATAAAGTTATTACTCTTGCCAACTTTGCATCATTAATTTATGTGTGCATGGTAGAGTGTTGGAAAAGGGCAGGTGATGGGAGTGGAGTGAGATAATAATGGGCGGTACAGTGACTCAGCTGGTATAGTTGCTGTCCCACAGTGCCAGAGAACCGGGTTTTATCCTGATGCTGTCTGTGTGGAGTTTGCGTGTTCACCCTGTGACTGCATGAGTTTCCACCGCGTGCTCCGGTTTCCTCCCATATCCCGAAGACACATGGGTTTGTAGGTCGATTGGATTCTGTAAATTTTCCCTGAGTTAGTAGGGAGTGGATACAAAAGTGGGAAAACATGGAACTAGTGTGAAAGGACTGGTGATGGTCGGTGTGGACCTGGTGGGCCAAAGTGCCTGTATCCATGCCATGTATTTCAATCAATTCAATCAAAATACGAATCCCCATTTTAACTAGGAGTTATTTTGGGGTAACATGGAGAGGGTTGCAAGTTATTCTACTACTTACTTAAACATTTCTTCAAAGACAATCTTCACAAACAGAGCTGTAATCCTAATAACTGCTAAATCTACCTATCTCATGCACAGCAATGAAGGACGTTTTATTCATTAGGAAAGAATCCACAAAGTTGTTGATTTCAATGGAGATTTAGATGCTGGGAATTCGTTTGTGGGTTGCGTGAGGCAGAATATCTACGAAAACCATTGCCTTCTGTATCTGAATCTCCCTCTGAGCCACTGTGGACCAAGAGGGCAAACTGATAAGATGTAGAGTGTGTTGGTGAGCCACAGTGTGGGAGAAGAATGGACGTTTCTATGCTGTTAACACCCGTAGTGCTTGATCTGGAATCTAACACTGAAATGGATCCCACTTCCCTGCAAAGACATGGGAGTCATAGTCATAATGTGTGGAAACAGGCCCTTTGGCACAACTTGCCCAAACTGATCAGCATGTCCCATCTCTTTCCATAATTAATGGACAGTGGAGGCCAAGTCTTTGGGTATTTTTAAAGTGGAAATTGATATGTTCTTGGTTACTAAGGGTGTCAAAGGTCATGGGAAGAAGGCAGGCAAAGGTTGAGAGGGAGGGATAGATCAGCCATGATTGAATAGCACAGTAGACACGATGGGCCAAATGGCCTAAATCTGCTCTTATGACATGAACTTATGAACTTCTACAATAAGTCAGATTGAGGAAAGGATGAAAATGTAAATGCTATTTTGTTCACATACTGAAGATGACAATAATAATAGACTTAAATACTTGTTCCTTAAAATGATCGAAACTGTTTAATTTCCCCAAACCGCAAGAAATGGAAATCTAAAAAGACCCAAAGAAATTAATACCAAAGGTATCAGCAAAAAAAATAATGATGTGCAAAGCAATCTTGAGCAACCACAGGAAGGCAAGGTATTCTTGCTTTTGTACATTGCTAAGCTCTGCAGAATCAGTTCTCCAAATCATTTTATCCTGTTAGTGTTAACAAACCAGAATCATAATCATAACATTTCTCTGAATTAAAACCACTTCCTTCACAGAAAAGGCTGTAAAGATTTGAAAGGCTACTCCGCAAAACAGAAATAAAAAACCCAAACATTTAATTGATTATATGGTAACATTTTGTCCTGCCTGGTTAAACATCGCTCTTGTTTGGATAAGTAGAGGGTAGATTGGTAGGTGTTCAAAATGGATGTTCTGGAGTTCATCTAGTGGATGTCACAGAGTTATGTGGAATATCAAATGATTCCAGTCTTACAGATGTAGTTTTTATGGTGGGTTGAAGGATATTACTCTTTCTTTGCACATGATGTCCATTTTCCACACGGCTTTCTCTCCTTTCCTTAAGTTTGATCATAGATAGGGAGGAACATAGAACATAGAACATTGCAGCACAACAACAGGCCCTTCGTGCCAAAAGGGCGGCACTGTGGCACAGTGGTAGAGTTGCTGCCTTACAGCACCAGAGACACACACTCGACCCTGACTACGGGTATTGTCTGTACGGAATTTGTATGTTCTCCCTGTGACCGCTTGGGTTTTTTCTGAGTGCTCTGGTTTCCTCACACACTCCGAAGACGTGCAGGTTTGTAGGTTAATTGGCTTTGCTAATAAATTGTAAATTGCCCCTATTGTATAGGACTGTGCTAGTGCACGGGGTGATTACTGGTTGACGCAGTCTCTATGGACGGAAGGGCCAGTTTCCACGCTGCACCTCTAAAGTCTAAAGCAAAGGCAAGTTAAACTAATCTTAATTGCCTGCAAGTGATTTATATCCCTCTATATCCACGTGGCGGTCTCAAAATGTCCTAATTGTCACTATTGCATCCGTCCACCACTAATCTGACAGGCATTCCACATGCTACTACCCACCACTCCCTGTGTAAATAAGCTTGGCCCTCACATCTCCTCTAAACTTTGTCCCTTGCACCTTAAAACTATGAACTATAGTCTTTGAAATGTCCACACAACGACAATGCCTTTGACTGTTTACCCAGATCTATTCCTCTCATAATTTTACAGGAGAAGTTCCACGTGATTATTGCCTCTAAAAATTGTGTATCCTTGTTCATCAGACCAGTGTTTAAGAAGGAACTGCAGATGCTGGAAAATCGAAGGTACACAAAAATGCTGGAGAAACTCAGCGGGTGCAGCAGCATCTATGGAGCGAAGGAAATAGGCAACGTTTCGGGCCGAAACCCTTCTGCAGACTTCAAAAGAAGGGTTTCGGCCCGAAACGTTGCCTATCTCCTTCGCCGTTCATATTAACCATGCCCTTGCCAGCACAGCTACTGTGCAGTGCCTTAATGTCCTCTACCTACAATGGTTTATCACTCCCCACTCACCCCTCACTCCCTCCCTTCACCTATCACTCACCAGGCTTTGTCCCACTTCAACCTCTTTGCCGGCTTTCTACCCCCTACTAGAAGAAGGGTCCAGACCCGAAATGTCACAGATCCATTCCCCCCACAGATGCTGCCTGACCTGCTGAGTTTGTATTTTACTCCATCGTCCTCAGTTTGAACCTTTTCCAGTGGTTTTACACAACTGTCACAGGGGAGAGAATTACAGATTGCCTTGACTGTTTGAGGAAAAAATATTTATTCATAGCGGCACGGTGGCACAGCAGTAGAGTTGCTCCATTACAACGTCAGAGACCCGGGCTCGATCCTGACTACAGGTGCTGTCTGTACGGAATTTGTACGTTATCCCAGTGACCGCGTGGGTTTTCCCCGGGAACTCCGGTTTCCTCCCACACTCTGAAGACGTACAGGTCTGTTGGCTAATTGGCTTGGTAACATTTTATATTGTCCTTAGTGTGTGTAGGGAGTGTTAGGGCGCGGGGATTGCTGGTCAGAACGGACTCGGTGGGCCGAAGGGCCTGTTTCCACGCTGTATCTCTGAACCACACCAAAACTAAACATCCTTACTCTAATTTTCAATTACATTCTTGTCCGTCCAGCAAGTCACAATGATAGAAACACCCAGGTCTGGAGAAAGCTACAAGGCATCAGGCCTTTGACTGCGTTTGATGCTATCCTGGCTGCTTAGATTATTGAACCTTCAGTAAGTTGTCAGGAGGAGTGAACAGGGGAAGGATTTGGCACAAGAGGCGCAGTGTTCTCGTGTGTAGCAAGCTGCAGGAGAGGTTGCAGGGGTAAAAGTAGATTGAGTGCATAACCTGTTCATAGGGCAATGTTAATTTGATCCAGGATTCAATTCTCAATAATTGCACAGTCAAAATCATTCAGCAGAAGAGGTCATGTACGTCAATAGCAACATGACCTTTCATAACATAGTACAAAATATCTGGGTCAAAGGTCGAATCGGAGTATAGATTTTTCTGCGCAGTGAGTTGTGCTGTTTATGTCCGAGGTATAATAACACATATTATGTAGCAATGGCATGGCATGCCAAGTTAACCACGGCTGAATGAGAAAGGGAGCACAAATAGAGGTAATCTTCTTGCCCTGGAGGCTTTTTTGTGACTTTTTTGATTCCTGCTATCCTGCAGCACTTAAGTACAATCTCGTAAACTGAAAGTACCACTGGAGGACAGGAATCTGACAGCACAACAGTGGCCCTTCAAGGTAGTATAATTCTAAAGTGCAAGCAATAAGCATCCAAGAGACAATAAGAGACAATCTTTAAATGACTCCCAAACCCTCTTTGCACCAGGCTTTCTAACTGCAACCAACAGTAATTACCAATGGAGCTGACTACACAGGCTTCAATCTGGGCTTGCAATATTTGCTTACGGATGCTGAATGCATAGTTATGATATTTGTTTAACCATTATTTTAATGAGGGCATTAACTAGTTTATTGAAAACAAGTCAATTCCTCCATCCCAATACCAAATCAATATCCATATCACAAGCAGTAATTTTAGGCAATTAATTGCAAAGATCAAATGCACTGAGACATAGCAGTATTTTCCTTCAACTTTTACTTCACCAGTCTTTATATGCTTGACATGATGATAGTGGTCCACCTGAGATCTGAATGTGCATGACAGCAGAGTGCTAATGTGGGGTAAGGTGCGTTTATACATGTGCATATGTGCATTTGTGTGTCTACATGGGTACATGCAATAGGACTGATTTGTGATGATCTACCATAGCGTTTCCAGTTCAGTGCCATTTTTAATTTAGTTTAGTTTATTGTCACATGTACTGAGGTACAGTGAAAAGCTTTTGTCGTGTGCTATCCAGTCAGTGGAAAGACTATGCATGATTACAAGCGAGCAGTCCACAGTGTACAGGTAAAGGATAAAGGGAATAACGGTTAGTGCAAGATAAAGTAAAGTCTGATTAAAGCTAGCCCGAGGGTCTCTAATGAGATAGATGGGGGCCCAGGACTGCTAGTTGTTGGTGGTTGGATGGTTCAGTTGCCTGACGACAACTGGGAAGAATCTGTTTGTGAATCTGGAGGTGTGCGTTTCCGTATTTCTGTACCTCTTATCTGATGGGAGAGGGGAGAAGAGAGAGTGTCCAGGATGGGACTTGTCCTTGATTATGCTGGTGGCCTTGCTGAGGCAACGTGAAGTGTAGATGGAGTCAATGGAAGGGAGATTGGTTTGTGTGATGATCTGGGCAGCATCCACAATTTGTTGCAATTTCTTGCGGTCTTGGATGGAGCTGCTCCCAAACCATACTATGATGCATCCCTATAAAATCCTTTCTGCGCGCTTCTGCAGAATCTAGAATTATATGTCTCCCATTGTTAATGGCTGTCCATGTATTACTATTTCCGCTTGTCTGAAAGTGTCCAAAACGTCCGTGGCACAGTGGTGCAGCGGTAATGCCACTGCCTCATGGTTCCAAGGAGCCAGGTTCAATCCTGCCATCTGGTGCTGTCTCTGAAGAGTTTGCGAGTCCACCCTCTGTCAGGGAGTGTTTCCTTCAGGTGCTCAATTTTCGTCCCACAACCCTTGTGTACAGTTTTGGTCTCCAAATCTGAGGAAGGACATTATTGCCATAGAGGGAGTGCAGAGACGGTTCACCAGACTGATTCCTGGGATGTCAGGACTGTCTTATGAAGAAAGACTGGATAGACTTGGTTTATACTCTCTAGAATTTAGAAGATTGAGAGGGGATCTTATAGAAACTTACAAAATTCTTAAGGGGTTGGACAGGCTAGATGCAGGAAGATTGTTCCCGATGTTAGGGAAGTCCAGGACAAGGGGTCACAGCTTAAGGATAAGGGGGAAATCCTTTAAAACCGAGATGAGAAGAACTTTTTTCACACAGAGAGTGGTGAATCTCTGGAACTCTCTGCCACAGAGGGTAGTTGAGGCCAGTTCATTGGCTATATTTAAGAGGGAGTTAGATGTGGCCCTTGTGGCTAAGGGGATCAGGGGGTATGGAGAGAAGGCAGGTACGGGATACTGAGTTGGATGATCAGCCATGATCATATTGAATGGTGGTGCAGGCTCGAAGGGCCGAATGGCCTACTCCTGCACCTAATTTCTATGTTTCTATGTTTCTATGTAACCCAAAGATGTGCGGATTGGTAGATTAATTGGCCACTGAAAATTCCTCCCATGGTAGGTGTGTGAATTACTCCCACGGTAGGTGTGTGAATCACTCCCACAGTAGGTGAGTGTCAGAAGAATCAGGGTGGAGTTGTTTTTGGAGATACAGCCTGGAAACAGGCCCTTCGGCCCACTGAGTCCATGCCCACCATTGATCACCCTTCCACTAGTTTCTATGTTATCAACAATAATGAAATTGATGAAGAAACACGGGACTGCAATGTTGGTTTATGCAAAAAGACACAAAGTGCTGGAGTAACTGGGTCAGGCGGTATCTCTGGAGAACATGGATAGGTGGATATTTTGAGCCGGGACCCTTTAGTGTAAACTAGCATCTGCAGTTCCTTGTTTCTACATTTTGACGGCTCCACTGTAAAATATTATTGGTATACCTAGTCTGAAGGAGGGTCCCAATTGCAAACATCACTGACCATGTTCTTTTAGATTTTAGACTTTAGAGATACAGTGTGGAAACACGTGGAAACTTTCAGTCCGCACCAATCACCGATCACCCTGTACACATTATCCTTCACATTTGGGACAATTTACAATTTACAGAAGCCAATTAACTTCAATCCTGTACATCTTTGGTGTGTGGAAGCATACCAGAGCACCCGGAGAAATTGCGGTCACAGGGAGAACGTACAAACGCCATACAGACTGAACCTGTAGTCAGGATCGAACCTCGGTCTCTTGCATGAAAAGGTTATCCATCAGATCCCTATTAAATCTTTCCCCACTCATCTTAAACCTATGCCCTCTGGTTCTTGATTCCCCCACTATGGGCAAGAGACTCTGTGCATCCACCCGATCTAGCCCTCTCATGATTTTATACACCTCATCCTGATCTTCCTCATTACTCCTCATCCTCCTGTGCTCCAAAGAATAGTCCAAGCCTGCTCAATCTCTCCCTATGGCTCAGGTCCTCGAGTCCTGACAATATGTGTGTTATTGTATCCTTGTGCACATTTGCAGTGTGCAAATTGTCTATTGCAAGTGTTAGAGTGAGGTTGTTCCAGAAGTCTTTCAGAGGCTGTAAAATGAATGGAATGCCCTGTGAAGGGGATGTGGAACTTTCTACATTATTGCACGCTGTTCTTTATTAGTTCATATGTACTCAAGATGAAGGAGAAGTTCATTTGATTGGCACGCCAATTGGAAACAGGAGATCATATGATACTCTGCAGAAATACATCTAACAACTGCCGGAAACTCAGTGGCTATGAGAGGAAGAATGATTTCCCTCAGCCGGCTTGCAAGCTTCCCTGTTATTTCCATGGATGGTTTCAATCATACTCACAGACAAAGCCTGCAAGCCTAATATTCATACACCAACTATAGTGTGGCGCAGCTGGTAGAGCTGCTTCCTCACTGCGCCCGAGACCCAGGTTCGATCCTGAACATCGGATACTGTCTCTGCGGAGTTTGCACGTTCTCCCTGTGATCGCGTGGGTTTGCTGCTGGTGCTCCGGTTTCCTCCCACATCCCAAAGACACGCGGTTTGTAAATTAATTGGCCGCTATAAATTGTCTCTAGTGCATCGGGTGTGGATGAGAAAGTGGTCTCACATAGATAGCACTAGTGTGAACAGGGGATCAATGGTCAGCATTTACTCAGTGGGCCAAATAATCCGTTTCAATGCTGCATCTCTAAACTAAATTAATCTCCTGGACAATTTGTAATGAAGCCAGAAGGTGAATGTCATTAAAATTGTGTTTTGAACATTATGATCAGGGGTTGTCATGGACTCGGTGGGCCGAAGGACCTGGTTCAATGCTGCATCTCTCTAAACTCTAAATAACTTCTCTGTGATTTAATAAACCTTAACCGATTCAAATCTACTGGATAATCTGTAATGAATCCAGAAGATTAATTTAAAAAGCCATAAAAAATTTGTTTAGAGCGTTATGATCAGTGGTTGTCATGAATGCAGTGGGCTGAAGGGCCTGTTTCCATGCTGTGTCTCACTAAACTCTGAACAACTTCTCTGCGATTTAATAAACCCGAACTGATTCAAGTCTCCGTTATTGTATTCACATTGCACACCCACCACTGCCAATGTCCATTCTACAAACTTACCTCTCACGATGCAGCCAACCATATATTTTTAAACGGTTCGATGACAGATGCAGTAACCATTCTACAGAATACCTGTTCACAAGAGCCTTAGACTAAGTGCTGCAGAGAGAAAAGAGATTTTTTTCTTTTGCTGGTCCTCTTTCTTAAATCATGTTCAGGTTGCCCAGACTAATGCAAAGATCTATAATCTATGATTAAATTAGACTAAGTAATAAGATATCATCCAGTTGATTGATTTCCCCAGCCACAGCACTGCCACACTTGCTTTACGGGAAACTGCACCATTATTTTTGATGTTGCTCCCCCTGAAAGGTGTGTTTTAACCACAAAAGCTGCCCCAATAATCCGTTCAATTTAATGCCCATTTTCACCTTTTGCAACCAAGATATTGCAATCTTCATGCAATTCCAAACGGAAGTTATAACGTTTTTATTTTTTACTTTGTAAAGCGTGCCTGAGGGACTAAACTCAGTTATTTGTCTGAACGCAATAGATTTTTTTTTTTTCAATTTATATGCACTATGGTAATTCAAAGGCACAAATCTTCAAGACTATTGATCAATATAATAAACCTCAAAGAACAGAACATTCATTATTCTGATGCTGGCATAACATGATCTATTACATTAACAATTATGTTAACCAAAGTTTAACCATTATTACCTTTAGATTACATATCATCATCGTTTGTCTGACTGGTTTTAGAAAAGGTTACAGCTGATAAGCCGTCACAGGATTTTAATATCAATCTAAAAAATCCCAGGTGGAACTGCAATTCAATTTGCTTGGATTTATTTAAGCTCCATAGGCCTTAAAAGCAAAATAGAAAGAGCTAAAAGGTGCCAGTTTAACCAATTATTTTCATGTTGAAACCATCTTCTTGATTTCTGTGCAGCAATTTTTAAATTTAATAAAAAGGTGTACTCAATACATGAATTAGATTTGGTACCAAACTCAAGTTCCACAGACAAGGGAGCAAGCAATTTGCCATCCTTTTATCCAGCATCTATGAAGATCCCAACATTCATGGTGCAGTACGTGGAAGTAGATTAATCTATATTTGCAAATTGAGACTTTGCTATCAACAAGAGCCATTGTGGTTACATCAGAAGGTTTGTTGCATTGACTTCCATGGTGTGGATATTTTGTTACTTTCCATGTGTTTTTATAGACCATATTTAAATTTATTGGAAACCATATCACCATATGTGCGTTGAAATTTTGTGCTAGGGCAGAAGACTCTTACAAATGAGCACCAAGTACTTTTCAGATAAAATTTGCACAGTAATCTTATTCTTAAACCTTAACTGGAGAGTACTGGACTCCTTTGGCATTTTATGGGACTAACTTCCACTACCTCTTTACAACTTTTTCTAGCTTTCTCCCCGCCCCCACCCACCCATCTACCTACCCACTACTGTTGTATCTTTGATGCTCCCTCCCACATCTTTATTTTCTATCATGTGTCTGCATTCCGTGGATCATGATCTAATCATGCCCTTCCCCTCACCACTCAATCTCATATTCTGTTTCACCCACCCCACCCCACTACTATAACACATGTCTGACCCTCAGTACCGTATCCACTGAAGTTCTCAATACACTCCGTGGTTATCTCATTACCCCCACTTCAGCTTTAATCTCTCGGTTATGGCAGTGTCTCTTCTATCACATACAATGCCTTGACCTCGTGCTTCAGGAATTATGCTGTGGGCAAGTTGGGCCAAAGGGTCTGTTTCCACACTGTATGACACTATGACTCTACCCCACAAATGGCATGATTCTCCAATACTCCTAAACATTTATGGTGGGGCGGCGAGGTGGCTCGGTGGTAGAGTTGCTGCCTTACAGCGATTGCAGCGCCGGGGTCCTGGGTTCGATCCTGACTACGGAGTTTGTACGTTCTCGCCGTGACTGCGTGGGTTTTCTTTGAACTCTTCGGTTTCCTCCAAAGATGGACAGGTTTGTAGGTTAATTGGCTTGGTTAAAGTGTAAATTGTCCCTAGTGTGTATAGGGTAGCGTTAACGTGCGGGGATCACTAGCCAGTGTGGACTCGGTGACCCGAAGGGCCTGGTTCCGCGCTGTATATCTAAACTAAACTAAAGTTACTTTAGTGCAGCTTTGATAGTGTGAATATTTTTTCCTGGAGTTTTTATTATAAAGCAGTGAGATGGCATGTTGGAATTAAACCTTGCTGTAACAAGGAAATGCCATTATTCCATATCCAGCAAGCACTTAGATCTCAGTCTTACTGTTGTGGGCCGTTGAAGGGTATTCTCCAGGCACTTACACCCAGGAAGGCTGGGAAAATAGTGTGCAGACTTCGTTCCTGAGATTAATCAACCACATAGCATTAGGAAGAGCCCTGATTCAAGATCTCTTACCAGTATAAGCTGCACACAGCGGAGTTATTGATGAGGGGAAATGAGGAGACAATATAAAGTTAATTACAAAACACTTACCTCTCTCAGAGACATTTTCCTGGGATGAAAATTTCAAATACTAAAGGACATTACTGTGAGGTGAAAGCATGAAAATTTAAAGGAGATGAGCAGGGCAAGTTTTTTTTACAGAGGGTGTTGAGTGTCTGGAATAATGCTGCTAGGGGTGGTATTGGAGACTGATGCAATAGTGGCATTTGAAAGACATTTGGATAGGCACGTGGATATGCAGGGAACGGAACAATATGGATTAGGTACAGGCAGATGAGAGTTGGGCTTGGCATTATGTTTGGCACGGACATTGTGAGACGAAGGGCCTGTTCCTGCGTTGTACTGTTCAATGTTCTATGTTCCATGGTGTGGCACATATTTAGGTTTCAAGGTTTGGCAATGGGCACACTTAGATGAGTTATAATTTGGGTAGATGCGCCACAACGTATTTCACTTACCCAAGTCCATGGCCTGCTTCTTTTAAGGATCTGGAGCTGCCTAAGAATCCCAGGGGACTGCTTGGAGGATGACAACAAGACATCAAGCATGCCGAGTATCTTTTTTATTTGCTGTGAACTTACCAGTGAATTACCTCAATATTATTAAAGCCTTAAATATGTCCTGTAACATTTATTATCTCCCTATCCCCATCACCCATCGATCACTTATCCCCCTCTCCATGTATCCTTGTCCCCACAACGGCCCAGTTTGGGAACCAATGTTAAATTGGCCGTCACATTCTAGTCAGATCTATGATAGGATGCAACATAAAGTTGAGATCTGCTTTATTATACGGTTAGAAATTCCAGCTATATGTAATCGTCATAAAGCAGTATTTTTTCATCATGGTCTCCCATAACAATGCCTCTGTCAAATGCTGTAACTTAAAGGTTCTAGAATTTACCAGCAAAGGCAAAAATCAAAACATTTTTGCCTCTTCTCTTTATGATGGTGTCAGTAAGTGTTTCTTTTCTGAAATAACAGCTGCAAAAATGTCCTTTTGGAAATATTTCCAATCTTTAATAATGAAAAATTGTTCTACTGACTTATCATAAAATTATAAGTTCTATTTCAGGTTCAAATAAAGACGGGTAACCGTTTCGCTGAAAGGGTGGTGTGTGTATGGAACGAGCTGCCAGGGGAGATGGTTGAGGCGGACACTATTGCAATGTTTAAGAAACATTCAAACATTTGCATCATTGGAGTAATGGATCAGGGGTGGCAATCTGCTTTGCACCATAAACATCTCAGGAAATTACGGCAGGAGCCACGTTACCTTCCCATCAAGTCTCTGCTCACTCCCAGTACTGTAATGTTTTCAGTTCCATTCCAACACTCTTTCTCCCATAGTACCAGCATCTCTTAAATACTGCATTCAGCCAGTAAGCAGTGCATCCAATGTGGACTTGTTTATATTGGCAAGACCAAGAGAAGACTGCGCAATGATTTCTGTGTCTGCAAAATCTTGTTGGAGCACCTGGTTCCTAACCATTTTAACTCTCCTTCCCATTCCCAAACTGACCTTTCTGTCTTTGGCCTCCTCCATTGCAGGACTAATGCCACATGCAAACTGGAAGAACGGCACCTCAATTTCTGCTTGGGTAGCTTACAACTCAGCAATATGAACATTGAAATCTTCAATTTCAAGTAACACAATCATTTTCTTTCCCCATCCCTAACCCTGGTGCGCACACGTTTCTCCCACCATCTCCCAACCCTCACTACCTCACTCCATACCCCTCCTTTTTACACTCATCTCCCATACTCATTTATGTTTAATTCCTTCTTGCTCCTACCTCCTGTCCCTTCCACCTATATCCCACCTCCAACTTTACATTTCACTCCTCCTCGTGTCTGCTTATCTGACACTATTTTGTCTCCTTTTCATCTCAAACTTTTGTTGATAACTCCACTCATCTGCCAAGCAACCACCTCCTGCCCCCCCCTCCCCTTTACCCGTACCTGCCTAATGCTTGCAAGGCTTTGGCCTGACACACCTCTCTCGTCTGGCTTTTTCCCCTCCCCCCCCATACACCAATCTGTCTGAAAGGATCCAACCTGAAGCATCATCCGTCCATTCCCTCCACAGAAGCTGCCTGACCCGCTGGGTTCTTCCAGCACTTAGCGTTTTGCTCACGATTTCAGCATCTGTAGTTTCATGTGTCATCAGTTACACCATTATTCATACCTGATTCTATGTCCTATGTCCTACACACGAGGGACAATTTGCAGGAGCCGATTTATCTAGAAACCTGTACGCCTTTGTAGTGCGGGAGGAAACCAGAGCTGGAGAAAACCCATGAAGCCAAAGTGAGAATATACAAACTCTGGACAGACAGCGCCCGTAGTCAGGATTGAACCCGTGTCTCTGGCGCTGTAAGGAGCAACTCTACCGCTGCACCGCTGTGCTGCCACACTGCAGATCACAAGGAAATTAATAGCAGGGGAATGCATGGACACTTGGTTCAAAATGGCTGTCTTCTGTGTCGTAAAGAAGAAAGATGGAAGTATGGAAAATTAGTGGGAATTTTGCAGAGCTCCATCATTGCCTTCTTAACCAAATCAAAGGAATTAATCACAGTTACAAACCTTGTAAAGTCGGTCACAGCTGAATTTTTTAGTTTCCTCACTGCAGTTAATTAGTATTCAAACAAACGTGCAGAAGAATTTATTTAATTTCATCATTTCAAAATAATTGCTCAATGCATAATCTGCGAGGTTTTAAATTCTCTTTTCGCTGCTCATCATTATTCCCCTGCCTTCCTGCTCTTCTGCATAACTGGAGTATATTACAAAGAGACATTGATATATTAAATGAGTGGGTTAAACATTTAGAATTTTATGACAATTGAGTGGAATGAGCTTCACCTTTATGCATCAGAACATTTACAAAAAATATTTTTGCAGGTGCTTTATGAGGGTAAAAATGCTTATTGGCAAAATTGTGTCGATGGAATTATGCATAGGTGAATGTGAGGTCATTCATTTTTGACTATAAAAGCAGAGATCTGAGTATTTATTCTAAATAATGAAAAGCTAGGACAAGAGTTCCAAGGAGATTTAGAGGTCCATTTGCAAAGATCACTAAGATATTGTGATCATATATAAAAATACGATCGGAATGAGAATGTTGGCCTTAACAACAAGACAGCCAAGATATAAATATAGTGTTTCCACTAGTGGGAGAGTCTAGGACCAGAGGCCAATAGCCGCCGGATAAAAGGATGTATCTTTCTAAAGGAGATGAGCAGGAGTTTCTTTAGTCAGAGAGTGGCTAATCTGTCAAATTCATTGCCACAGAAGGCTGTGCAATGAATCAGTGGATATTTGTAAGGTGGAGATTGATAGATTCTTGATTAGTAAGGGTATCAGTATGTATGTATTACCAATGCTAGAAGTGAAATGAGTGGAATGAGTTTCATCTTAAGGGTGACGTGGGTCTCTGATGATGTTGGCTGCCATTTTGAGGCAGCGCCTTCTGTAACTTCCTTCGATGGTGGGGAGGTCAGTACCCGTGATGGACTGGGTTCACTTTTTGCAGTCATCTTCCTGGAAGTACAAGTTGCCAAAACAGGCCATGATCCAACCAGATCAAGTACATTCAATATGGAACTTAAGGAAGTCAATGTTATTTCCTTTAGAGGATGTGGTTATCACTGGCAGTAGCCCTGTACTGGGAGGGCCTGTACTACAAGCCCCTTGCACTGTGGCACTAGTTGTTCTGAGCCATTTTCTTGAAGCATCACAGCCTAAAAGTGGTAAGAATCTGTTTCCTACAAAAGCAGTGACAGTTCAATTGAAAATGTTAAATGTTAGGAGCATTAAAGGACACACAGTGGTGTTAATATTAAAACCAAATGATTGAACCACACTGAATTACTATTACAATGCAAAGCACTTGTGCCATTACACCAGGATAAGTGTTCAACCAAGAAAACCAAGACTAATGCCAAAGTAGTATCTGAACTACCTACACATACTTATGCTATTGGATGCTAACTAACTTCATATTCAGTAATAAGCTATCTACATGTTAACAATCACACAAGCTAAATGTTTAACCAAGAAACCTAATTCTAATCCAACATGCCATTACACAGCTAAACTATGAGACACCAAACACTAGGCAGTATATTATTGGGGATATCAAGTAGGCACCTTCTTTCACTGGTGTTTCGTTGAGTTAAGGGCCTGTCCCACGAGCATGCGACTTGCATGCGGTAAGCGCGACCAAACCGGAAGCGGGGGTCGCGCGGAGGTCGAGTGAATGACATGAAGTTTGAGCGAAGTCCACAGGATGTTCGCGCGAGACCTACGGCGTTGAGACGCTGCGTACGGCGCCGAGGCAGTGCGTACGGCGTCAAGACGGCTGTGGGCCAGCAGGCCGTTGCCGTGCGGAATTTTTGAACACGGTTAGTTTTTTGGAGCCCCGCGCGATGTCGGGACCAGCTCCGCACACCTCTATACGGCTCAGGCAATCGAAGTGGGACCGGCCCCGCGAGGCCGTACGGCTCAAGCGACCACGTTAGGTCGCGCTTGCCGCATGGAGTCGCATGCCCGTGGGACGGGCCCTTTAGGCCCATGACACCTCAAGAAGGCTCAACCGTTTTAACCAGAAATTTGGTGTAGACCTTGTGACTGTTTTCATTCCACTGAATATTTCCACAGTGATATAAATAGATCCAGCCGCTGTTCTGTAGGCACTCTGTTTTGCACATTCCAAAAAAAAATCCTAAATAAACACAACAAAGCAGAAATGTTTCTTTGCAATGGCACATTGATTAATATTTTGACGCAAATGCAGCCTTGTCTGCAGGGACCGTTCTTAGCAACTTCGCACTCATGACGTACACTCTTAGGTCTGAAAATTACATTGAATGGCAATATTAGATGTTTGCTTGAAAGCCATTTGCGCACGTCTGATGGGAAAGGTGTTCACAGGACATTCATTTCAAGGCTCGGGCACACTGTGTACAGCCTTCGATTTCCAATAGATTGTGCATATTCTCCCGTGTGCTCAGACATTTTGTGCAATGTTAAGCATGCGTAATGTACAAAAGAACGCAAGGTTTTTATCTTAAACCTTTATAAGTAGCTAGACCCCAGCCAGAGTTATTGAGTCCAAATCTGGGCATCACCCAAGAGGAAAGGTGCAAAGGGTTTGGGCTGCACAGTACAAATAATTAGTTGAATGTTGTTCGGAAAAGGCTCTTTGGTTTCATGGCTTGACAGGCAAAACTAGAACAATTCTCCTTAAAGCCAAGAAATTTGAAAGAAGACAACAGGATGATTTAACGTGTGATAGAGTAATTTGCAGTGAGTTGTGAATTGTATCTCTGCAGGGAAATACATTTTGGAAGGCTGCATACCACACAGGGTAGCTCTTAACACCCACGTTTCAATCCAATATATCAGCATCAGCCGGGTTCAGGTGATAGTGTCTTGCACACCTCCTCCCAAGCCGGAACTTTGCTTTGCCTTAGACTTTAGAGATACAGCACAGAAACAGGCCCCTCGGTCCACCAAGTCCGCGCTGACCAGCGACACCCCATGAAGTAGCACTATCTCCCACACACTAGGGACAATTTCCAATTACAGAAGCTAATATACCTACAAACCTGCACATCTTTCGGGTGTGAGAGGAAACCGGAGCATCAGAAGAAAACGTACCCGCCTGCACATGTTAGTTTAGTTTATTGTCACGTGTACCGAGATACAGTGAACAGCTTTTGTTGCATGCTGACGGACTATACGATACGATACGATACAATACAATAGAACTTTATTTATCCCAGGAGGGGAATTGATCTGCCAACAGTCATCAAACACAAAATACATGAAACATGAAATTAAAGTAACGAGTCGAAAGAATCGAGTCTGCGTCTGTGGTCAAGGATGAGCCTGCAGATGAAGTTGGGGCCTGCACTATAGCCCAGGCGGCGGCCGAGCTGATGGCTGGAGTCTACAGCCAGGGCCGGGCCGAGTACAAGAGCCAGGCCGAGTTCCAGGCCCTGACACTGCTTTACGACCTGGGTAGATGCTGGGGCAGGGAATGGGAGGGGGGGGAGGAGGATGAGGGAAAGGAGAGGGAGAGGGGGTGGGGTGTGGGGTGGTAGAGGGAGATAGGGAAGGTGGGAGAGGAGGGAGATGGGGAGGGGGATGGGAGGGGTAGGGGAGAGATGAGGAAGATCCCCATCTCCTATCTACCCTCACTCCCTCCCTCTCTAACCTCTTCCCTCCCTCTCTAAACCCCTCCCTCTTTCTACCCCCTCCCCTCTCCTCCTCTCTACCCCCCCCTCTCTCCCCCTCCCTCGCCCTCCCTCTCCCTCTCTACCCTCTTTTCCCCCAACGCTACCCCTCTCTCTCTACCCCCCCTCCCCCTCCCCCTCCCCCCCCTCGATTTCTCTCTCCCTCCTCCCTTCTCCTCCCTCTCTCTCTCCCTCCTCCCTCTCTACTCCCTCTCTACCCCCTCTCTTTTCCCCAACGCTACCCCTCTCTCTCTCTACCACCCCTCCCCTCCCTCCCTCTACTCCCCCCTCCCTACCCCCCTCCTCCTCCCTCTCAACCACCCATCCCTGTCTACCCCCTTCCTCTCTGACCCCCTCCCACTATAACCCCTCTCCCTCTCTACCACCCCTCCCTCTGTGCCCCCTCCCACTATACATCCCCCCCCCTCTGTACCACTCCTCCCTCTCTACTCCCCCCCCTATCCAGGGATTGAAGAGGGAGGGTGAAGAGGAAGAGGAGTGCTGGGGGCTGAGGAGAAACGAGCCGTGCCTGCGCAGTTGGGGGCTATGCATGAGTGGTGCAATATTGCATTGGGGGAACGGGTGAGTGGTCGAATCTTGTGTTGGGGGTCTGCACTTGGTCTAGTATCATTTAAATGTTACCTGTCACCGAAACAGATTCCAATACAATCACAGCAGCCAGCGTTAGGACATTCATAGTCTGATGAGGTGCTGCTCCTCCAATTTGCGGTGGGACTCACTCTGGCCATGGAGGAGGCCCAGGACAGAAAGGTCGGATTCGGAATGGATGGGGGAGTTGAAGTGCTGAGCTACCGGGAGATCAGGTTAGTTAATGCGATCTGAGCGGAGGTGTTGGGCGAAGTGATCGCCAATCCTGTGCTTGGTCTCACTGATGTAGAGCAGTTGGTACATAGAACAATCTTTTAAGTCAGAGGAAGAAAGTTTAAAGGAGATGCGCAGGGCAGGTTGAATACAGACAGTGGTGGGTGCCTGGAAAGTGCTGCCAGGGGTAGTGGTGAAAGCAAATATGGTAGTGGTGTTTAAGAGGCTTTTGGATTGACACCTGTATATGCAGGGAATGGAAGCATATGGATCACGTGCAGTAGAACAGGTAATGTTAGCATCATGTTTGGCACAGACATTGGTACATGAGCTGTATTGCATTATATTCAATGTTCATAAATGCTTAAGTTTATGTGATAGGAGCAGATTTTGGCCATTCGGCCCATCAACTCTCCTCTGCCAATCATGGCTGATATATCTTTCCCTCTCTACCTCATTTTCCTGCCTTTTCCCATAACCTCTGACATCCGTATAAATGAAGAATCTATCAATCTCTGCCTTAAACATATCTATTGACTTAGCCTCCACAGCCTTCTGTGGCAATGAATTCCATAGATTCACCACCCTCTGATTAAAGGAATTCCTCCTCATCTCCTCCCTAAAAGTACATCCTTTTATTCTGAGACTATGACCTATGGTCCTAGATTCTCCCACTAATGGAATCATCCTCTCCACATCCACTCTATCCAGGCCTTTCACTATTCGGTAAGTTTCAATGAGGAGCCCCCTCATCCTTCTAAACTCCAGCGAGTAGAGGTCCGGTGCCGTTAAACGCTCATCGTATGTTAACCCAATCATTCCTGGGATCATTCTCCATGTTCTAAGTGTGTTTGAGTATCCAAGCAAACAAGCAGTGATAAATATAGTTTCATCACTGCTTATTTAATTGAGAGAAGTTCTCAACATAAGATTATTGGAAACACAAAAAGGTGTGGTGCTGGTTCACAGCAGCCACACCTTGAATGAGATTCCTTCTAATAATGAAAGTTAGGGTAAGTAGAATAACTGGCTACTAATCTTCTGCTACAAGGATGTATTTATTATTAGTCATTTATTAAGAAAAAATAAAATCCACTGCAACAGGTGAAAATGAAGATAGAAGACGTTAAATATAAATTGGTTTTCATATTGCAGCTGAACTTTTCGGGAAGTCACACCTAATATGATAACATCATTCCTTTGACAACTGGTGTTGTGTTGGACAAGGCTTTGAAGAGATTTTTGATTAAAACAATCATGGATCATACTGTCTTGTGTTTCCTCGGTTAAATGATTAAGATATGGAAATGGGGTAGGAGTGGAGTAGGAGGGAAAAGCATTCAACCAAGACACATCATGATCCTTATGTTATGATATTGACCGAGCTCGACAGCTTTAATCATGTGTTTGTGTGCGAGTACATTTATGCTCCAGAGCAATTTAACATAACTAAAGAATCAATTCAAATCTACAAGCTTTTCAATATGCGGTTTGTCTCTGACCAGTAACTGCAACAATAGCTTGAAATTAATTTTAACCACCATCTTTTATGGTATACTAATAAAATGGATGCACATTAGATTAAAGTGGGAAGGAATGTGATTTTGGAGAGAATCTAAAGATCCTTAATGATGTAATTTCAGATGCAGAGATGGAGTATTTTAATTGTCATCAATTCGCAGTGTACGTCTCAAATGGCAAGGCCTTCATCTATTATGCATCCCGAATTGTCCATGAACTATTTGTCTGACTCACTTGTTTCAGAAGGTGGTTGGGAATCAAACACATAGTTGTTATGGGTCTGGAGTCACATATAGTCCATATACATCATAGACAGGCAGGTTTTCTTCCCGAAGGAACATAGTCATAGAGTCAAGCAGCATAGAAACAGGCCCTTATGCCCAACTTGCCCACATCGAACAACATGCCCCATCTGCACTAGTCCCATCTGCTTGTGCTTGGCCTATTTCCCTCTAAACCTGTCTTGGGTTCAACATTAATGAATGTAGTAAGACTAGTGTGAAAATTCAATGGCTTTGAGTTCAAGGCAGTAATATTGTTTTCTTCACATCTGGTACAATTTTGTCCATCTTATAAAAAATACAGGACAGTGAAGGTAATCAAAAGAAGATTTGCGGGGCTTATTCCTGGAATAAGTTGGTTGTCCCATCACAAGCATCTAAGGAAATTAGGGCTGTCTTCTTCGAAATTTAGAAAAATGGTGCGCGATCTTACTGAGTTACTCAAGATCCTTATGGGGTGTGATAGGATAGATGTCGAAATGTCTCCAGTGTTGAAACCATCTCTAATGATGAGACCTAGTTGCAAGATTAGAGGACGGCCATTTAAAATCGTGATTGCCATTTGTGCAATGAGTAACATTTCTCTTAACAAACGTGAAGGCAGATTAATTGGGAGATTCTAAAGAAGATTCTGATGCTTTGTTGAAGGATCAGGGAATTCAGTGCTCAGTAGAACTGTGTTCAGAGAGACCATGGGCTGCAGGAACATTCAGTAGTTCCATGAAAATGCTGATACCGATAGACAGGGTGGTGTAGAAGGCATTTGGCACATTTGCTTTGATCACCCTGGGTTCTTGAGTATGGTTCTTGGTTATTACAACCGTACAGGACATTGGTATGGCCAGACTCAGAGTATTATGTACAGTTCTGGTTGTCCTGCCATTGGAAAATATGCCAAAATGATTTACAAAGATGTCACTGAAGGGTTTGAGTAATTAGCAGGAACTGGAAAAGCTGGATCATTTTTCTCCGGAGTGTGGAAGCCATAACCTTAATAGAAGTATATAAAATCACGAGGGGAGAATGGTCAGTATTTTCCTCTGGGGTAGTTTAGTCCAAATATAAAGAGCAAAGGTTTAAGTTGTGAGGGGAAGATTTGGAAGGAACACAACGTGCATTTCTTTTTCACACAGTGGGTGGTGGGTCCATGGAACAAGCTGCCAGAGGAAGTGTAGAAATAGAGTCAAGAGTGTTTTATTGTCATGTGTCCCAGATAGAACAATTACATTCTTACTAGCTGCAGCACAACAGAATATGTAAACATAGTACACTGTAAACAATATAATAAACGAGAGAAAATAATGTTCAGCGTGAAAATATACACATACTCACAAGTTCACGTACATATATATATGTATATATATGTATATATATATATATGTGCGTGAACTTGTGAGTATGTGTATATTTTCACACTGAACTTTATTTCCTCTCGTTTATTATCTTGTTTATTATAATAACACACACAATAATAGCATCACACACACACTAACCACCCCTCTCACACACACATACATAGTAACCACCCTGCCCCCCCCCCCACACACACGCACTAACCACCCCCTTTAATATTATATTAATATTATTCATTCGCTCCTTTTACCCTATCCCCGCCCTATCCATTCACGCATAGGCACATTCAGAGAGTGGAGAGGTAGGCGGGTTAGAAAGAGAGGGCAGAGAGAAAGGGGGCCGAGGCTGAGAGAGGGGCAGAGATAGAGAGGCAGAGAGAGAGACAGAGGGGCAGAACCACCCCTCTCACACACACATAGATAGAGGGAGGGGGGGGAGAGAGAGAGCCCCCCCCCCCCCAGGGGGGGGGAGAGACGCACTAACCACCCCCTTTAGAGGGAGGGGGGGAGAGGGAGGGGGAGAGGGAGGGGGGGGGAGAGGGAGGGGGGGGGGGGGGGGAAGGGGGGGGGGGGGGGGAGGGGAGAGGGAGGGGAGAGGAGGGGGGGAGAGAAGGAGGGAGGGAGGGAGGGGGAGAGAGAAGGGGGGGGAGAAGAAGAGGGGGGTAGAGAGATGGGGGTGGGGAGAGGAGAGAGGGGGGCGGGGAGGGAGGGGGGAGAGAGAAGGGGGGGGAGGAGAGAGGGGGGGGGGGAGAGAGAGAGGGAGAGAGAAAGAGAGAGAGGGGGGGGGAGAGGGAGAGAGAGAGAGAGAGAGAGGGGGGGGGGGAAGAGGGGGGGGGGAGAGGGGGAGGGAGTGAGGGGGGAGAGAGAGGGGGGGAGAGAGAGAGGGGGGGGGGAGAGAGGGAGAGGGGAGGGAGATAGGGGGGGAGAGAGAGAGAGGGAGAGGGAGAGGGAGGGGGGAGAGAGAGGGGGAGGGGGGGGGAGAGGGGGGGGGAGGGAGAGGGAGAGAGGGGGAGGGGAGGGGGAGGGAGGGGGGGAGGGAGGGGGGAGGGGGGGAGGGGAGAGGGAGGGAGAGAGGGAGGGGGAGAGAGGGAGAGAGATGGAGAGAGAGAGCGAGAGGGGGGGGAGAGAGAGGGGGTGGAGGAGGGGGGGGGAGAGAGGAGGGGGGGGAGAGGGGGGAATATATAATTCACTCTGGGGGAAAATGGGGGGAAATTGAATTTGGGGGGAGAGAACTGGGGGAGAGAAAGGCTAGAGAAGAAGGGGGGAGAGAAGGGGGGTGAGCCTGCATTCCTGGAGAGAGGGGTTGAGAGAGGGGGGGAGAGAGAGGGGGATGAGAAGGGGGAGAAATTTTGTTGGCCTGCACTAGGCTTGAGAGGAGGGGGGAGAGGGGGGGGATTTTCAAGAAGGGGGGGGGGGAGAGAGGAGAATAATATATATATTCACTCTGCCCTGAAAGGCTGATTAAATGAATTTGGTGGCCCACAACCCTGCTTGAAACCCCTGAATGCTATGAAATTGTATTTGTGGCCTGCATGCTGCTTGAAATGCTATGAAATTAAATTTGGTGGCCTGCACTATGCTTGAAATGGAATTTCAAGGAATAGCCATGTGAACAGTGGAATTGGTGGAGAGGTGGAATATTGCATTGGGGGACCAGCCCTCCCTTGTGAACATGGGACCCAATGGGTCCCACTTAGTCTAGCATATAAATACCAAATTCAATTTCATAGCATTTCAAGCGGAGTGCAGGCCACCAAATTCAATTTCATAGCATTTCAAGCAGGATGCAGGCCACCAAATTCAATTTCATAGCATTCCAATCAGAGTGCAGACCACCAAATTCAATTTCAAAGTATTTCAGGCGGAATGCAGGCCACCAAATTGCCAAACAACTCATTGCATTGCCGTTGAGGGCTAACAAATAATTTATTGCAAGTACATTGAAGACTCACAGTTCAGTCGATTCTCAGCTTAGAATCACACTTGTGGATTCTCCCACGTGAACTTCCACAGCGACTGACTCACATCCAGGCATCCGGGGTTTTATAGTCCTGCCTCCCCCCAAGGGGCATTACCTTCATCATAGTGATTGACAGGCGAGAGGACCAATCAGCTGATCTCAAGATTTTTTAAACACTCTTAACTTTTTTATTTTTCATCGATCAGAAAAATCCTCGGTGCTGCCTCAGCGGACGAGGACTGTGAGTAGGCTGGCCAAAAATCATTGCAATATATGGTAACATTTTTTCTAAAATCAATATACAGCGCAGACAGGAAGTGGGCTAGATGAGACTTTTAGTTATATATATATGTATATATTTATATATATATATTTATGTGTATATATATATATATTTGAGAGGCAGAATGTCCTTTTCCTTCTCTTCCCTTATGTTCTTGTGTTTTAAATTGAAGATTTAGTTGGTAATTGACAGAACCTAATTTCTCCAAATGATATGTGGGATTTGGTCATACTATGTATCTGGATCATTGCTTTGGTGACCAGTGACCCCAGCTTCACTTAAAATTGAGCTGTGTTTTCATTCAGGGACTAACTTTCAGGGAGTTTCAGGACCACCAGTATAATCAAGGACGAGTCACAACCAGGTCACTCCCTCTTCTCTCCTCTCCCACCAGGCAAGAGGTACAGAAGTGAGAAAAGACCCACCTGCGGATTCAGGAAGTTTCTTTCCAGATGTTACCGGCAACTGAACCATCCTACCAACAACCAGAGAGCAGTCCTGAGCTGCTATCGACCTAATTGAAGACTCTCAGACTATGATTAACTGGACTTCACTGGACTTACACTAAACGTTATTCCTTTTATCATGTATCTATACACTGAGGACAGTTCGATTGTAATCATGTATAATCTTTCCGCTGACTGGTTGGCACGCAACAAAAAGCTTTTCACTGCACCTCGGTACACGTGACAATAAACTATACTGAACTAAATTAACTAAAAGATGTGTGCATGACCTGAATCACCAACTCTTTTTCTTTCTCCACATTTGTTGCCTGACCTGTCAAATAGTTCCAGCGTTTTCAGTTTTTTATTCATTTCAAACTTCCAATATTTGCTTTATTATGACCCATGTTTAGTGATATAGTGTTAGATGAACTTATACAGCAAAATCACCAGAAGATATGATCAAACTAATTTAATCTAATTCCGGGATTATAGATTGCACATTTAGTTAAGGGCGGCACGGTGGTGCAGCGGAGGAGTCGCTGCCTTACAGCGTCAGAAACCCGAGTTCGATCCTGATTACAGGTGCTTGTCTGTACGGAGTTTGTACATTCTCCCCGTGACCCGTGTGAGTTTTTTCCAGGATCTTATAGAATCCAGTTTCTTATTACAGGATCCAGTTTCTTATAGAAACTTACAAAATTCTTATGGGGTTGGACAGGCTAGATGCAGGAGGATTGTTCCCGATGTTGGGGAAGTCCAGGACAAGGGGTCACAGTTTAAGGACAAAGGGGAAATCCTTTAGGACCGGGATGACAAAAAAAAAATTCACACAGAGAGTGGTGAATCTCTGGAAGTCTCTGCCACAGAAGGTAGGTGAGGCCAGTTCATTGGCTATATTTAAGAGGGAGTTAGATGTGGCCCTTGTGACTAAAGGGATCAGGGGGTATGGAGAGAAGGCAGGTACAGGATACTGAGTTGGATGATCAGCCATGCTCATATTGAATGGCGGTGCAGGCTCGAAGGGCCGAATGGCCTACTCCTGCACCTATTTTGTATGTTTCTATGTTTCTATGATCTCCTGTATCCTCCCACACTCCAAAGATGTACAGGTTTGTAGGCTAATTGGCTTGGTAACATTTTAAATATTCCCTAGTGTGTGGGATCGGAAGGCGTTAGTGTGTGGGAATTGATAGTCGGCGCGGAATCGGTGGGCCGAAGGGCCTGTTTCCACGCTGTATCTCTAAAGTCTGAAGTCTGAAGTTAGCACTATAGGAAACATGTACGGCAAAATCACCAGAAGCAATGATCAAACTAATTTAATCTAATTCTTGGATTATAGATAGCACATTTAGTTAGGTTGCCAGAATCTGCCTGGAGATGGATGCGATCCAGTTTGCAGAAACAATGTGAATCCTGTAAGTCTTACCATTTATCACGCAGATTGTCAGACCCCCAGTGCTCAGCCTATTGATAGATAGGAGCCTATGGTCTACCTAATCAATAAGATCCCATTTAAGAGGATAAGACTGTGCTGTATGCTGCTCTCCGCCTGTCTCCTATACTCTGTCATATTCGTTTTTATAAATTGCTCCTTTTCCTCAGCATCAAGATTCATCGGCGGATTCAAGAGGTGATGGATTTTCAATAAACTATCATCTGAAAACTGGGAGAGGGCAGAAAATTGATGAAGTGAATTAAAATGGAGGGGAGAAGAGTTAAGGGTTAAAAACAAGAGGGCAATGGAAATAGAACATTTACTTTACAAAGATGACAGAATGAACACCACAAATGAAAGCCTGCAGGGAGAGGGACTTGCATTTGTATAGCAAAATTCACAACTGCAGACCAGTCAATGAAGTGTAGACCATATGCAGCAGCTTAATGTGCCCTCTGTAAGATCTCAGTAACTGCAGCACAAAAGCAGCTTCATTAACAGAATGGTTTTAACAGTTGTGGGGACACCCGTTTCCATGGCCCACCAGATGTCACTGAAATTGGGCACCTTTGACCGCTCAATGTTTAAAAACTAACATGAAAATTAAAATAATTTTCAAAAGAAATTAGGAGACTGAAGTTGCGCATAATATTCAGAACATTTTAACTTAAGTGACACATTTTACTTGATTTATCAGCCACGATAAAAAAAAAATGGCACCAAAACTGGTAACTTTCTACACTATCTCGGTTTCCTTATAACAAGTTCATAAATTTTAGGAGCAGAATTAGCCCATTCAGCCCAAGTCTACGCCACCATTCAATCATGGCTGATATATCTTTCAACTCAATTCTCCTGCCTTCTCCCAATAACGCCTGGCACCTGTACTAATCAAGATTCTGTGAATCTCCACCTTAAAAATATCCACTGACTTGGCCTCCACATCCTTCTGTGGCAATGAATTCCACAGATTCACCACCCTATGACTAAAGAAATTCCTCCACATCTGCATTCTAAAGGTATGCCCTTTTATTCTAAGGCTATGGCCTCTGGTCCTAGGCTCTCTCATTGGTGGAGCGATCCTCTCCGCATCCACTCTATCCAAACCTTTCACTATTCGACTATGTTTACTACTGTTGTACACTTGTACTGTATCTGAGATACTTATCTAGTATGTATCTAAGTGCTTATGTATAGTGAGGCTCTGCTCGCCCCGTGGATCGGAGAGGAGGGAGTCCGACAGAGGGCCGGTAAGCGGACGGAGGGCGGCAGATGGTGCGAGGCCTTGATGGTGGAGTGGGCCGCTGGAGGCCCTGCAGCAGCCCGGGACATGGCCCAGCAAAGTCGGCTGCGGGAGGCACCTCCTGGGGAACAAGGGCTGAAGAGGGCCAGGCGTGGAGAGGGAGATCAGTTTGCGGGACAACCAGAATGGAGATAACGGCTGCAACAGCCTTTGTGACCAGCTGCAGCTGGGACTGTAAAATGGTACCACAATAGTGCTCCTTGCATATGGACTCAGTGGGCAGTGCTGTACATTGTGTGCTGACCAGTGGATGGTGACTATGTACAGGGATAGTCTTGCTGAGCCGTATGCAAAAAATGTATTTCACTGCACCTGATACACATGATACTTATACTGAACTACATACAAAAATGTATTTTGCTGTATCTCGGTACACGTGACAAATAAAATATGATTGTAGCCATTGTAAAGGGCCCGTCACACTTTCCCGAGTTACTCAAAAATTCTCCCGCGTTTTCCCCCTGTTTCAAACTCAGAGATGCCAGTCGTAGGTACTCGGGGCTACTTTTTATACTCGTGGACATTTTTCAACATGCTGAAAAAACGTCTTGACTTACCTGATGCCCTGAGTACATACGGCTGGCATTACGAGCCGCTACAAAATATCTATGGTCTCCTACGGCCTCCTACGGACTCGCTACGGACATTCCCCGAGTTTGAATCAAGGGGAAAACTCAGGAGAATTTGTGAGTAGCTCGGGAAAGTGGGAGAGGGGCTTAACTTTCCTAATGTTCATGTGTGGGCTTGTTGTACTTGCATCAGTATAGCCTGGTCCAGGCTCAGCAAATAGATTTCCCAGCAATGGAAGCAAGGAAAACAATGGGAAATGGTGCTGCTCTGTAGAATTTCATTAATGTAGTCCAGGGCATAGAGCATGTAGTCTAGGGCCAGTGCTTGGAGCGCTTTGCCTCTACTCTGGAATAACCCAATAACAAGCAGATTACAATGCACTTCCATGCCAACTACAGAGGCAAATCAGCCTCATTGCTTTCAAGAAAACAGATCCATGTAACAAACCATGGAACAGTATTGCACAGAAGCAGGCCATTTTGTCCACAATGTCTGTGCCGAATATCATGCCAAATTAACCTAATCTCCTCTGCCTGCATGTAATGCAGATCCCTCCATTCCTTGCATATCCATGTGCTCTCATTATCATCTCTGGCAGCGCATTTCAGGCGCCCACCACTCTCTATGTAAAAAAACACGCACCGACAATTTCCTTTAAACTTTTCCCTTCCGACCTTAAAGCTATGCCTTTCACATTTCAAACCATGGGAAAAGTGTTCTGTCTGTCTACCCTATCTATACATTTCAACCTCCAATGTTCCAGTGGAAACAATCCAAGATTGTTCAACCTCTCCTGATACTTAACATCCTCTACTCCAGGCAGTATTCTGTGCACTTCTTCTCCACCTTCTTTAAGGAACCACATACCTCTTGCAATGGGGCAATCAGAACTAAACACAATACTCCTAAGTTTTTAGAAAGCTGCAACATGCCTCTTATACTCAATCCCTCGACTGATGCAAGCAAGCATTCCATATGCCTTCTTTACCATTTTATCGACTTTCAGGGAAACATGGACCCCAAGATCCCTCTGTACATCAATGCTCTTAAGGGTCATGCCATTAACTGTATACTTTCCCTTTACATTTAACCTCCCAAAGTGAAACATTTCACATTTGCCTGGATTAATCTTCATCTGTCCTGCTCTGTATCTAATCTAAATCCCGTTGCATTCTTTGACACCCTTTATCAATGTCTGCAATTTTTGTTATCAGGCTTCAATAATCTAGGGCACAGTCCAATTCATTTCTACCACCATTATGGGCATTGGACTTTGTCCATGAAACTGGTGCACTACAATGCTTCTGCACTCTGTATCTTCCCCTTTGCTCTCTCTATTGTACTTGAATTTGACTTGATTAGGTATACAGTAGCTTATCTGATCAGTTTGGAGAGCATGCAAAACAAAACTTTACATTGTTCCTTGGTACACGCGATAATAATGAACCTTAGACTGAGGCTAAACCATTTGGGGCAAATTTGAGCACTTTATCTGCTTGTCAAACCTCCAGGCTAAGGTCAGTCGACTTAACATTGAAGGTGACGTTTATACGGGGCTTGTTAGTCTGTCTAACCACTCGTCATCACAAACATGATTTAACTAAGATTTTAATAATGAGGTTGCACTTCATCGAAGCAATCTTTCGAAAGCGATCTGAAGCATAAGGAATACAGCCACACACTGACAATCTGGAAAAAGCATACTGCAACAGACATCTTAAGAGATGAATCACCAAATACGATTTGTCTGGCTCAGCATGGAGGTTGATCCTGCAAGCTCTCCAGTGCTGCAAGTGTCTTGCATTTAGGATATTAACCCAATACCTGGAATCTCTTTCTTGTGGTTGGGAGCTTCATCCTGCTCTTGAGATTAACTGCAAAGGAGGAGGTCCCAAACAGTTCTGATGCTGATCCCAGAGGGAAGTCTGTTTAGCTTTAGGCTGCGAGAGTTTTTTTAATATTAAAAATAGCTTTGACTACAGCTGTGACACTCATAAAAATCAATTACTTCTCACAAGGACCACATCAGCCAGAGATCACAATATTCTGCCCATCACTGGGGAACTTATCTGTCTGTTTTAGAGTCAGGAAATGTGGAAGCAATACAAAAAAAAGAGGCAAATTTGCTTCTTAATATAACACTTGCCCCCCAACTTTGGCCTGGTGTGTTCTTATTCTCAGAGCACTTATTATTAATGTGTCCCAAACTAATACAGCAGATTAATGAGTCTGTGAAGTGATTAATGTGCAGAGAGTAAAGATCCATTGTGACAAACTGCACTTGAATTGATGAACTCCAGACCCCTCTCATCCTCTCCCTCCCTCCATTAAGGTATTAGTTTTTGTGTCTTTGTCGAGATGGACTGTGCCCAGACTAATCCAGCAGCTCTGCAGACTCCTCCTCATAATGAGAGCAGAGCACTGGCCAGTATATTATAATGACAGCAATTCCCATCCCCTTCCCCACCCCCCACTCCACCAATCTCCTTCCCAGACCCCCTCCTGCTAAGCTCACCACTAGCCTCACCGCAATCCTCAATGGAAGAAATCAACCTTCTGCTTTCTGTCACACTCTCAAGTGTTCAGTGGTTCAGTTCAGTTTAGTTTATTGTCACGGAATGCAGTGAAAACCTTTTGTCGCATGCTAACCAGTCAGCAGAAAGACAACACATGATTACAATCGATCCATTTACAGTGTATACATACCATGATAAGGGAATAACGTTTAGTGCGGAGGAAAGCCAGCAAAGTGCGACCAAGGATAGTCCAAGTATCACTCAATATATAACACAACAAACAAGCAAAAAATAAGTTCAATATATTAATAAAGCAACATAATTCAAAAACAAAACAAAACAAAGGCCAAAGTCCCTCGTGCAACCCAGGCAGTTTGTAGTTCAGTGTTTAGTTGGAGTTTGTTGTGTTCAATAGCCTGATGGTTGTTGGAAAGAAGCTGTTCCTGAACAATTCCTGTCCCTGTTACAATTCTCAGACTCCTGTTCCTTCTTCCTGATGGTGGAAGTGAAATGAGAGCGTGGCCAGGGTGGTGTGGGTCCTTGATGATGCTGTTGTCATTTAGCGACAGCGACATAGATCCCTTCATTGGTGGGGAGGTCAGTACCCGTGATGGACCAGTGTTCATCCCATTTTGTAATTAATTGGGCCAAATAGAGATTGTGTTGATTTATAGTCAACCTTGATTTTATTCGCCAAACAGGCCAGAGGCATCAAATGGCAAATTCCCTCCTCTAATCCTTATGTTCTGATCTGAGAATAGTTATATCCAAGTAAGATCCATTTTAGTCACAACTCATCCCTGAGTGGAGGTTAACTTGAAGCACAGTCTGGTCCAGCTCATTTCCAAGGAGGATTGATATTGGAAAGCAGCCTATAACAGCACCTTGTATGTCATCCCCTAGTTGTATTAAAACCAGAATTGAGTTAGAGACCTCTGCTTCAGGCTGCCCAATCCTGTCATCTTGAATAAAACATTTCATATTGCCTGATAAAAAGTGAAGGGTTTGAAATACAATTAAAATAAAAGGTTCTCTTTGCAAAATGAGTTGTCAGTGACTCAGTCATTCTAGTGAAAAATAGGAAGGGAATCTCACTGTGGGAACTAAAACTAATCCCATGTTGAATTCAAGCACGCTAGCTTCTTATTAGATATATAAAGCAGGGTTTTGTAGAGTAAATGGGTATAATGTCGGCAAATCTCTTTCTTGTCCATAACATTAACTTATATGTAGCTAGTGTATCAAGGTGCATCATTTGAGTTTAACTCAAAACCACACATAGAGAGAGTAGAAGAAATAACTATAAACTCACTTAGAGAGGCTTGAGGGAGGGGAGAGGTAAAATGGGAATCATGTCAACAGGTCTACTAGATTTTCTGATTGCCAACAATTCCCCTTTCCCATTCCCAGACTGACCGTTCTGTCCTGAACCTTCTCCATTGTCAGAGAGAGACCACACGGAAACTGGAGGAACAGCACTTCATATTCTGCCTGGGTAGCTTACAACCCAGTGGTATGAACATTGACTACTCCCCTCACTCCTCCCCTCGCTTTTCCTCCACCTTCCTCCACTAAAGGTCAGTTAACCAGTTCCACAGTTGGTAACATTGGGTAATCCCTCTTGGGATCACACTGTCCAATAGGATCCTACCACTGGCCACATCTTCCCAGCTCCACCCCTTTCTGCTATCGGCAGAGACCATTCCGTCCGCAACTCCCTGGTCAACTCGTTCCTTCCCACCCAAACTACGCACTCCCCAGGTACTTTCCCCTGCAACCACAAGAGATGTAACACCCGTCCCTTTACCTCCTCCCTCAACTCCATCCAAGGACCCTGACAGTCTTTTCAGGTGAGGCAGAGGTTCACTTGCACCTCCTCCAACCTAATCTATCGTATCCGCTGTTCCAGGTGTCAACTCCTCTATATCGGCGAGACCAAGTAAGGCAACACCTCCACTCAGTCGCCTTAACATACCTGATCTCCCGGTTGCTCAGCACTTTAACTCTCCCTCCCATTCCCAATCTGACATTTCTGTCCTGGGCCTCCTCCATTGTCAGAGTGAGGCCCAGTGCAAATTGGAGGAACAGCACCTCTTATTTTGCATGGGTAGCTTACACCCCAGCGGTATGAACATTGACTTCTCTAACTTCAAATTGCCCTTGCTTTACCTCCCTTTCCATCCCCTTCCGCTTCCAAGTTCTCCCATCAGTGTTACTGTCTCCGACTACATTCTATCTCAGTCCCGCCCACTCCCCTGACACCAGTCTGAAGAAGGGTCTCGACCCGAAACATCGCCCATTCCTTCTCTCCAATGCTGCCTGTCCTGCTGAGTTACTCCAGCATTTTGTGTCGTCCCTTGCCAACAATTGGTCTATCATGGAACCCACCCTGACTGAGATCATTTGTTGCCGACCCTGGTTGGTTCTGTCTTTTCTTGCCTGCAATGTCCCCACCCCCCTCAACGATCAGTCTGAAAAAGGGTCCCAACCTGAAACGTCATCTATCCAATTATTCCAGAGACACGGCCTGACCTGTTCAGTTACTCCAGCACGTTGTATCTTATACCCCTGGTATAAACCAGCATCTGCAGTTCCTTGTTATTACATTAAATCATGTTGGCAGATCAGTCCTCACATTGCCAGATGTGGAGCCATGTTCTGCCTCTGCAATGTTACTGTAACATTACATTTGTTGATAGGTTCAGCAGTGTGCACGAGCCTTCAGCCCTATAAATAGCGGCTCTTGCATGCTTGTACTGTATGTAAACAAATACTCTCATTGTACCAAAGTACGTGTGACAATAAAGTAGCAATCAATCAATCAATGAACACGTTCACTTGCTCATTCACTGGATAGAGTAACTTAGCCCACAACCTCAAAGATAAACCGTATCTTTCCTTTCATTGTGAATAATCTTTCAAAAAGCTTCCCATTACTACATTCAAATCAGCCATGATTGAAAGGTGCAGTAGACCCGATGGGCCAAATGGCTTAATTCTGCTCCTGTGAATTATGGACATGAAGATTAAAAATAAACTATTTACCATGAGGGGTTATGCTGTTTGAAAGCTCACTGATTTATTTATTGATGACTACTGCACATTGATCTGATTATTATAATCTGTTTAGTTCGAATGTTTGATCATACAAGTTCTAAGTCATGTATCATAGTTAAGCCACCACTTTAAGCCTAAATTATTTAATTGTGATCGTTTTGGAGATCATTCCTGTGGGAATTGGCTGCTTGATTTCATAATAGAAAATTAACAGTCGTGAGTATTTATAACAAATTCAAACACTTGAAAATGGATTATCAAGCAAAGTTGATTAGTAAGGGAGTCAAAGGTTATGGGGAGAAAGCAGGAGAATAGGGTTGAGAGGAAAAAATAGATCAGCCATGATCGAATGGCGGAGCAGATTCGATGGGCCAAATAGCCTAATTCTGCTCTTATGTCTTATGAGCACTATACAGTTGGACCTAGAAAACCTGGACCAAATTACCTGCTACACCCATTATCATCATATGTGAATTAGCCCCTTGTAAATTAATAATTAGTAAAGCATAGCCCATCCGAAAGCTGTGCACAATGTTTTCTTGTTTTAACACAAAATATTTGATTCATTGTTATGTTATATGCGGTAATTTCTTCAATTAAGAGATTCTCACCATGACCTGCTCACCAGATCTATTACACAAAGCTTGGTCAAACCATGCAGTGAAAACAAAACACCCGCTGAGTTTCTCCAGCGTTTTTGTGTACCAGTGAAAACAAAATGTTGGTGTACCTTATGGACAGGGGCTAGGCAAATATGACCAGCTGCACACTATTAAACTTGGCTGTTGATCCTTTTGAAGGGAATTACACAGCAGACACAGTGACAAAGTGACACTTTATTCCACTGCAACTGTAAAAACAAATTATTCCAGTGATTTCTTCTTCAACAGAGAAGGGAGAAGGTTCTCATTTTCTGGGTGATACAAACATGGGTGATATATTTTCCATCTTGTTAAATTCGCAACCGTTCAAATTGCATTGCAAAATCCATCAAAGACAGCTCGTTCCATACACCCATCACCCTATTTGTGAAAAAGTCATCCCTCGGATTCCTATTTAATCTTTTCCCACTCACCTTTCATTATTAGCAATATTTTTTTTAAATACTAACAAGAATTAAAATAACTGTTTACACCATTTACTCTGAATTCATAGCGGTAAACTTTTATAGTGTGGCACAGCTGGTCGAGCCAGTTGCCTCACAATGCCGGTGACCCCAGTTCATTCCTGATCTCGAGTGCTGTCAGTGTGGAGTTTGCATGTTCCCCTTGTGACCGAGTGGGTTTCCTTCCACATCCCACATGCATGCGGGTTTGTAAGTTAATTGGTCTCTGTAAAATTGCTCCTAATGGGTAGGCGGTGGGATAACATAGAACTAGTGTTGATGGGTCGAAGGGCCTGTTTCCATGCTGTATCTCTAAACTAAACTAAAGATAGACAAAAAAGTGCTGGAGTAACTCAGTGGGTAACTCAGTGGCATCTTTAGAGAAAATGGCTAGGTGATGTATCAAGTCGAGTCCATTCTGCAAAATATAATGTCACCTATCCATTTTCTCTAGAGATGCTGCCTGACCCATTGCATTACTCCAGCACTTGGTGTCTATCTTTGGTATGAACCAACATCTGCAGTTCCTTTTTATTATACAAGAATAAATTAAACTAAACTAAACTAAACTAAACTAAACTGTTAATATGCCTCCTCAGATTTGTAAATTACTCAAAATAATAAAAGCCAATACCACTTTCCCATAAGTTTGGCTCACCGCAGTTAGGGGACAGTTTTTTGAATGTCATAGCATCTCTGGAGAACATGTTTTGGGTGGGGACCTTCTTCAAACTGATTCAAAAGGTTTGAAAGGGTAGTGTAAGTTGAGGATAAGTCGTTGAATATCTTCATGGGAATATCTTCATGGCTGCGATAGACAACTTTAGTTTAGAGATACAGCACAAAAACAGGCCCTTCGGCCCTCCGAGTCAGTGCTGACCCAGCGATCCCTGCACATTAACAATACCCTACACACTAGGGACAATTTACACTTATACCAAGCCACTTAACCTACAAACCTGTACGTCTTTGGAGTGTGTGAGGAAACAAAAGATCTTGGAGAAAATCCACGTGGTCACAGGGAGAACCTACAAACTCCGTACAGACAGCACCAGTAATCTGGAAAGAACCCGGGACTCAGGCACTGTAACGTTGTAAGGCAGCAACTCTACCGCTGTGCCACCGTGCCTCCCCATGGACTTCTTGGACTTCTGGAGCAAGGAAGAAAGTGGATGTTGGATGCCAAAGTTAAATCAGCCATGATCTTGTCGAATGGCAAAAAATGTGCTCAAGAAGGTACAGTATATGGCTTCTCTTGATCCTGTTTATTGATGCATGCACTCCCCGCCTGTCTCATCTCAGTCTTTTGTGAAAGTACACAGTCGCCTAAGAAAACCTCATTTAACTTTCCAGCACAGAGAAAAGCCAAGACAGAACGCAGCAGGAAAATAAAATGGGCCTGAGATTGCGACCTTTAACCTCCCGGCGGTCTGACCTTGTTGCTTTATTGCCTGTTCACCTTTATAAATCTTGGCACTTATTATTTGCCAGTTATGGAATCCAATTCTTTTAGGATGTCAGCTTATTCAGTTAAGTTATACTATCAAAATATTATTTCAGCCTAAGGCACAATCCAAATATTGGGGAAATATAGACAAATTAAGTTAGACAGGCAGCAATAATAGCATGCATATGGGTACCAAGGCAACCGAGTACTGTGTTAATTGTGAGATTTCCTTTGGAAATTTTAACCACAAGAGCCAAAGTGGAAAAAAACACCCGCTTCAGAAGTACCTCAGGATGGAAGCTATCCTTTATTATTAATGATTAAAGTGAGCGTGATTTTATACGTTTTACTGGTTCGAGGTACATACAGTGTGTCCAGATGAATAAACTTGCCTGAGTTAGTCAGGGCCTTGGGAAAAATATTCATAATTGTCCCAATGGAATTCCTCTGTGAAGTTCTCTGCACTTCAGTGGCTAAAGCTCAATAGAAAGGGGTCATTCAAATCGCACCACATTTCTGTTCACTATAGCATGCAGGAAGCAGAGACCGCAGTGATTTAGAAAATAACTAGTCTTTGCCTTTGTCTTTGCCTTTGCTGGCTCTGACCTCCCAACCATCGAATAGATTTGGCGCTGCCTCAAAAAGGCAGCCGGCATCATCACACCTTCCATCGGGAAGAAGGTACAGGAGCTTGAAAACTGTAAGGTCCAGGTTCAGGAACAGCTTTTTCCAAGCAGCCATTCAGCTATTAAACACTACAAGCTCAAATTAGCTCTGAACTACATAGACTATTATTGTTATTATTGCACTAATATTGGTTTTTTTTAATGTGTACGTATGTGTAGATGAATATATATATATATATGATCTGTATATATGTGTATTTGTGGGTATGTGTATATACTCTCTCGTTTATTATATTGTTTACAGTGTACTATGTTTACATATTCAGTTGTGCTGCAGCAAGTAAGAATTTCATTGTTCTATCTGGGACATATGAAAATAAAACACTCTTGACTCTTGTGTTTATCCCTCTTCTACTTGCAAATGAGCATTGCTGGTTTACAAAAAAAAAGGAAATAAATGAGGGCAGCTTGGTGGAGCAGCGGTGGAGTTGCTGACTTACAGGGCTTATAGCACCAGAGACCTGGGTTCGATCCTGACTGGGGGTGCTGTCTGTACAGAGTTTGTATGTTCTCCCCATGACCACGTAGGTTTTCTCAGAGATCTTCAGTTTTTGACATATATATGTAAACTGCCCCTTGTGTGCGTAGGATAGTGTTAATGTTCGGGGATTGCTGGTCGGGGGTGGGGACCCGGTGAGCCAAAGGGCCTGTTTCCCCGCTGTATCTCTAAACAAAATGATGGAGTAACTCAGAGGGTCAGGCAGCATCCCAGGAAAACATGGATAGATGACGTTTCGAGTCAGGACACTTCCACAGATCGATTCAAAAGGTTTGAAAAGGTAAATTGTTGTGCATCCCCTTCCTGGCATTGCCTCATGTTGAAGCAAACTATTCACAATATCAATATCTTCCCGGACCCCAAAATTAGGTTTTAATCCTGTAGTCGCCCATAAGGGAGGGATTCTGCTTAGATTCAACAGATTTTAAGTTCAGACCCACTTATGAAACAGCACAAATTAACACCGAAAATGTAGGAAAGATCAGGTCAGGCAGCAGGCATGGAAGATGAAGAAGATGAAGCAAGTCGAAGGACCTGCAGGATAACAATGGAACTGCAGATGCTGGTTTGCACCAAAGATAGACACAAAATGCTGGAGTGACTCAGCGGGTCAGGCAGTATCACTAGAGAATGGGTTGAAGGGTGTCGGACCAAAATATCACCTATTCCTTTTCTTGTTGGTGATCTCTTCACAGGTGTTTTAGTTTTACTTTAGTTTTAAAGATACAACATGGATTCAGCCCACTGAGCCCACACTGACCAACAATCACCCGTACACTAGTTCTATCCTCTATTCCAGAGTCAATTTTTTACAGGAGTCTACAAAATTAACTTACAAAAACTTGGACAACATCGGAATGTGGGAGGAAACCGGAACACCCGGAGAAAACCTGCGAGGTCACCGGGAGAATGTACAAGCTCCATACAGGCAGCACACATATCCAGGATCGAACCTGGGTCTCTGGCGCTGTAATAGCCCTGTCCCACTGTGCGAGTTCATTCAAGAGTTCTCCCACGTTTGCCCTGATTCGAACTCAGAGATTTACGGTAATGGCTGCTCATCGGTACTCGGGGCTCTCGTGGACATTTTTCAACATGTTGAAAAATCTTCACGAGTATTCCCGAGCTTATCACGTTTCCCTAGTACCTGCCGTTAGCGTTACGAGCCGCTAAGAGCTCTGACGTACCCGCTACGTTCATTCTACGTGCTTCCACGAGTTTGATTTTTGTTTTAAACTCAGGAGAGCTCTTGAATGAACTCGTACAGTGGGACAGGACTTTAAGGCAGCAACTCTAGATTTGCACGATCATGACATTGCTTACGTTTGTCTCACTCCTCACATAATCCCCCTCCAGCTCTGCTTGAAAACTGACAGATACCTGAACTCTTTATACTTTTTTTCAAAAATCTCCCTTCATTAACGGACACAGTAATCACCACTTCTGGATAGTAAATTCCATTCTGGGGGCCTGTGACACTGAGTGGTGAAAGAGAAAATGAAGGGGGTGGGGGGTGTTAAAAGCAACTCAACATATATGGAGGGTTGTAGGATTGAATGGAGTTGCAAAGAAAGACAATAGCAAGATTTGTTTAGTTTAATTTAATTACGTTTAGTTTAGTTTAGTTTGGTTTAGTTTATTTTAGTTTAGTTTGGGTTAAAGATGCAATGTGGAAACAGGCCTATCAGCCCATTGAGTCTGTGCCAACCAGCAATCATCCTATACACTAGCACTATCCTACACACTAGGGAAACATTTGAAATGGCACCCTTAGTCAGGATTGAACCCGGGTCTCTGATGATGTAAGGCAGCAACTATACCACTGCGCCACCGTGTCGCAGTTAAGGATTTTAACAGGCGGGTAAAGATTTAAAAATTGAGTGTTCAGGGACTGCTGCCACAAAGAAGAAATAGTCTTGGTACAATTTATAACATAAGGATTTTTTTTTTAGTTAAAGTGCCTCAGCAGTTTATTGAATCTGGAAGAGTGAAAATTGATGAAAGCCGCATCTGGATAAAATTTCAGCAGGGGTTGCAGAAGTGAATGAAATATCCTTTAATGTGCACTACCATTTCTATTTCTGATGTATTCTTTGAGAAAATTATACAATTTATGAAGAGAAATTTACCTCTCACAGTTGCCCAAGAATTAATAGTACAAACAATCCATTCCTACGAACACGATTGATAGAATAAGATTATTTTGACTTCCCTAAGCCTTTGTCCCACATTGCTTGTTGCTTCTTCATTAATTGAAAACCAATATAAAACATTAAATTATATAAAACACTATTCAATGATTCAATGATACTCTATTGTCACATGTACCTAGGTACAGTGAAATTCTTTGTTTTTTGCATACAACCCGGTAAAATCACACAGCAGACCTCACCAGGACAGTACACAGAGGGTCACTACATTTCTCGCATCAAGAAAGTTACAAAAAATTAATCAAACAATCTATATTTTGCACCTCATATTTTGCTTGAGCAACTTACACCCTAGCGGTATGAATATTGACCTCTAACTTCAAGTAACCCTTGCTTTCCCTCTCTCTCCATCTCTCCCGCTCCCCAGTTTTCCGACCAGTCTGACAAATTACATTTTATCTCTGTTTGTTTTGTTGTTACCTTCTCCCAGCTAACAATGATCTATTCTACATTTTCAATGATCTCCACCCCCTTTTTCTCATTTTCACACCTTAAACTTCCTTATCTATGTATCTCCCTCTCCCCTGACAACAGTCTGAAGAAGGGTCTTGACCCGAAATGTCACCCATTCCTTCTCTCCAGTGATGCTGCCTGTCCCGTTGAGTTATTCCAGCCTTTGGTTTAAACCAGCATCTGCAGTTCCTTCCTACACAGTCTATATTTCCTTGCAGGCTTGTACAAGGCAGCAGACCCTCTCTGGGCCCCCCCTGTGAACAGTGCCCTCCCACGCCACGGGTCCCCCTTTGTTCTCAGTTGCCCCACGCAGGATCCCCCTTCGATCTCGGTGCCCCCCGCCCCCATCATGCAGCTTCCAAAGATAGGTTTATACAAGGGAATCCCTGCTAATTTCCAGATTTGTATGCAAATTCACTCCAACAGCCTTCAAAAGGAGGATAATAAGAAATATTAATCCCATTGAAATGAATAAACAGCATCTTGTTGAGAGATACAAAAAGCTGGAAAAACTCAGCGGGACAGGCAGCATATCTGGAGAGAAGGAATGGGTAAAGTTTTGGGTCGAGACCCTTCTTCAGACCTGAAACGTCACCCATTCGTTTTCTTTCCAGAGACGCTGCCTGTCCCGCTGAGTTACTCCAGCTTTTTGTGTCTATCTTTGGTTTAAACCAGCATCTGCTGTTCCTTCCTACACATACAGCATCTTGTATTGTGTTAATTCCAATTGTTTCTGTCAACTCAGTGTTAGGTCTAAGCATGTTACTGTATCTAACCATGAGCCAAATTTTTCAAAGCGATTGTTTCATATAGTGCATGTAGGAGGGGAAATGTCAGCAGCCTCCCTTGAAGGCTCCCTTGAAACAGGTCCTTCTGCCCACCGAGTCCACACTGACCAGCGATCCCCGCATATTAACACAATCCTACACACACTAGGGACATTTTTTACATTTACCAAGCCAATTAACCTACATACCCGTACGTCTTTGGAGTGTGGGAGCAAAAACCAAAGATCTCGGGGAAAACCCACGCAGGTCATGGGGAGAACGTACAAACGCCGTACAGACAGCACCCTGTGGTCGGGATCGAACCCCGGTCTCCGGTGCTGCATTCGCTGTAAGGCAGCAACTCTACCGCTGCGCCACCGTGCCGTGTGTTTGGTTAGTGAGAATATCAGGAAACATGACCTTCATTCTAACTCCTCCATGCCCACCACATTGCCCAAAGGCAATCACATTGACCTCCGACCCATATCCCTCTAAACATTATTTTATCCATGTACCTGTTTGAATGTCTTTCAAACTTTGCAATTATGCCCGTCTATAGCACTTTCTCTGGCAGCTCGTTGCAGATACCAACCATTCCCTGAGTGAAATAAGAAGTCCCTCAAGTGCCCTTTGAATCTTCCTGACTCTCTATAAAATCTATGCCCTCTTGCTTGAGAGTCTCTTGCCATGGTAGAAAGATTGTTTCTATTTATCTTATTTATGCTCCTCACGATTGTATATGCCTTGATATAGTGGCGTAGCAGTAGAGTTACTGTCTTACTACACCAGAGACCCAGATTCGATCCTGACTGTACAGAATTTGTACGTTCTCCCCGTAACCGCATGGGTTTTCTCCGGGTGCTCCGGTTCCCTCTCACATTCCAAAGACATACAGGTTTGAAGGTTAATTGCCTTTGGTAAAACTGTAAAATTATAAAATTGGCTCAAGTGTGTAAGATAGTGCTAGCCTGCAGGGGTCGTTGGTCAGATGGTTCAGGTTGAAACTGAAACATCGCCTATCCATGTCCTCCAAAGATGCTAACAGACCCGCTGAGTTACTCAAATACTCTGTATCCTTCTTTGTAAAACAGCATCTGCAGTTCCTTGTTACTGCTACCTGATTATCTGTTCATACTAGTTCTTTGTTATCCCACATTCATATCCACTCCCAACACACTAGGGGCAATTTACAGAAGCCAATTAACCTACAAGGTTATGGGGAGAAGGCAGGAAAATGGGGTTAGGAAGGAAAGATAAATCAGCCATGATTGAATGGTGGAGTAGACTTGATGGGCCGAATGGCCTAATTCTACTCCTATTCCGTATGGCCTTATGACAAACCCTCCCATCTTAGGAATGTGGGAGGAAATCGGATCACCCGGCGGAAACCCACATGGTTAAAAGGAAATCATGCAAATTCCACACAGACTGCACCCAAAATGAGGATCGTATTGAGGTCTCTGGTGCTGTGAGGCAGCAACTCTACCAGCTGCTCCAGAGTGTAAGCCGATGAAGATATCATGTGATAAATCTAAAGAACGCAAGGACTCTAGCCTATTTCTAGACCCATTGATTGAAGCCTAATTGTAGTTTCTGCATGGAGTTTGGCACAGATGTATTCTGCACAGATGTGCCTGTTGTTGTTTCCTCTAAGGGTCTGAAATACCTGGTGCACCACAAATGGCCATTTGTAAGTCTTGGCTCGCTCTCTGGTAATCATTGAAGTGGTTTGTCGAGTGAGCCGGTAATATTCCAGCCTTGTTACTTCTTAATAAGGGCGTGCATTTATGACACAAGAGTTCACTCTCTTTTCCAGCTGGGGCTACTTTTGAAAAAACCACCTTCAAGCCCAGCAAAAGCTGATCTTTATAAAAGCACATTGGCTTGTGATCAGTCACTTTTGTTGAACGGTGCACATGTGCACAGCACATGGAGACTATGCAGCCTCTTCTCTCTCCCTTCCCCTCTCTCACACCACAGTAAGAACCACACCGATCGCAGTTAATTTACTTTGTCTCTAATCATTGGCACACAGCAGGTACCAGTTCAGTCCTGTGCTTAAGGGATGCACATTGGTCAGCAAGGCAGCTATGTATGTTCATATTGATGTGGTGAAAATATGGCTCCACATCTGAAGATATTTCTTATTAATGTTAAGATGAAGGTGCATTAGTGGGGAGGGTGGAACCATCAAGTCTTCAGCTCAATGCTTACATTTTGCTGTTTTTCTGCAGTCATGCTAATGATCCTGATTTTAAAATGCTTGCCCTTAGAACATGTTAGAACATTATTTGCCATTCAAACCTTAAGAATGTTTCTGATGGTTTAGCATTGACGAGCAAGTTCTACATGATCACAGAAAAGGGCTAAAATATACAAGGCAGAATCAGACACCGTGAGACAGTGGGATGGTGAAAGAAGTTACTTCAAGTCGGGTTTTTTGCAAATAGAGGTAAGAAAATAATGATGGAAAGCAATATGAGAGGACTGGTTCTGGCTAGTGGGTTCGTGAGAGAGAGAGGGGGTGAGAGGGAAAGTGAAAGAAAAAGAGTATGAGAGAGAGAGAGAGAGAGAGAGAGAGAGAGAGAGAGAGAGAGGAGGGGGGGGGGGGGGAGTGGGAGGGTAGAGAGAATAGTGAGAGAGAGAGAGAGGGACAGGGAAAGGGAAAAGGGAGAGAGATGGAAAAAGAGAGAGGGGAACGAGAGTGAGGGGGGTGGAAGAGAGAAAGAAAAAGAAGAGAAAAAGCAGAGGTGGGGAAAGAGAGATGGGGGAGAGAAGTTTGAAAGAGAGGGGGTGATTTGAGAGAGAGGAGGATAGAGGGAGGGGGAAGAGAGAAAGGGAGAAGTGAGAGAGTGAGAAAGAGGAGAGAGATGCTCAGGGATTAAGAATTTTTGCAGACCATTGTACGACTGGAGCAAGTTATAGATTTCAGGAATGCGGGGCCATGAAGGAACTTAAACTGCAAGGTGATATTTTGAACTTTAGGCATGGGATTCAGCTTTAGGACACTGAGGCAATGTGAGTGCAGCACGTGATACTAGAACGAATAAAGGAAACGGAACATTATCGATATTTTACAGAACGTGACAAATAATGGGATATTCAGAAAGGGACAAATAAACCGTGGACAGACAAGAGAATGGAAATAAGTTTTGTTGAAAGATTGGATGAGACTAAATAGCAACATGCAGTAGAGAAATAAGAAAATACTCCCTGAAAGAAATAACGTGATTTATTCACATTTTCTAATTGTACTGGTTCAAAATATTAAATGTTTGCTCCATTAGGTAATTATTTAAAACAATTATAATGTCAACCTCTTCCATACTGTCTTATCCCAGAGGCATTAATTTACAAATAATACAATTCAGTGGATGACAGTTGCCATCTGGAATATTACTGTAATTAAGTAAAATTGCATTGAATTTGCAAAATGAATCAGGCCACTCAGTCCAGCTGTTTTGTCCACGCCATCTTTGTACCTTTCTCTTCCATTGTCCCTCCCACACACAACCATGATCCATGCATTAAAAAGTTCCATATGTTTATCTTTAGACTTTAAAGATACCACATGGAAACAGGCCCTTCAGCCCACCGAGTCTGCACTGACCAGCGATCACCGACACGCTAGGGACAATTTACAATTTACAGAAGCCAATTAACCTACAAACCTGTATGGCTTTGGAGTGTGGGAAGGGACCCGGAGAAAGTCCTCATGGTCACAGAGAGAACGTACAAACTCCGTACAGACATCACCTGTAGTCAAGGTGGAACCTGGGTTTCTGGTGCTGTAAGGTAGCAGCTCTACCACTGTGCCACTCTCTAGATAGATATGTGATAGACTTTTCTGATCTGTAAACTCACATTGTGTGTGTTCATCCCCGACCATCCATCTGCCCTGTCAACCACCTGCCCCCCCCCCCCCTCCCACCCCATCCCCACCCCCCCCACCCACTCCTTCACCTGTCTTCACCAGTAACCTGCCACACTTTGCCCTGCCCTTCCATTTTCCAGCTTTCTCCACCCCCCCCCCCCCCCCCCCCCCTCTCTGCAATAAATCTGAAGAAGGGTCTCGAACAAAAGCGTCACCCATCCATGTTCTCCAGGGATGCTGCCTGACCCGCTGAACTATTCCAGCATTTTGATTTGAGAGGTAACTTATTTACGGAAAGGGTATGGTGGGTGTATGGAATGAGCTGCCGGAGGAGGGAGTTGAGGCAGGTACTAACGCAATGCTGAAGAAACATTTGGACAGGTACATGGGTAGGATAGGTTTAGAGGGATATGGGCCAAATGCAGGCAGGTGGGATTAGTGCAGATGGGGTATGTTGGTCGGCATGGGCAAGTTGAGCCAAACGGCCCATTTCTTGGCTGTATGACTACGACAGTATGACTCTATGAGGCTGTAAAGCTATCAGCTGTGCCAGTGTGCTGCTCAACGTCCCTGTAAAACATGTACAGTATGTCGATACGTGATTCTGCTTTAAATTTTAAGCAACATCACAGCTGCCATTGATTGATGGGAATGTGGGGATGATGGAATAATGTGATAAGTGTAAAATTAGTATAATAGATGGTCAACTTGGAATTGGTGGGCTGAAGGGCCTGATTGTGCTATCCCTCAATTACTTTAACTGGTGGATTCATGTGTGGAAACGGACATCAATCTAAATCTACATCACTACTGAGGTGAAGATCATTTAGAGTCATAGTGGTACGCACAGCATGGAAACAGGCCCTTCAGCCCAACTTGACCATGCCAACCAATGTGCCCCATCTAAGCTAGTTCCACCTGCCTGCTTTTGGCACATATCCCTCTAAACCTATCCTATCCATGTACCGACTTAAATGTTTCTTAAACATTGCAATAATACCTGCCCAACTACATCCCCCGGCAGCTCGTTCCATAAACCCACCACCCTTTGTGTAAAAAACTTACCCCTCAGGTTCCCATTAAATCTTTCTCCCCTCACCTTAAACCTATGTCCTTTATTCCTTTCTTTATGTGATACTGTGTTGATGAATCCAAAGCACAAAGTTAACATTGATCATAGCAACAAATAAAAGGATAAAATGTTGGAAACACTTCAAGCAGATCAGGCAGTATCAGCAGAAAGAGAAAAATATTTAAAGTTGTTAAGTGCAAAGTGCATGGGCCGTTTTGGATCGGTCACCTATCCATGTTCTCCATAGATGCTGCCTGACCTGCAGAGCTACTCCAGCACTTTATATCTTTCTTTCACTAATCAACATCTGCAGTTCTTCGTGTCTCCATTCTGCGGATGCTGCCTGACCTGCAAAAGGATTTGAGTATAGGAGCAGGGAGGTTCTACTGCAGTTGTACAGGGTCTTGGTGAGACCACACCTGGAGTATTGCGTACAGTTTTGGTCTCCAAATCTGAGGAAGGACATTATTGCCATAGAGGGAGTGCAGAGAAGGTTCACCAAACTGATTCCTGGGATGTCAGGTCTGTCTTATGAAGAAAGACTGGATAGACTTGGTTTATACTCTCTAGAATTTAGGAGATTGAGAGGGGATCTTATAGAAACTTACGAAATTCTTAAGGGGTTGGACAGGCTAGATGCAGGAAGATTGTTCCCGATGTTGGGGAAGTCCAGGACAAGGGGTCACAGCTTAAGGATAAGAGGGAAATCCTTTAAAACCGAGATGAGAAGAACTGGTGGTGAATCTCTGAAACTCTCTGCCACAGAGGATAGTCGAGGCCAGTTCATTGGCTATATTTAAGAGGGAGTTAGATGTGGCCCTTGTGGCTAAGCGGATCAGAGGGTATGGAGAGAAGGCAGGTACGGGATACTGAGTTGGATGATCAGCTATGATCACATTGAATGGCGGTGCAGGCTCGAAGGGCCGAATGGCCTACTCCTGCACCTAATTTCTATGTTTCTATGTTTCTATGAATGCTTCCAGCATTTTTATTGCAGATTTCCAGCATCTGCAGAATTTGATTTTAGTTTCATTTACTGATTTAGCTGTGTTGGTGGCAGCTGAGATAAGAGTTAGACGTGGCTAAATCACATCTATATAATTGTGGTGATCTTCTTGAGACTTGGTTTGAAGGGAGTGCCATAATGATCCGGACTTTGCCATGCTCTAGAGCTTTGTAATTAGGAGAGCAAAATTATTTCATACCGAATAGTGAAAGACATGGATAGAGTGGATGTAGAGAGAACAATTCCACTAATGGGAGTGTCTCGTACCAGAGGGCACAGCCTCTGAATGAAAGGACGTACCTTTAGAAAGGAGATGAAGAGGACTTTATTTCATCAGATGGTGGTGAATCTGTGGAATTAATTGCCACAGTAGTCTGTGGAGACCAAGTCATTGAGTATTTTAGAGTGGATTGACAGAATCTTGATTATTATGGGTGCTCATGGTCATGGAGAGAAGGCAGGAAATAAGGTTGAGAGGGAAAGATAGATCAGCCACGAATGAATGGCAGAGCAGACTTGATGGCCCAAATAGCCCCTGTGACTTTTGAGCCTATTATTGGATTTACAAAAAATGAGATTCTTTAGATAGAATATTAGAAAGTTTAAAATGGATTAAAAAATATAAATTCATTAAACAAAACTGCCAGATATTGTGAACATCAGCTCATAATTCTAAAACTTTGAGACAAAATCTGCTGTAAGATGATAAAGTATCATTAAGTGTTCCTACCTTTAATACTTGTGCAATGTATCATAAGCCTTTACTGAAGGGTTATGAGACTACATATATTTGACATAATTTCAGCTTTTAAGACAATACTAATGTAGCAATACATAAAAGAGCCTTGTTCAATATGCCTGATTTATATTTGCCTAAAGTGTGGAGTATTAAAATAAATCATTGACCCTAGCAACATCCTTCAAAAAATTTTGACAATTAATGTATCTCGTATAAAAAGCTGGTATTTAAAATTCTGCAGCGACCCCATTGTTTTATTGGTGTGGCTATGTTACACCTTTCAGTTCACATTAATTTCTCCTCTTGGGTGAGGTCATCAGAGGCTTTGTACTTGATGTCCAAATGGTCTGCTGAAAACTGGAAAAGGAAACTAAAAACTAAGTTGTCTTTTTCCATCTTGAGCATTGAGCATCTCAATCTGCCAACATGTCAAAGTTTTGTGCTTTGGATTCATCACTGAATTAGAACAAATTAAAAAAAACACGTTTTGAAGTAGTATTGTTGGGGTGACACAGTGGTGTAGTGGTAGATCTTCTGCCCTACAGTGCCAGAGACTCGAGTTCGATCCTGACTAGGGTGCTTGTCTGGATGGAGTTGGTACGTTCTCCCCGTGACCTACTTGGGTTTTCTCCGGGTGCTCCGGTTTCCTCCCACGCTCCAAAGACGTACAGGTTTGTAGGTTAATTGGCTTTGTATAAATGTAAAATTGTCCCTAGTGCGTGTAGGGTAGTGTTAATGTGCGGGGATCGCTTATCGCTAAACTGAACTAGTAGTGTTCCCTCACTCCACCACCATCACCTCCTCCTGCCCTCCCTTCCGGTTCCTTCAGAAGACCTTTGCTCACCTCAACCCAATTGTCACTTCAGTTATAGAAGGGTGACACAGTGGCACAGTGAGTAGAGCAGCTGCCTCACAGAGACCGAGATCTATGTTTGATCCTGACCTCAAGTGCTGTCTGTGTGGAGTTTGCACATTCTCCCTGTGACTGTGTAGGCTTTGTCTGGCTGTTCCAGTTTTCTCCCACGTCACATGTGGATTTGGAGGCTAATCAGCTTCTGTATATTGTGCAGGGAGTGGATGAGAAAGTGAGATAACATTGAACAAATAACAAATATCCCTCACCATCTTCCAGTCCCGCCTCAAGACCCATCTCTTCACCTCTGCCTATCCTTAGCCCCACGTGCCGTCCCTTTTCATCTGTGCATTAATTGCCTCATACTGTGTTTTGTATTGAATTCTGTCTTTACTTTGTGTACTAGTCATGTCTCTACTATTTATTTAATTCCCCTTACATGTTTTTCCTCTACCTGCTAAATTTTTGTAAGGTGTCCTTGAGACTCTTGAAAGGCGCCCATAAATAAAATTTATTATTATTATTATTATTAAATAGGTGATCGCTGGGTCGGCATGGACACAGTAGGCTGAAGGGCCTTTTTCCCTGTTGTATCTTTAAAACTAAACTTAAAATAGTGTAAGAATGATGGATGCTGATATTCAGAGGGACCTGGGTTTCTTTGTACTTGAATCACTGAAACTCAACATGTAGGTACAACCAGCTATTAGGGAGGCAAATAGATTGAGGGGAGATCTAATAGAAGTAGATAAAATAATAAGAGGCATTGATAGGGTAGACATTCAGGACCTTTCTCTCAAGGTGGTACTGTCAAAGTCTGAAGGAAATAGCTTTAAGGTTAGAAGTGCAAAGTTTAAAGGAGATGTGCAGGGCAAGTTGTTATTACACAGATGTGGTGGGTGCCTGGAACACGCTGACAGGTGTGGTGTTGGATATGATAGCGCATTTAAGAGGATCTTAGATAGATACATCGAAATGCAGGGAATGGAGCGTTATGGATCATGACATTGATTTATCTTGGCATCGTGTTCGGCACAGATATTGTGGGCCGAAGGGCCTGTTCTTGTGCTGTGCTTTTCTATATTCTATTTTCTATGCGGTCCTTCATTGCACGATGGTTTTAGTACAAGAGTTAAGACATCTTGTACAGCATCCTGTACACCAGCACTTACCTACACACTAGGGTCAATTTACAATTTCACTGAAGCCAATTAAGCTACAGACCTGTAGATCTTTGGGATGTGGGAGGAAACTGGAGCACCCGGAGGAAACCCATGTGGTCACATGGAGAACGTACAAACTCTGTACAGATAGCATCCGTGATCAGGATCGAACTCAGGTTTCTGGCGCGGTAAGGCAGTAATTCTTCCACTGCGTCACTGTGCCGCCCACTAACTGTCACTATGACAACGTCCCTCCCACACGAAAGCTATGTCGTTTTTGACATTTCCACCCTGGAGAAAAAGGTTCTGAATGTCTACCCTATTTACGCCTCTCATCGTTTTATACACATAGATTAGGCCTCTCCTCAATCTCCGGCATTCCTGAATAAAAGGTGATGTTACTGAAGCATACAAAATTCTTACAGAGTAGATATAGGGCTGATATCTGACTTGACTGGAGAAACCTGACTGGAGTCTCGAGAATTGAGGTCGTTGTCTCAAACTAAAGGGCCTGCCATTCAACAGAGAGATGAGCAGAAATGTATTCTCCCAGTAAGTCACTGGAATTCTATGCTCAAGAAGGCTGTGAAGGTTTAACTGCTGAGTATATTCATGAAAGAGATAAATAGGTTTTTAGATATTAAGGAAAACAAGATTAGCAGTTAGAATGACAAGTACTGGGACACATGGTCAATCATGATCTTTACTTTATTTTAGATATTAGAGATATAACGCAGAAACAGGCCCTTTGGCCCACCGAGTCAGCCCCAACCTGCAGTCACTCCATACACTAGCCCTAACATGCACACACTAGGGACAATTTAACAAATTACCAAAGCCAATTAACCTACAAACCTATACGACTTTGGAGTGTGGGTGGAAACCGGAGCACCCTGAAAAAACCCACAAGGTCACGGGGAGAACGTACAAACCTGGTACAGACAACACCCGTAGTTAAGACTGAATCTGGGTCCCTGGCACTGTGAGGCAGCAAATCTAATGCTTTGCAACCTTGCCGCCCAGAGCTAATTGAATAACAGAACAGGGATTGTGGTCCAAAAGGTCCAGCCCTGTTTCATTTTTCTATATCAGAAGATTAGTGATAAAATTTCAGAAAATGTTGTTTTTATGTCACCTACAAACAATCACTAACCCATACGAAAACACAAGGACTTTCACTCTTTTAGTACCTGACAGAACAGCATCTTCATCCGAACCGGGACTCACCATTATTTGTCAAAGGAATTTGCAGACTTGGAACATCAGCTTCTGCCTTGCCTCAGCTCCACAGAAAGAACCATTACAACTGCAGTGTGCAACTACAGAGAGAATCCTCTAATGGTAGGTCGGAATCAACCATATTTTTCTGAGACTTTTCTAAGTCACACACAGCCAGAATCTGCCACCTTCCTTCCCTAAATGGTGCTTGTGAACCAGTGGGATTTATACCATTCCGACACCTTCATGGTCTTACTTACTGTTAACAGCTTTAGATCTCCAAATAAAACTGAGTACAACTCTACTAGCCGTTACACTGGGATTTAAACATGTTCTCTGTGTCATTGGCTAACTAACACAATCACTCAAATACTGAGCTCATATTATCTGTTTCATGTTGTCCTGTAAGCAGAGTTAATAATAAGAGTTTGAATTTAAAGATTACATGAATAATTGAGAGCAATGTACCTATCTTGCATTGTACAATGTTAATTAGTTCAGTAACATGTTTCAATTAAACTAACCATATTGTTCACTGGGTAAAGGGCCTGTCCCACTTTCACGACCTAATTCACGACTCATGGACATTTTTCAACATGCTAGAAAAACGCCCGACCTACTTGATGCCACGAGTACCTATAACTAGCATCATGACCCACCTACGACCTACCTACGACCTACATAGGACCTCCTACGACCTCGTGGCGACCATGCTGCGAGTATGAGTCAAGGGCAAACTCGGCAGAGGTCGGGAATTAGGTCTTGAAAGTGGGACAGACCCTTAAGCAATAATAGAGTTAAACTGAAGTCCCACCTACTGTTTAAGAATGACAGTAAAGAGACCCATAAGCTCAAGGTAGACAAAAATGCTGGAGAAACTCAACGTGAGGCAACATCTATGGAGCGAAGGAAACGTTGCCTATTTCCTTCGCTCCATAGATGCTGCATCACCCGCTGAGTTTCTCCAGCATTTTTGTCTACCTTCGATTTTCCAGAATCTGCAGTTCTTTCTTAAACATAGACTCAAGTATAAGTGCACTCCATTACTAAAAGGATACAAGAATTCTCCAATTTCCCAACCAATATTTCCTTTTTAACCAATACCGTTAAAACTGAAGATAGACACAAAGTACTGGAGTAACTCAGCGGGACAGGCAGCATCTCTGGAGAGAAGGAATGGGTGACATTTCTGGTCGAGACCCTTCTTCAGACTGAAACGGAAGCAAGTACATAGAGCATAGAACAGTACACATTATTCCCTTTATCATGTATCTGTACACTGAGGATGGCTTGATTGTATTGTCTTTCTGCTGACTTGTTAGGACACAACAAAAGCTTTTCACATACCACAGTGTACGTGACAATAAACTAAACAGTAACTCAACTCATAAACTCAGTACAGTACAGGAACAAGCCCGTTGAACCATTATGTCTGTGCCGAACATAATGCCAAGGTAAACTAATCTCATCTGCCTGCACGTGATCCATATCCCTCTATCCCCTGCATATCCATGTGCCTATCTAAAAGCTCATCTAAAACCTAATACACCAAACTACACTGTTGAATATTGCAATGTTTGTTGATAAGGGACTGCATTCCAAACCATCTTTATTTCATGAGAATTTGAGGTGATAATAGTTTTAATAATGGGAACATCACTAGGTAGGAATCCATCTTGAGATTTCTGTGTAAAATTTGTAAAGTAGTAATGTTGTTGAACTCTACCTCCGAAGTTTAAATCTTACAATAATGCGTGCTTGGGTGATTTTTAAGACTACTCTCTGCCTTCATTTGCAAAATAGTTAATTTGCAGGAGAATAAAATAAAGATATATTTAACAGTAAAATTAAAGGGTTTACATACAGGGCATGAAAAGGGATACATTTCTTGAAAATATTTTTGATTAGTAATTTAACCCTAGCGAAGCACGGCATGGTGGCGCAGTGGTAGAGTTACTGCCTTACAGCGCCCGAGACCCGGGTTTGATCCTGACCACGGGTGCCGTCTGTACAGAGTTTGTACCTTCTCCCCGTGACCAGCGTGGTTTATGTTCGGCTCCTTCTGTTTCCCCCCACACTCTAAAGACACACAGGTCTGCAGGTTAGTTGGCTTTGGTAGACTGTCCCTAGAGTGTGTAGGATAGTGCTATTGTACGGGGAGTGCTGGTTGGTGTGTACTCGCTGGCCAAAGTGCCTGTTTCTGTGCTGTATCTCTAAACTAAATCTCTAACCTAAACTAAACTAAACTAAACCATTTCTAAATGTAATTCTCCTAAACCGAGTCCGCAATGGTGTAAAAGCAGATTATAAAGTGTGACCAGCAGAAATATTTGCCTTTCTTTCATGTTTCCCCTCTGCAAATGATGATGACGAAGTAACACCTTAAAGTGTTTCATGAGATTGGTAGAATGATTTTCTTACTCCCTTTTTAAAAAAAAAACACTAACCCTCTCCCTTCCAGAAGCAGTAAATCTCCCTTGCATCACAAGCAAACTGTACTGTGCACGGCAAATTAACCGTGCCATGCTCCTTCAATACTGAGGCCATGCGAGAAATGAGCTATAACAACTGCCAGCTACCCAGAGACAGGATGACTGCCTCTGCAACCAAGCTACACTAAGTGATGAATTCTTAATCTGTCTCAGGATTACATTTGAAATGATCTGAAGAGCTGTTCTGATAACCCTGGCATTTTCTGACTTCATCATGATGGCTGTTTAGTAAATCTTCAATGGCATCAGTTTGACTTATCTCTTCAATGTTAATTCTACTATCCTTTTATTAGAACAATATTTGCATGAATGATTTTCCTTTTTTTAGGTTCTATTTGTTTTCCTGGCTGCCCAGTGCAGCTTCCAGCCAAGGCGTAGTATGGGCTAGATCCAAAGTGAAGTTTCATCTTCATTGTCTTTAACAATGAGTCTAAATATTAATTGCAGAAAAGTGGTGATAGGGACACTCTCTTTTTCCCGAGGAGGGAGACCCGCTTAAGCAGTGCAAAATTGTTGATGGATTCATCCTTTACTTTGCCCATCTCAGCTTACTTAGGAACATTAATTGATTAGAACTTGTAGTACGAACCAAACCACTTGCCATCATTTAACAGTTGAAGCTTGTTGTCTATTTGAGTCGTGGTCATAGTCAAACAGCACGGAGCCAAGCCATTTGGCCCAACTGGTCCATGCTGTGCAATATGACCCATGTAAGCTAGTCCCATTGGCCTGTGTTTGACCCATATCCCACTAAATCTGTGATACTGATGTCAATGATGCTTGAAAAAAATTACTCATGCGACGTGTGTGGTGAGAGCAGCCATCCATGCGTTATCAGAAATTATACTTTGATGATGTGTCATTGACTTGGAAGACTAACCCCAGTTCCCTTGCCATAGATACTGCCTCAATGCTAAGTTTTCCTGGCACATTTTGTTTCAGATTTGCAGCACCTGTGGATATTTCCTTTAGCCAACTGGGATTCACTTGATAGCTTTCTTGCTTCTACAAGGGAAGGTTGAAAGTCTCACTCCAGAAAATGGAGCATGAAAATCAAAGCTCACACTCCAGGTTAGTTCTGTTGGGAATGTCAGACTTGCTGTTGTTAGAATGGGACTTATCCCTCAATCAACATTATTTTTCAATGCTGACTATGGGCGCTGTTTGTACGGAGTTTATACATCCTCCCCACGACTAGCATGGCTTTTCTCCAGGAGCAGGAATCGCTGGTCAGAGTGGACTCAGTGGGTTGAAGGGCCTGTTTCCGTGCCGTATCTCTAAACTAAGTCTATTAAAGTAATTCTTTCATTACATGTTCACTTTTTGGAAAATGCTCTTTAAAAAGCCAATAGTTCTTCATAAGAATGAAACAAAATGCTGGAGTAACTCAGCAGGTCACACAACATCTTTGGAGAAAATGGATAGGTGTCGTTTTGGATCGGGACCTTTCATTTTCTCCAGAGATGTTGCCCGACCTGTTAAGTTACGCTAGCATTTTGTGTCTATCTTCGGTATAAAACAGCTGCAGTTCCTTTTTACTACAATAGTTCCTCATGTTCAGTTTTCATTACTCATTTTCAACGTAGCCTTGAGCAGCAAGGTTCACGTTCACTCAAACCACAACATGACTGGACTTACAGGTCGTAGGACCAGAGTCCTGTGACTAAAGTGAAGGACAACAAGCTCTAGTAATCATTAGAGTGAATGATAAGGGCATAACGCAAGTTATTGAACATATGACATGGCTGAATCAGTAGTGCTTCTCATGAGCAAAAAGCTACAAAAATGTACAGACAGACCTCTGTACCGTTGATGTTTGCCTCTGAGGAGATTATTTTCACCCATTTTCCTAACTACCCATCTCCCGCTGTTTATTCTCAAATTTCTTAGTATTACTTTGTTCCTTAGAGCACTTGCCACTTTGATATGAACAGGGTCCCCAATCGTGCTATCCTTTAACATTAGCTATGGCAGCATGAGAAATAGATTTGCCAATGACTGATTCACTTCAAAGTGGAACAGTTCATAAATGGCTCTTTGCAATCCTGTAAATCCCCGGTATGATCGAGAAAATAATTTTTCCGTTTTATTGCAAATAGTATTTATATATTTCACGGCTACGTGACAAATACCTGCCATGAAACAAGTAAAGAATACAGATATTCATCCAAGGTCAGTCAATGAAAAATATGATTACTGGCCACCAATAAATACTGGGGAGTGAGTTACTGCAGCAATTCAGTCAGGGGGCTCTGATGATGTAATAAATTATACCAACAAAGATTGAACACTTTATGAATATAATCTGAGCCCTGTGATTGAATAACTGTCACCACTAAGTCTTGGGTATTCGTTCCTTTATACATATTGCTGCTACTTTTACATATATCTCATTATATGGCAGTAAAGATTGACTTATATAAATCAAGTTAGACGCAGCCAGTTTTTAGTTGATAAACAACACTCCCACGTGCGATTCCATTACAATGTGAGTGTGTTTATGTGATCCTCAATGAATACAGACACATCCGTCATCATATGCGAAATGGGCAGCTATCCAGATGACTAAAACCTTGAAGCCTAATGGGAGCAGAATCTAATGAACGCTAACCTTCTGCATGTCTGTTCAAAGTGCAACAAATTTGATGACCTTAGCTAAGAACAACAAAAGTGTATATGTGAGATAATATCATTTCCACCTTGTAGCAAACATCAGTATCTTCTAATAAAAAAGTCGAAAGATCATTGAAAACAGCGAAACATAAGATATTCATTTAACTGAGAAAAGCCACTGGAAAATAATTTAAATAGTGGGAAAGATCTAAGAACATATCCATGATCAGAAAATAAGTAAGTCTTTTCAGTTTGATCAAAGATAAGTGGGAATAAAACTCACATAGCAACATAGTGGCATAGCTGGTAGAGCTATTACCTCACAGTTTAAATGACCTAAATTCAATCCAAATCTCAGGTGCTATCTCTGTGGAGTTTACATGCTAGTTTGTTTAGTTTCGTTTAGTTTAGTTTAGTTTAGTTTAGTTTAGTTTAGTTTAGTTTAGTTTAGTTTAGTTTAGATTAATTTAGTTTAGTTTAGTGTAGTTTAGTTTAGTTTAGTGTAGTTTCTTGTCATGTTTACCAAGGTACAGTGAAAAGATTTTTTTTGCATGCTAACCAGTCAGCAGAAAGACAATACATGATCACAATTGAGCCTTGCACATTGCTGATCCATGATAAAAGAATAATGTTTAGTGCAAGATAGCATAATTACAGTACAAAATACTGCTGTTGGAGTAGAGGTTTAAAAGTGTGTAGCAATTGTAATGTGTGATCATATTGAATGGCCTCAAAGGGCCGAATGGCCTACTCCTGCACCTATATTCTATGTTTCAATGTTTCTATGTTTCTATGTGATTGCAGATCCACTTCTGTGACCAGCGCACAAAGAGTCGCCTGGCTTGGCCGCTATCTTGGACATTATCTTCTTGAAGAAATGGGAGAGATATGGGAAAGAAATGGGAGTGTGCCCAACTGGATAACCAGTTCATAGGCATAGTGACTCCTGTTTCCTCCTAAATGCAGGATGGTGATTTAATTGGGAGCTGTTGGGTGGATGAGAGGCAGAATCAGTGGATAGAAACATGCAGAAAAATAACATGTAGGATGAGTGTAAGTTGCATGTTTGATGGTTGCCAGGGACTTGATGATTTGAAGGGGCTGCTTTTATGCTGATGACTCAGTGAATGTCAATTAATGCTCATGATTAAATTTGTATAAGACACAGTATATTAGGTGGAGCAGCCTCTATTGAATTACTTAGGAGAAGAACCAGAGAAGAGAATTATCTTTACACACAAACAAAAAAGATACAAAGTGCTGGAGTAACTCAATGGGTCAGGCAAGCATCCCTGGAGAACATGGATAGGTGATGTTTCGGCTTGGTACCCTTATTCAATCCTGACCTATCGTCACCTATCCAAGTTCTCCCGGGAAGCTGCTCGACCCACTAAGTTACTCCAGCACTTTGTGTCTTTTATTTTTGTAAACAAGTATCTGCAGTTCCTTGTTTCTACATTCCATCTTTACATGCGAGTTGTTTTGATCGGGAATGTTTTACCTGTTTGCTGGTGGCTGAAGCAGATTTGATAGTGAGTCACAAAAGAAGATGGGATGAAAATTGGGAATGAGATTAAAAAAAAAAGGTAGGGATATGGGGAAACGTAGGAGAATGTGTTCAATTGAATATCCTGGTTCACAGACACAATGGAACAAGGAACCCTTTCCATTTTGGAAGATTCTCTGGGGGAAGAAAAGGAGGTTCAGTAGCTCAGTTTTTGGGGTGCTATGAAGTTCTTAGGATGGAAAACTTGTGCCAGAGGATTGTCTACATCTTGCACCATGTGAACATAATGCCAGAACAGTGAAAGGAACAAATGTGATGGTTCCTGGAAGAATAAAAATGGGCAAATCAAAAATGGGCCAGAGAAATCCAAATTAATGCCAGTACTGTCTAGTTACCACACTCTAGGCATCTTAACCCCGAACAGTTGAACATGATGTGAAGAAGCAAGAAGGAAACTACTGCCCCACCACCAAACTACGCACCTTGGCCCACACCACCACCAGTGACCATCTCGGGAAATCTGACGTTAGTTGCCAGCTGATTTTTTTCAACAATCCACCCACTTTCTGTTATTTCTTCCAGTCTACAGAAAGCAGTGGTGACTTTTAATGACTTCAAGGTTCAGTACAAACCAACGTGCGGTAGTAAGCTTTCATCATGGAATTAGGTAAGAATAGAGACTAGGCAAATCAAGGTAGGCAGGTAGGCCTGAGGTGTTGTGAGATAGAGGCCTTCTTGAGGCATCACAGGTGCCCACCCAGAAGACCTGAACACATGGCGGACATGGAACCCACCCGAAGATTCGTCAGATGGCCAAAGACACCTAAAGGCTCGGCCAAGGAGAGGGACATTGTTTCATGGGCCGAGCCGGTCGAAGGCGACAGAGAAAAGCTTTGCAGGAGCCTGGGGTTTAGCAGGATAAGGAACTGCTCCAGTAGACTGAGCACGTGACTTTGGAAATGGCGCCAAAACATGGCGGCACCCACGTGTATAAATATGAAAAATGAATTTCACCCGTGCCCTTGCATATGTGACAAAGCTCCACTGAACCTTTGATAGAAGAATAAGGAGGAGAAGAAAGAGAACAGGACCCTAGGCGCAGAATTTTAATAGCGCATTTCCAACCTAAACTCTACGGACCCATTTTCATGATATTAAATTTCATTAATTGTTGTTTGATTTTTCTAAAACCAATGTGTGTACAAACAGCACCTAACATGACATCCTGTATTTTACAGGCTTTGACCTTGTATGATTGAACTCTTTTAATAATTCATTATACCCCTGAGAATATTCCTTTCTTCCTCAGCTGAGAGTCAAAAAGCACAGCATGTTGTTTTAGCGTGGCACAATGGTGCAACTGGTAAAGCTGCTGCCACACAGCGCCAGAGACCCAGATTTGATCCTGACCCCAGGTGCTGTTTATATGGAGTTTGCACATTACCCCTGTGACTGTGTGGATTTCATCTGGGTGCTCTGGTTTCCTCCTACATCCCAGATGTGTGGGTTTGTAGGTTAAATGGCCCTCTGTAAATTGTCTCTAATGTGTAGCGAGTGGATGAGAAAGTGGGATAACATAGAACGAGTGTGAACGGGCAATAGAAAGATGACATGGAGTCAGTGGGCCGAAGGGCCTGTTTCCATGCTATATCTCTCAACTAAACTAAATTAAAGTACATATTCATTAATTCACTGATCCATGATGCCTTGATCAATCTATAGTTGAAATCTCTTAGTACTAACCATTTATAATTGTTTTCCCTGTCTTTAAATTCCTCAATATCCTTTGTACTTTTTTTTCTTCTCAGCTTACTTCAAACAAGGAGGAAGAATAGTTCTGACCTGAAACGCCACAAGTCCATTCCCTCCTAGGATGCTGCCTGAGTTCCGCCAGCACTTTGTGTTTGGCTCAAGATCCCAGCATCTGCACTTCCTTGCGCCTCCTTTAACAGTGTGACTCCAGTACATTTGTTAGAGATGTCATTTTGCCATCAACTACAACCCCTCTGGGAGTTCAAATGAATGCTGCAATTGTTTTGTTTTAATGTTAACATTCATCTGAGGTGTTTTTCTACAGTGTTCTACAGTAATGGGCTCTTGGATTTCCATCAGGATGAGGTGCAATTTGATGGGGAACCTGCAAGTGGTGGCACTCTCACGCACATGGTGCCCTGGTGTTAGAGCTTCCTACGGAGTTGACCCACGGTGTCCGCGCCGAACACATTCAAACTATCCTACACACATGAGGGAAAATTTACATTTATATCAAGCCCAATTAACCTACAAACGGCTTTGGACTGCTTGTGTGTGTCTGTCTCCCTGTGTGTGTGTGTGTGTGTGTGTCTGTCTATCTCCCTGTGTGTGTGTGTGTCTGTCTATCTCCCTGTGTGTGTGTGTGTGTCTATTTCCCTGTGTGTTTGTGTGTCTGTCTGTCTGTGTGTGTGTGTGTGTCTGTCTCCCTGTTTGTGTGTGTGTCTGTCTCCCTGTGTGTGTGTGTGTGTGTGTCTGTCTCCCTGTGTGTGTGTGTGTGTCTTCCTGTGTGTGTGTGTGTCTGTCTCCTCCCTGTGTGTGTGTGTGTGTCTGTCTCTGTGTGTGTGTGTGTGTGTGTGTGTTGTGTGTGTCTTTGTGTGTGTGTGTGTGTGTCTGTCTGTCTCCCTGTGTGTGTGTGTGTCTGTCTGTGTGTCTGTGTGTGTGTGTGTGTGTCTGTCTCCCTGTGTGTGTGTGTGTCTGTCTCCCTGTGTGTGTGTGTGTCTTCCTTTGTGTATGTGTGTCTGTCTCCCTGTGTGTGTGTGTCTGTCTCCCTGTGTGTGTGTGTGTGTCTGTCTCCCTGTGTGTGTGTGTGTGTGTTTGTCTCCCTGTGTGTGTGTGTGTCTGTCTCCCTGTGTGTGTGTGTGTGTCTGTCTCCCTGTGTGTGTGTGTGTGTCTTCCTTTGTGTGTTTGTCTCCCTGTGCGTCTGTTGTCACATCCTGGCCTTAGACAGGGCTGCAAACTGTCACACATTTCAGCCAATTCTCACGCTGATGACAGAATTCTCACGCTGTCTTCAGTCCCTGCACAGTTTGCCTTTTTGCGCCATATCATAACGATCTGTGCGGTCTGGGGAAGCGCGTCAGTTGGCGGCTGTGAGTGACGTCGCATCTCTTCTCTTCTCTTCTTTCTTGGTTGGATGTGCAGCCGCCGACAACATGACGCAGCCGGAGATAAAACTAACCAGGTGAATCGGTTGTAAAACATGGGGAGGACCACAATGAGGCCAAACATCTAGGACAGGGTTCGGCAACCTACGGCACATGGGCTGAAACACGAAAAAACACGTTTTTTTTCAATTCGTTTTCGCACGGTCAGGGCAGGCGAGCCGACCTGAGAACTGCAGCCAGTCCCTGGGACGCGAGCTGATCTGGGAATGGCAGCCAGTCCCTGGGCACGCAGAATGCCAACTTGATCATTATGGACAAATTGGGCCAGCCACGTACATGTTGTATAACTCTGACTGTATGAAGATCTGAATGGGCTTAGAATGACCGTTTAAGCAAAATTATCCCCACTTTCCCCATTTTGATTCTTGAGATTAATATCCCTTTGCTCTGTTAACAGCGTTAAAGTACTTATGAGGTCGAGTCATATGAGGAAAGGGAACATGTTATTTCTTTTTCGTTGGCTTTAATTTGTTAGTTGATTGTTGTTGAGTGCGATCATTTCTGAAATGGTCTTAACGTAACTTAACTGTTATAAAGCAGTAATAAGTGATTTTTGTCCAAACAATTGGAACTTGCATAAAATGTTTGCATTATTAGCAGGACTGCCAACTCTCACGCATTGAGCCTGAGACTCATGCATTTCACAAAATTCTCATGCTCCCACACTGATCACAAAATTTCTCACGCTCAAATATCTGCGGGTTCTGAAAGTTCAAAATAAAGCAAAAATTGTTTTAGAGGTGAGTAAAAACCATGAGGGAAATATCAGGTGAATGCATAGTCTTTTTCCCAGGATATGTGATTCAGGCACTAGAGGAGATTGGTTTAAAGCAGGGCTATCAAACTACTGGCCTGCTGGATGATTTTGGGGGAAAAAAAAGTGGTTTAGTTTCTCAAGTCAAGTCAAGTTTATTTGTCACATACACATACGAGACGTGCCGTGAAATGAAAGTGGCAATGCTCGGGGACCTTTGTGCAAAAGACAAACAACAAAACAAAAAAACAAATTATAAACACAATTATAACACACATATTCTTTCCCATGCAGATGGTGTGATAGGTGAGACACGACGGCGGTGGTCCCAGTACCAACCCCCCTCCACCTTCCCCCCTGAGGCACGGCACACACCTCCCACCCTCACCTCCGGCGGCTCTATGTCCGTTGACCGCTCTGTTCACACCCCATGGAGTTTTAACCCTGGCCCGGAGCCAGGAGCGGACCGGGTGAGTGGGGGCGTTGGTGCCGCCTCCGGAGCCTACTATGGGACGGGGAACACCCCCTCCCACACCCTCCCCCCATCAGTCGCTACGTTCCCTCGCAATTTCTCACTCTCAACTCTCACCCAATGTTGGCAGCCCTGACAAAATTAAACTAAACTAAAATGTTGTGTCCCATCAGTTCTTGGCCTCCTGCATCGTGTCAAAGAAGCTCAAGGTAAACACGGAGAATACTGTCCATATTAGCACCTCAGATCCCCAGATACATTTCTGTGCCGTGTGTTTCTTACCTGTTGTATTTAGCTCATGTTATTGTTTGTGCTAATAATAGCCATTTAAAAATCTTCTTCCGACTGAGAAAAGGGCTCAATCTGAAATGTCACCTGTCCATTTCCCTCCACAGATGCTGTCTGACCCACTGAGTTCTTCCAGCACTTTGTGTTTTGTTCAAGATCCCAGTGTCTGCAGTTCCCTGTGTTGTCATCTGTTCTGTTCTCTCTTTCATCCATCTAGGAAATTTTGAAAAGTGATTCTAATGCAAGGCCATCAACCTGAAACACTGTCTCACCGCAGATGCTGGCTGGGCTGCTGAGTACTCCAGGCATTCCCTGTATTGGTTTCACATGTAAAACTGATCTGCACTGAATGATAAAAGCTAACCTTCAGTCTGTTCATACATTAAGCTAATCCACAATGCAGCACAGTGTGAATGATGTAGCACCCAGACATGCAACAGTGCAGAAACTAAGTAGTATAATCACACCAGATAGAGGGAGCTGGGCAACTGCGGCAGCTAATTGCATTTTACAGCTCAATTAACGCATTCTATTTTGTAAAATGTGCTCATGCAAAACCGGAGAGAGAGGTTCCATACGAGGATCTGTTGAATCACTGTTTGATACGCCAAGCTGCACAGTGAGAATTTATACTGACTTTCTCTGAGTACTCCAAGACCTTGTAACTATTATCACTGCTCTGGACTGTGATGTGATGCGACAGAGGGTTTTTTTTTTAAAGCTCAGAATAATGAGCAGAGTCCTTTTTGTCTACAATCACACTAGTAATTGTTTTATCAAATTGCTTGGGCAAATTCACTGATTGCTAATTATAACAGATTGAAAATTTAACATTAGCAGTGAACTGGGGAAGTCTGACTTCATTGAACTTATCTGACTCACTTTCATTTCGGTGTTAGAAATCGGACACCGTTTGCTATTTCACATGGGTTTGTGATCATATTTTCCAACTTCCAACAAGCAAGAAAATGTTTTAACTGCCAGCGAAGGTGCAAGAATCGAAGGCATAAAACAAAGTGCTGGAGGAACTCAACATGTCAGGCGAAATCTGTGGATGGAAATGGCCAGTTTAGTTTAGTTTATTGTCATGAGTACCGAGGTTCCTGTAATTTCTGCTCAAGAGGTTTCTTCAGTCTGAAGAAGATTTAAAAATAGCTTTTATTAGTGCGAACAATGGCAATGGCTAAATGTAACACACAAGAATCTCATGGCACAGAAGGAGGTCATTTTGTCCATTAGATCTACACCATCTCTTCAGAAAGGTTTCCAATTACCTCCAAGGTTTGCCCCTTCAGGCAGTCTCTCTATGCCAACAACCTTAAGGGATTGGACAGGCTAGGTGCAGGAAGATTGTTCCCGTTGTTGGGGAAGTTAAGACCAAGGGGTCACAGTTTAAGGATAAGGGGGAAGTGTTTTAGGACCGAGATGAGAAAAACATTTTTCACACAGAGAGTGGTGAATCTGTGGAATTCTCTGGCACAGAAGGTAGTTGAGGCCAGTTCATTTGGCTATATTTAAGAGGGAGTTAGATGTGGCCCTTGTGGCTAAAGGGATCAGGGGGTATGGAGAGAAGGCAGGTACAGGATACTGAGTTGGATGATCAGCCACGATCATATTGAATGGCGGTGCAGGCTCGAAGGGCCGAAGGGCCAAATGGCCTACTCCTGCATCTATTTTCCATGTTTCTATGTTTCTATATGTTAACCTTGTCTTTAACAGAACACAAAGTGCTGGAATAACTCCACGGGTCAGACACCATAACTGGAAAAAATGAATAGGTGACATTTGAGGTTGTGATGCTTCTAAAATCCTCCTTGTCCTCCCGAGATGCTGTCTGACCTACTGAGTTATTCCAGAAATTAGTATTTGCTTTAGTTTTGTGATACAGTGGGGAAACAGGCCCTTCTTTTGTATTGTATTGTATTCAAATTTATTGTCATTGTCTCAATTAGAGACAACGAAATGAATTTCCCTTTACAGTTAGTATCATAAAAATAAATAAATAATAAATATTAAAACATATTTTTAAAAAATTAGAATTTAAAAAAAAGCACAAACACAGAAAGTCCACGACACAACACAACACAGTGGCACCAAGATGAGGAAGGCACCATTCGGCCCATCGCGTCTGTGCCCAGTTATCCCTGTTTAACATCCGCACTCGGGACAATTTACAGAAGCCAATTAACCTACAAACCTGCACGCCTTTGGAATGTGGGAGGAAACCACAGCACCCAGAAAAAGCCCATGTGGTCACAGGGAGAACATACTCTGTGCAGAGAGCACCTGTAGTCAGGATTGAACCCGGGTCTCTGACAATGTAAGGCAGCAACTCTACCGCTGCACCACTGTGCTGTCCACTGAGTTCTACACAAAATTGTAACATCTGCAGTTCCTTGTATGTCCACCTCTTTAACGTGTCCAAAGATCACTTCACCAGTGTAAATTCCCCTTCTACCAAGATCTGGTCTTTCAGCTGCAAAGTATTCCATTTGCTTTGGAAATGATTCCAAGGGGAACAAATGAAAGTAACTCTCGTTAGGTGTGCCGCACGTTCTCACAGGGGATAACTTGCAATTGCAGCAATGGTTGAATTAAACCTCAAATATGCAGGAATTTCACATGGAAGTATGTCATCCAAATGATGAATTGTAAACTAAAATTCAACAAGACACAGCAGGAAGATAAGAAAGAAAGCCAAAAATTGCACGACTTTATAAAGCAAACAATGGGATATAGAGCAGCCCTTGACAGCGTAGAGTGGAAGATTACTTTAACAGGGATGCAAACACATAAAACATCACTGACACAATGTAGGAAAATGCTGCTGAAAATAATACTTTTAGGTTTAAATAAATTGCCAAGCATTGTTTGAGAGAGGCTGAATTGCGCGCTGCTCTGAAGTTTGTGCACAGCAAACATCTGTGAATGATGATGACTAAATCATCAATTTTCCAAATACATTGGGGTCAGTGTAGGGTAATGGTACTGAGGTAAAATAATAGGCATGATCTTACTGAATAGCAGAATAAGTGGCCAAATGGCCTCTTTATGCTTTTGTTTATAGTCATAATCATGCAGCACGGAAACAGGCCCTTTGACCCAACCGTCCATACTGACCAAGATACCCCAACTAAATCAATCCTATTTGTTTGCAATTGGCCCATATCCCTCTAAAATCCCCTATCCATGTACCTGTCCAAATTATTTTTGAATGTTGTTATTGTATCCATCTCCACCATTTCTCCTGGCAGCTCGTTTAATATACCAGCCACCATCTGTGTGAAAATGTTGCCCCTCAGGTCCAGACACTCAAACTATACCCTCCTTTATTTTTCTGAATGATTTCCACCGCGAAATATTATTTCGCAACAAAGAACTGGAGATGCTGTTTTATAGCAAAGATAGACACAAAGTGCTGGTGTAACTCAGCGGGTCAGGCACCATCTCTGGAGAAAAAGGAGAGGTGACGTTTTGGGTCGGGATGCTTCCTCAGACTGGACCAGTCTGAAGAAAGGTCTCGACCTGAAATGTCACCCATCCTCTTTTCTCCAAGGATGCTGCTTGACCTGCTGAGTTACCGCAGCACTTTGTGCCTATCGAAAATATTATTTGTCTGATTTCAAAGTGGAGTATTTACCTAAACCATATAATTCTCATTGTACCACTAATAATTGCTGCTTGAGGCATTGACATTTTTTAAAGCATCTGTAAAAATATTTGTATTCATCACCGGGTTACTAATCGGACACAGATGTAGATTTTACGTCTAATATACCATCTATTAGAAAAATTAATTCAGTTCATTTCAAGAAAAAACACTCCCAAACGTTTCAGAATATCATTTTAATAATAGAAAACACGGAGTTAATTAAAGCGTTTAGCAATAACTGTCTCTCAGTATCTTGTTCCATAATGGCTTCTAATCTACACCTTATTATGGTCTCAACACGACACATTCATGTTACTTTGCATATAAGCAGCCATTTGACAGAAATTGTCATAACTGCTTAGCAGGGGAACAAAGGACAGGAGTAGGCCATTCAACGCCTTGCACTTGTCCTGTCAGTTAATTTGATCATGGTTAATCTTCACCTCAACTCCATTTCCATTTCTCCCTAATCCATCTCCCTTGATACTCTTAGCTAATAAAAAGCTGTCATTCTCAGCATTGAACATTTAAATTGGCCTGGCATTCAAAGCTTTTTGGAGCAGATTTCCACCAATAGACTCTTCCTAATTTCATTCCAACATACCTTAGCTCTACTTGCAATACCATGCTCCATCGTTCTGAGTGTCTCCACCAGCACTCAGCGCTTTCTATAGCCACATTCTTTTTCCCCCATTTCATTCATTTCAATTAATTCACCCTTCAACCCGCTAAACGATGAGGTAAAACATAAATTTATGCAAAGTGCCCTCATTGTTAAACCAAAATTGTAGCATTGAAGGCAGTCCAAAGGAGATGCATACACCAGGATAATTCCTGGGACGATGAAACAGTAGGTCAGTTGACTCATCCATGTTAGCTCTGAGGGGAAGAATGATATCTGCCCAATTCCACTTACCCTTATTTTTTGAATTCCTCTTTCACCTCCACTGTAGACACTTCGATTGAGCTAGCCTCCACAAGTCTCTGGAGCTCTCGAGATAAACTCTCCTCTGTGAGACAACATTTTCTACATACTTTAGTTGTGAACCACCTAAAAACCATGCCCCTCATTTGATATTCATGCACCAGTGGAAAAATTCCAAGGTCTATCCTGCCATGCCCTCTTCATTTTATATCCCAATTAGATCACCCCTCATTTTTGTAAACGCCAGAGAATGTAGACCCAACCTGTTAAGCCTCTCTTGGGATAATCCTCCCTTCCCTGGAATTAGCCTGGTCTTTCAGTCCTCCTCCAATGTTACTATACTCTTTCACAGGTAAGGTTTCCAAAGCTGTGCATAATATTCCATGTGTGACCTCAGCAACACCCTGTACAACTGTATCAAAACTACCCTGTTTCTCAACTCCTCTATAACTACCAGTTGTACTTGTGTCATAGCGAGAGTGACATTTTGCGGATGACACTACAGTGGTGGGACTCATCTCCGCGGGGGACGAGTACGCCTACCGGGATGAGGTGGAGCAGCTGACAATGTGGTGCGAAGAAAATAACCTGCTCCTCAACACCTCAAAGACGAAGGAGGTAATAATAGACTTCAGGAAAAACAAAACGGACATTGTACCACTGACCATCAGAGGGGACTGTGTAGAGAGGGTGGCGGATTTCCGCTTCCTGGGAATCCACATTGAGGAGGACCTGACGTGGAGCGTGAACACCACTGCGCTGCTGAAAAAGGTCCAGCAGAGACTGCACTTCCTGCGGGTGCTCAGGAAGAACAACATCACTCAGAGGCTGCTGCAGTCCTTTTATCGGTGCTCCATTGAGAGCATACTAACATACTGTGTATGCGTGTGGTACACCAGCTGCACAGTGGCTCAGAGGAAAGCGCTCCAGAGGGCCATTGACAACGCCCAGAGGATTGTCGGCTGCCCTCTCCTTACCTTGGAGGACCTACACAGTTCCCGCTGCACCAAAAAAACCCAGAATATAATAAAGGACATCTCCCACCCCGGACACTCCCTGTTTGAACTGTTGCCGTCAGGCAGACGGTACAGATCCACAAGGACAAGGACAAATAGACTACAAAACAGTTTTTACCCCACTGCTATAAAAGCACTAAATGTGGCCGCCAAGGAACGCAGGGGCGATACAGACTAAGGGACTGTGGTAACGGTGAAATCGACAGAAGGATGGAGGGTTGGGTGTGTATGCGTGCTTTGTCTGTGTTTTTTATTTATTTGCTTATCTTTATTATTTTACCGTGGATGTTTCGTTAGCTTTAGAAATGTTTGAATGCTGCACTGACTGGCTGACATTTTAAATTTCGTTGTACATGGCCCATGTTACAATGACAATAAAGAAACTATTCTATTATTCTATTCTACACAGGTCTGACCCTAACTTTGGGTGCTCCATGGTGTTATTGTGAATGGTTTATCATTATCACATGTATTAAGATACAGTGAAAAACTGCCAGTTGTACTTGTGTGGTATAATTGCACACATGTACTTGTTACTGCACTCGTTATTATCGCAATGTTTAAGAAACAATTAAACAGGTACATGAATAGTGTGTAGGAAGGAACTTCAGATGCTGGTTGAAACCAAAGATAAGCACAAAAAGCTGGAGTAACTCTGCGGGACAGACAGCATCTCCGTAGAGAAGGAATGGGTGACATTTCGGGTCGTGACCCTTTTATACGTTCTTAACAAAATCTGACAGTTTTGTGATCATTTTTACTGGGTCCAGTCTGAAGAAGGGTCTCAACTCGAAATCACCCCATCCCTTCTCTCCAGAGATGCTGCCTGGCCCACTGAGTTACTCGAGCTTTTTATGTCTATCTTAGGAGCATGGATAGGATAGGTTTTGAGGTATATGGGCCAAATCAAAGCCTATCTTCGGTTTAAACCAGCATCTTCAGTTCCTTCCTACGCACTACCCATGGGACTAGAGTAAATGGGACATGTTGTGGGCAAGTTGGGCCGAAGGGTTTGTTTCCACAGTGTATGACTGTATGACTTTCTACGACTCTATGTATGGTATGGTCTGGCAGCATAGCATGCAAAACAATGTTTAACTATATCTTAATACATGTGATAATGATAAACTATTCACAATACAAAGCAAATACTATACCACATATGGTCAATGATTCCATGATTATATTCTAAATGACACAGTCTGTAACAGGACAACATATATATTCCTCCAGAAGACATAGCAATGTGACAATATACACGCATAAAGGACGAGTTGGGGCCATTGGAGACCTCCCAAATGATTCATGTTTATGTTTTTCTGTCTATTTTACATCTGGCTGAAAGGCAGTTAACAGAAATTTACAATTATACCAACAATTAGCCCACAAACCATTGGAGTGTGGGAGGAGACCAGAACTCCCAGGGAAAACCCACGCAGGTCAGGTGTAAGTAAGTAAGTAAGTTTTATTTATATAGCACGTTTTACATCAACTCGCATTGACACCAAAGTGTTTTACATAAAATAGAAAATAAGTTTGCATACCATAGAAAAAGGTTAACAAATAAAGAAAATGGACACAACACATTATAGAGTTCAACACAAACGTACCCCCACAGCAGAATCAAAATTTTTCACTGTGGGGAAAGGCACCAGAATGCTAAGTTCTCTTCCTCAATGAAACACCCGAGGTCGGGGCCCATTTGTGGCCTTGCAGCCAGTCCGATGTTTTCAGGGCCCTCTTGCCATGAAGATGGAACTCCAGTGTCGGGTGAAACAATTCCTCAGCAGCTTGGAAAAAGTCTGGAGCGGCTGCCTCCTCCCCGGAGACTGGAGACCCGGGCACTCGTAGCCCTCAGGCCGCGCCGGTTGGAGCTCCGACCCCGGCGAACTCGATCTCAGGCTCCCGCGGCCGGACGCCCGGACAGCCCCAGAGCCGCGATGTTGGGAGTCGGCGGCCACAGCGCTCCGGAGCTTACCGCACGGCGACCCGGTAAGGCATTGCCCGCTCCCCGCTGCTATCCCAGCGCTGCGCCGCCGCCGCCGAAGCTGTAGTCCCGGCCGGTCCCGACAGGAAACGCCGCTCAATTTTCGATGGTAGGCCGCTAGGACGAGGCAAAGAAGCAGCTTGGAGGGATGCTGCCTCTCCGACTAAGTAGGGGACTAAGAATTAAAGTTTCCCCCTTCCCCCCCCCACCAAATAAAAGACCTCCAGACTAACTGACTAACATTTTTTTTTTACAGGACTTAAAATTATAAAAAGGTGAAGAGACGGACTGCGGGCAGGCTGCCATACACAGACGGCGCCCACTCCTGCACATCCGCCATCTAGGTGTGGGGAGAAAGTTCAAACTCGGCACAGACAGCACCCGTAGTCGGGATTGAACCCGGGTCTCTGACGCTGTAAGGCTGCAACTCTACCGCTGCTCCGCCGTGCGGCCCTCTCGGTATTCCAAGGAGTGAGTCAATGCATTGGGTTACTATTTTTTTACCAAAAGTGTGAATCTGAATTAAGTAACTGTTCAGAAAACCCTAAAGGCTTTGGAAGTCTTGAACGTCAAGGTGACCTGCAAAACCAGTTGCCAATGTGTGTTCTTTATACATATTTATCATATTTGGTTATTGCAAAACTGATGGAGAAACTGGGAATATTCATTTCAATTCAATTCAATTCAACTTTAATGTCATTGCACAGATACAAGTATGGGTACAACGAAATGCAGTTTAGCGTCAGTCCGTAGTAATAGTGCAATATAGAAATAAAAAATACAGAATAAGCAAACAATGTGGATGGAGAGACTGGAGAAATCTATCGGCGGGACTCCGAGTTCAGCAATGTGATAGTGTTGTTGTAGAAGCTGTTCCTCATCCTACTAGTACGAGACCTGAGGCTCCTGTACCGCCTCCCTGATGGGAGGAGGGCAAACAGTCCATGGTTGGGGTGGGAGGAGTCTTTGATGATCTCCCCGGCCCGTCTCAGACACCGTTTTCGGTGGAGGACATCCATGGCAGGGAGCGGGGCACCGATGATGTGCTGAGCGGTTTTCACTACCCGTTGTAGTGCCTTCCTGTCTGCTACGGTGCAACTGCTGTACCATACCGTGAAGCAGGTGGTCAGGATGCTTTCGATGGTACAGCGGTAAAAGTTGGTCAGGATCTGGGGGGACAGGTGAGCTTTCTTGAGCCTCCTCAGGAAGTAAAGATGCTGCTGCGCCTTTTTGATCAGTTTGGAGGTATTGAGGGACCAGGACAGATCCTCCGAGATGTGTACCCCGAGAAATTTGTAGTTGGAGACGCGCTCCACCTCAGTCCCGTTTATATGGATGGGGATATGTCTGCCCCCTCTGTTCTTCCTGAAGTCAATAATAATTTCCTTTGTCTTCTTGGAGTTGAGGACGAGGTTATTGTTGGCACACCAGGTTGTCAGGTGCTGGACCTCATCCCTGTAGGCTGACTCGTCGTTGACACTGATCATTCCTACCACCGTGGTGTCGTCGGCAAATTTAATGATGGTGTTTGAGCCATTCTTAGGGATGCAGTCATGGGTGAAGAGGGAGTAGAGGAGATAATGGCTGTGAAACATCCACTTTGCTCAGGCAATAGCACCACATCTTCAAGAGAACTGGAGATGGGCATAAATCCATCCTTATCAGTATCACTGATATCTCAAAAGTGAAATTAAAATTGGTTCTTTATGAAGAATTTCTAGCATGGTGGTGGCACAGTCATTGACTATAAGTAACCATCCCAAAACCTGAGTTGAATCCCACAAATTATATTCAGTTTATCATCTGGAATTTTAAAATGATGACCTTAAACATACAGGATTATCATAAAAGCTTAGCTGGTTCACTAACGTTATTCAGAAGACAAGATCTACCATCGTTACCTGAGCTGACCTAAACGTGACTGTGTTTGGATCTTAAATATCTCCTGAAATGTCCATTACTGATTATTACCAGATTATCAGAATCTGATGGTCTCGACCCGAAACGTCACCTATTCCTTATCTCCAGAGATGCTGCCTGACCTGCTGAGTTACTCCAGCATTTTGTGTCTATCTTTGGTGTAAAAGATAGTAACTAGCATCTGCAGTTTCTTTTTACACATGATTACTTTATTGTATTAGGGTAGACAAAAGTGCTGGAGAAACTTAGCGTGTGCAGCAGCATCTATGGAACGAAGGAAATAGGCAACGTTTCAGTCTGAAGAAGGGTTTCGGCCCGAACGTTGCCTATTTCCTTCGCTCCATAGATGCTGCTGCACCCACTGAGTTTTTCCAGCACTTTTGTCTACCTTCGATTTTCCAGCATCTGCAGTTCCTTCTTAAATACTTTATTGTATTATTGATTATTGTCTAATTTTCCGTGTGGGTTGTCGTCTAATGGGCCTCCAAAGCTACAGCAAGTAAGAATTTCATTGTTGCATTGCCGGTATATATGCCAATTAAACACTGTCGTCTCTTGGCAAGTTGGTGTACTCTCACCACCGCACAATGATATGCCACCTGGTCTAAGTTGGGAGTAATGGCAGTTCCTCCTACAACTGAATTGGTTCACCATTAGCCAAGTGTAAAGGTACCCAAGGCACTGCAGATAATTGTGGTTTAATGGAATCTAGAGCATAAACCTGTCACTGGGTGGAAGAAACCTTTGCTCCAGATAACCCTTTGATGCCATGATCTAATGAATAGGTTGGCCAAACATCAAGAACAGTATAAAGTGTCTGTTCTGCCAAGCTGCAAAGATTTAGTTGGTACAATTCCAGACTTGAAACATACATTATTTTCAGTGTGCAGCTTGAAACCTATGATCAGCAACTGTGCCGTGCATATTGGCCTGAATATGTGCAATAAATTTGCGAATGATAGGCATCTCCTGTAAATCCATTAATTTGTTCATTATTACCTCACAAAGTTGTTTAAATCCATAAGTAAGGACTGTTCATATTGTATTTCCTTACAACATTAAATGGCAATTAACAAGTGATGGCGTTAGTAATAGAGCAACAAAAATACGCTAATCAATTATATGTTGCTAAATGTACTTCAAATGCAACTCAGAAATGTTCATTTAATAATGAACAGCATCAGGGATGATGTAGTGACTTGAGAAATACATATATTACACATAGGCTCCTTTAATTCATCGAATGGCCACTGAACCAGTAGAAACTGATTAACTAAAACTACTTCAAAATGTAAAACTATGCATCACATCCTAATATGTATCACGAGTGATGAAATCATACTTTGATATATAAAATGATAAATCACACTCTGGTGTAAAACCATACATCACACCCTATTGTGTAAAGCCATGACTCATAAATGTATAAAAACATGACTCACATTTTAATGTTTAAGTCTTAAGAATCACATTGAATCAAGTGCTAATGCATAAATATTTGAATCACACTTTAATACCTGAATGTGTAAAGCCACTTGAAAGGAAATAGTTTGTTAAACAGGTTTATGAAAAGAATCGGTGTTAATCAGTTATCCTGCACCAAAAGATTATAAAAGGGAGTGTGCAGGAAAGAACTGCTGATGCTGGTTTAAATCGAAGATAGACACAAAACTCAGTAACTCAGTGGGTCAGGCAGCATCTCTGGAGACAAGGAATGAGTGACGTTTTAGGTCGAGACCCTTCTTCAGGCTGAAGATGTCCGAGTTACTCCAGCATTTTGTGTCTATTGTAAAAGGGAGAATTGGCTCATCATTATATAATTAGTTATATTGGTGAAATTAGTTACCAGGAGCCCAGTCCTTTAGTTCGATTGTAAAACATAGCCTGAGTCTCAAAGCAGATTACCTGGAACATAGAACAGTACAGCACAAGGACAGGCTCTTCAGCCCACAATGTCTATGCCAAACATGATGCCAAGACCATCACTTATCTACCTTCACATAACCCATATCCTTCCATTCCCTGCATATCCAGATGCCTATCCAAAAGTCTTTTAAAAGCCACCAACATTCAATTATTTTTCATGGAGAAACATAGAATTCAAATAATTTTTGTACATTTGAATACTGTGAGATATGAGTTTCTGGCAAGTTGCAGATGATCTAATAGTGGAAATATTTGTAAATATTGAAATGACCTTGTACCATCATCCCAGTGATGTGGAAAAGGTCGGACCAGAAATGTGTGTTGACTCATGTTTTGTCCCATTTTTGTCTGAAAGTGTGGTTTTAAGGATTTGGAATTTCACAGATCATAATCTTGGATTAGATAAGATGACATAGAAGGCCAAAACAAACACCCTAGAAGTGTATCTGAGACCCTGAGATTTTGATCCAGAATAGGGCATCTTAGAGGTAAATTGGACTCCAAAACATTCGCTTTTGAGGCAAACTCCAAACAAGACACTGAGCTCTGAAAGCAACGTCTTAAAATAGAGTGAGCACATCAACACAAATTGGGGTGGCACAGTGGCACAGCAGTAGAGGTGCTGCCTTACAGCGCTAGAGATCCGGGTTTTATCCTGACTACGGATGCTGTCTGTACATAATTTGTACGTTCTCCCAGTAACCCCGTGGGTTTTCTCCAGGTGCTTCGGTTTCCTGCCACACTCCAAAGCCATGCAGGTTTGTAGGTTAATTGGCTTTGTTCAAAAATTGTAAATTGTCCCCAGTGTGTAGGATGGCGCCTGTGTATGGGGTGAACACTGGTCAGCGCGGACACAGTGGGCCGAAGTACCTGTTTCCGTGCCGTGTGTCCAAAGTCTAAAGTCAATCAAGGTAAACTGTAGAGAGACACAAAAAGCTGGAGTAACTCAGCGGGTCGAATGGGTGACGTTTCGGGTCGAGACCCTTCTTCAGAACGTCATCTAATCCTTTTCTGCAGAGATGCTGTCTGACCCGCTGAGTTACTCCAGCTTTTAATGTCTATCTTCAGTTTAAACCAGCAGTTCCTTCCTACAAGGTAAACTTAGGCACACACAACTCCTCCCCCTTCTGACTCCCCTTTCCCATCCCCTCCCCAATCTTTGTACATCCCCAATCCTTTCTACACGTTACTTTAATGTCATGCTTCATGTATTTTGTGTTTGATGACTGTTGGCAGATCAATTTCCCTCCTAGGATAAATAAAGTTCTATCGTATCGTATCGTATCATATCAAATAAAATCCACCTCTGAATAGGTCATGATCCCTTTAAATAGCACCAGTGAATAGTTTGTAAAGCTGATTCACATTGTGTTGAACCATATGATACAGTCCGTCCCTCGATCTTTCCAACCAGTCTTGTCAGGAACCCTTGGTGCTCATTCCTTCGAATGTAGAGCCATTCCTCAAAGTATCATAGCCCAGATTCCCCATTTTCAAAACCTGTCATCCTATTTTGCAGTCTTAACATACTTCCCCTTTAAGTGCCACAAATTACATTTAAGCAGCCTAGGGCACTCCATTATCACTTATGTGCAATTAATGCAGAGCAGTTGGCATGCAGAAATTATCTAAAGCCGGCAGTCTGCATTGATTTATGCAAAGAATGGACACACATTATTTCCATACTGTGATCCCAAGGACATCTACTGGCCACACACAAACTGACCTCTGTGTCAATGTGGACTTACCGATGTTGGTGACTCTTAACTGACCCTTCAATTAGGGGACAAACAAAATGGACAATTAACAATGGCATTGCTGGTGACATCCACAATCGGTGAATAAATAAGAACAAAATTCTAGACTTTAGATAATTACAAATGTAAGTTATTAGATCAAAATGGATGGCGTTAAAAGAATGTCCCTTATATGGACATGTACACATGCATGCCCACATGCACACACACACACACATGCACACGCACACACACGCACACACACGCACATACACACGCACACACACACACACGTACATACACACACACACACACACACACACACACACACGTACACACACACACACACACACACACATACACACACACACACACGTACACACACACACACACACACACACACACACACACACACACACACACACACACACACACACACACATACACATACACACATACACACACATGTACACACACACACATGTACACACACACACATACACATGCACACACGTACACACACACACACACACACACACACACACACACACACGTACACACACACACACACACACACACACACACACACATACACACAGATCCTTTTTAATTTCAGATGCAATTACCTATTCATGGAATACAAAGCTATCTAAGGAACCTCACTCTCTAAATTACCCACCTGATATTTATTTTAGATTAGTTTAGAGATACAGTGCGGAAACAGGCCCTTCGGCCCACCGATGCTGCACCGACCAGCAATCCCCTCACATTAGCACTGCCCTACACACTAGGGACAATTTTCAATTTTACCAAGACCAATTAACCAACAAATTTGTACGTCTTTGGAGTGTAGGAGGAAACCGGAGCACCCGGGGAAAACCCACGCAGGTCACTGGGAGAACGTACATACTCTGTACAGACAGCATCCAGAGTCAGGATCTAACCCGAGTCTTTGGTGGCGCTGAAAGGCCGCAATTCTATTGACTTAAAGTTGGGTGATTTTTGGGGAGGAGAGGGGCCTATTTTGAGGAAACATTGACTATTCTGAAAGTTTGTTCCTGTCTAATGTTTCTGTTGCACAACAGAAAGAATCCTTGGGGAGAAATTTAAAGGAAGATGATGTGGATAGCAGTCTGAAAAGAATCAAATAACTCATTCTCATCTGGGTTTGTATTCCTCGGATAAAATAAAGTTTGCTTCAAGCTCTGTGTGAGAAAGAGAGAAATGTTCTTTACGATCAAACCTTTGGCCTTCTATCTTCTCACATCAAAAGTGCTGATCATAACTTTTACCTGTCCATCTGTCAGGAGAAAGAGACAACTGATATGGCTTAAATCTAAGGCTTGGTGGAAACCTACCTGTGAGAATTCCACTTCCAGTTTCTTTCAAAGGTTTTTCAGAAAGAAAACAAGGGTCACAAATCATTAGCGGCCGAGGACAGATGTAAGCTTTAGGAAACCTACTGATACAGGCCAACTTGGAACATACAGAAAACTTGAAGAGTAACTCTGCAAATTGCACACTGTTGAAATGCACAGATGTGGTTGGAAACATTCCAGCACTTCTGATGGAGGGAAAAATGGGTTAAAATCAAATCCTTGAACAAAGCCCAAGATTTCAAAATAAAGATTTTAAGGAAGCCATTAGCAGACACGGAAGACAGTTCAGTGAGTAAGTGTAATCACAATGTTATAAAAAAAAAAGTACCTTCACTGTTTTTAAATTACATTTAAATCCTGATTTTGTTGAGCATTAGATATAATCACTTACAGATTAGAAAAATATTTTTATAGGTCTCAAATTCGTTTGAAGGTTTTCTCATGTTTTTATTCATTCACTCACTCACTCATTTTTATTCATTCACGAGATGTGGATGTAATTGGATGAAGAGGACGAGGAAAAGTCCTCGGAGAACGGAGGCGAGGAAACGCTTTTTCTCACAGAGAGTGGTGAGTATGTGGAATTCTCTGCCTCAGAGGGCGGTGCAGACGGGTTCTCTGGATGCTTTCAATAGGGCACTTAAAAATAGCAGAATCAGGAGATGTGGGGAGAAGGCAGGAATGGGGTACTGATTGGGGCTGATCAGCCATAATCACATTGAATGGCGGTGCTGGCTTGAAGGGCCGAATGGTCTACTCCTGCACTTATTGTCTGTTGTCTATTGTCTGTTGTCTATTGACATAGTGCTGGAGTAACAGAGGGTCAGGCATCAACTCTGGAGAGCATGGATTGGTGACGTTTTGGGTCGGGATGGTGATTGTGGGAGGCGGGGGGTCTTGGATATGTGAGGGATGTGAGGCAAGAGGGATGTCACTCTCCATTTCCGCCCGCCACCTGTATCCGTGTCCAGGCTGCCGGGCTCCGCACTCCGCTCGCTCCTCATCCGCCGGCACGGTAGGCCGCCTTGTACATGCGCACTGCTATGGCCAGCACATTCCCCCACCTGCACATGCGCACTGCCACAGCAACTGGTCGGTGCTGGGAACTTTCTCCCTTGCTTTGAATTGTGGGAGATTTGGCCACCATTGCTGTCCGGTCGCCGCCTCGCCGCGACCGCTGCAAACCAATGCAGAATCACTCCCTGACCCTGGATCTGGAGTAATTCCCTTGATTCCCTGGTCCTCCATTAATATTCTAAATGGAATTGGAGGTGGTGGAGGGCTGAATAATAACAGCATTTTATCAGTACATTTATTGTGTATATATATATATATATATATCTATATTACTAAAAGTCTGTTCTTGACCGGTTTTGGCCATCTGTGCTGCGATTTCTGAGAGAATGCCACCACCCATGGCTGTCATTTTTAGCCACCATGCTCAGAGCCCGACTCCGCCATATGTGTGCCGAGAATTTGTCCCGTCGATGAAAAATGACAGAGATATTAATTTTTTTTACAAAACTCCCCATTCTCTCTGCTGCCCCTGCTGGCGGCAGCGGGGAGTAACTATAAAACCAGGAAGTGGTGTGCCTCACGATCTCTTCAAGATGGAGGAAGGCAGAGGGTCACGTTTCTCTGAGCTGTGAATGACACTGAACACATGTCTACTTAAATGTAAGTGTCCTTAGTGGTTCTAAAACGCTGGCAGAATGTGTCTATTGGTTCTAAAATGTTTGCAAAAAGTGTCTATTGGTTCCAAAATGTTTGCAAAAAGTGCATCTTTGGATTCTACAATGTTTGCAGAATGTGTCTTTTTTGGTTCTAAAATGTTTTTCAGGTTCTCCCCCCCCCCCCCCCCCCCCCCCCCCCCCCCCCCCCCCCCCCACATCTCCCTCTCCCAACCCCCCCCTCCTCCTCTCCTCTCCCCCCCTCTCCTCTCACCCCTCTCCTCTCCCCCCCCCTCTTCTCTCCTCCCCCTCTTCTTCTCTCCCCCCCCTCTTCTCTCCCCCCTCTCCTCTTGCGGAGCGATCGCCAAGCCTGCGATTGGTCTCACTGAGGTAGATCATACGCTGAATAATCCAACCACAGTTTTGTTTGGAGGTGGAAAGAAATAATAGAAATTGCATTCATTGCAATGTGTAAAAAGAGTTGAGATACTGTATTATAATTTTGCTGCATGTCATTGTGGTATATATCATGTCTTGATTGGTGAATATGTTTAGTTTGTGACTTTATTTGAAGCAGAAAAAATATATGAATGCTTCATTGAGCATAATTCCGACTGGTAACTACGCACTTCGCCCGAGCACATTATCGCACGCGTCATGCAAGCCGTCTTAAATGACCACCTAAACTGTCATTTGGTAACGTAAAAAGCTGCCAAGGTTGCCCGGCTGACAACAGAGAAAAAAAATTAAGTGAGAGCCCTGCAAGGTGCATAATATTTTTGACACTGTCATAGGCCTTTCTGTCACAACGCACTGTAGTCTCTAAACAACCCTTCAGTCATTTTCCTTGCCCTCCATTTCAGAATAATAGTGTTTTAACCCAATAACTCGACACTAACACTGGCAATAAATAAATAAATAAATAAATAAATAAATAAATAAATAAATAAATAAGCACAGCTTTCCAGCCCCTTATCTCATTGGCCACGCTCGGCTGCATATCGGTGTCAATCTGGTGGACCATCTTCCTCTAGTCGTGGGGGTGGGGGATTGGGAGGGGCCTCACAAGTGGAACAGCCCTGACTATCCTACACACTAGGAACAGTTTTACAACCTGCCAAAGCAAATTAACCTACGTCTTTGAAACGTAGATGGAAACCGTAGCACCGGGAGGAAACCAACATGGTCGCGGGGAGAATATACTAACTCCGTACAGACGGCGCCTGTATTCAGGATCGAACCCAGGACTGTGGCACTGTAAGGCAGCACCACTACCACTGCACCACTGTGCCACTGTGGTTTGGTTGAATGTACTTGCAAGGTTGCAGCCGTTTGATGCAGTAGAGTTGGAGGAGCAGAGAAAGATGTGTGATTTGTCAGTGGTGATGTTCCTGTGTGTCAGCTGCCCTTGTCGAAAAGTACAAAAAAGCAAGAAATGCTGCTCGTAAAAGTTCAGTCACGATTGAAGACATTGTAGAACTTCAGTGGCTACTCGTGAGCCAGTCTTTGGCTTGTGCGTTTACTAGTTTTACAATCGTGACTCATTAAACGGCACTCTGTGAACAATGTGTGAAGGATGTGACATGGACCTTTGTTAATATCAGCATTAAAAGGCAAGAGGTAGAAGGTTTGCATGTATATCATATCTTAGAACAAAGTCTGAGATTTTGAGATGAACGGGGAATCTGTACCTGGATAGAAATGATTGAATGCTGATCTTGTTTAATTAGTTGATTTTTTGTAATCTGCAGTTGGAACTGTGCATAAATTGGTCTCCCAAACTATCTTGGGTCCTGTCATTTTCAACAATCTCCCCTCCACAGCCTGCAACCTGATGGTTCACCAACTCCACATTTCCTCCCCACTCCTCCATTTTCTACCCACATTTCACAACAGGACGGCCCTGGTAGGCCCATTGGTTCTGCCTGCGCTAGCTCCATGGATCTCATCTCCTCTCCACATCACACTCTTTCTTTAGATTCTCATGAATGTAAACAGCTCCATCATTAATGCCTGTCTTTAATTGCCCTGCTAACAGTGTTGATGATCTGCCTGGCTAAATGACAATGAGTTTAGAAAAATGTGGGGGGACCTCATTGAATCATACAGAATAGTGAAAGGCTTGGATAGAGTGGATGTGGAGAGGATGTTTCTACTAGTGGAAGAGTCTAGGACTAGAGGCCGTAGCCTTAGAGTTAAAGGTCGTTCTTTTAGGAAGGAGATGAGGAAAATGTCTTTAGTCAGAGGGTGGTGAATCTGTGGAATTCTTTGCCACAGACGGCTGTAGAGGCCAAGCCAGAGGATATTTTAAAGGCAGAGAGAGATAGATTTTTGAATAGTACAGGTGTCAGAGGTTATGGGGAGAAGGCAGGAGAATGGGGTTAGGAGGGAGAGCTAGATCAGCCATGATTGAATGGCGGAATAGACTTGATCGGCTGAATGGACTAATTCTACTGCTACCACTTATGATTTATGACCTTATGATAATGGTCCATGTGGTAAAAGCACCCCTGAACTTATTGTCTGTTGCATCATGCGCAATGGATAAAGAAGTTGCTGGCAATGCTAGGGGGCAGCACAGTGGCACAACAGTAGAGTTGCTGCCTTACCTCGCCAGAGACCCAGGTTCAAACCTGACTACGGGTGCTGTCTGTACAGAGTTTGTATGGAGTTTGTTCCCGTGAACCTACTTTTTTGTGTTTCTAAATGGTGGTGGTCACAAGGTTTGCCATGGGAGCTATTTATCGGTATTTTAATTCACAGCACTGGCAGTTAGCCACTGGTTTAGTTTATTTCCTATAACAACTCTCCACCTAATTGGTTTACTGATCATTATCACATCTTTCCTCTGGATTAACATGACTGATTTGGAATAAACAAAGTAGTCCTCTTGATCATGGCTATTTTTTGTTGTGTCTTCAACTGCCAATGATGCTCTTGATCTGTAATGCTGGAAAATTATTTGAGAGTTCAGTCAATCTTTTCTTAATTTTGAGCAAATCACAAAGTACTGGAGGTTACACAAAAAAGCTGGAGAAACTCAGCGGGTGCAGCAGCATCTATGGAGCGAAGGAAATAGGCAACGTTTCGGCCCGAAACGTTGCCTATTTCCTTCGCTCCATAGATGCTGCCGCACCCGCTGAGTTTCTCCAGCTTTTTTGTGTAACCTTTGATTCTCCAGCATCTGCAGTTCCCTCTTAAACAAAGTACTGGAGGTCAGGCAGACTGAAGAAGGGTCCCAATCTGAATCGTCCCCTGTCCATTCCCTCCACAGATGCTCCTTGCCCATTGAGTTCCTCCAGTACATTGCTATTTGCTCAAGATTCCAGCACCTGCAGTTCCTTGCGTCTCCTCTTTTCTTTATCTTTTTCTGAGTTGAGATCGCTTAACAAAGGTAGGAGAATGGGATTGAGAGGGAAAAACAGATCCGCCATGATTGAATGGCGGAGTAGAGATAATGGGCCGAATGGCCTAATTCCGCTCCTATAATTTACGAACTTATGAACATAAACTATTGCCTACATTTCACCAACAGATGTGGCAAAATATTTGATTTTGTGCACCATTTAATGGAAACACATCATTACAAAGGCAGAAAAACAGCTTTGAAAAATTACAACATAAACCATTCCTTTAAGAGGTAGTAAAATACCAAGGAATTATTTTTTACTTTTGAAGTTTTAAACTTTTAATCAATCAGATTGAGTTAACCAAATGATGATCAGTATTTTCAGTTTTCTAAGTCTGCTTATTTTTATATGGTACCCAGAAATCAGGGGCGGCACTGTGGCGCAGCTGGTAGAACTATTGCCTCATCCCGCCAGAGATCTAGGTTCGATCCTGACCTCGGGTACTATCTGTGTGGATTTGCACGTTCTCCCTGTGATCACATGGGTTTCCTCCAGGTGCTCCGGTTTCCTTTCACATCCCAAAGATGTTCAGGTTTGTAGATTGAAAGGCCTCTGTAATTTGCCCCAAATGTGTAGGGAGTGGATGCAAAAGTGGGATAGTGTAGAACTAGTGTGAACAGGTGATCAACGGGTACATAGAAACATAGAAATTAGGTAGTGTGGACTGAAGGGTCTGTTTCTTTCTATCAAATCAAAAATACAAGTGTATGGGGTGACTACTTCCAATACTTTTCCTCAGATATTCTGGAATACAGTTCATAACTATTTGCCCAGAAGCGATGCATGGTTAGCCTGTCCAACCCCTTAAGAATTTTGTAAGTTTCTATAAACCCTGATCTGAATTCTAGAGAGTATAAACCAAGTCTATCCATCTTTCTTCATAAGACAGTCTTCTGTGTCCTTCAGTTCTGATCAAATTTACAAGTGTATGGGGGGTGACCTACTTCCAATACTTCTCAAGTTCTGGAATACAGTTCAATCTATTTGCCCTATGCATTTTGGAACCCTGAAATAAAAGACCTTCTGCCCTTCAGGAAGATTTTCATACCTTTTCTCACACTGAAGGCGTTATCATTTTCCAATAAACCTGTGCCCTTGAGGTGTTGTTTTACACTGAAATCAACGTAAGAGTTTATCACAGTAGACTGCAAACCACGAGGGATAGGAGGAGCAGAGTGGCAACAGGAGTGAGATTTCTGCCTCACAAACAGACACGCACACACCCACACAAACACACAATCACACACACAGAAACAGACACACGCACACAAACACACAGATATAGACACACGCAAACAAGTGCATAATCACATACAGAAACAGACACACGCACACACACACACATTTACACATGTAAATTCACATATAGAATAAAACTGCACATGCTTACACAAACACATATACATTCACATACAGAAACACAAACTCACACACACACACACAGCCAGACACACACACGCACGCACGTGCACCAAAGTAGACAAATAAACCAAACACATGAGAGATCAGGCAGAACTGAGAGAAAGAGAAAAAGAAAGATAGAGAATGAGAAAGAGAGAAAGAGAGATCAGAGAGCATATCAAGATATTAAAAAAATGACAAGATCAAGTGTTGAGTGTGTGTTTCTGCTTATGGGAATGTTTTTAATTAAAGAAGCAGTGTGGCTGAAGTTGATCTAGCTGATATAAAATGATTTAAATCAGACTAAATCCAATGGAGGCTAAATTGTTATTTGATGTGGTTAGACTTCATAGAGCGGGAAGGATGACATGGAACATTCTGAGACAATATATAGTTGGATATGGATGACTGAGACTGCTACTGTGGTTGCCTGACAAACTATCAAAGCTAAAAATGGTGAAGACTATTCTTTGCAGTCCAAGGCTTAAATAAATCTGGGAGCAATTTGTAAACTTCAGCCTGCCTGGTTCCTTAGTTCATACAGCATTAGCAAACTATCATGGAGAAAATGTTTTCAGCAAAGGGACATGTTTAGGGAAATCTCAATGTCTTAGATGAAAGGAGGCAGATGCTATCACAACATTTGAGAAACATTTAGAGTGGTACATGGATAGAATAGGTTTAGGAGGATATGGGCCAAACGCAGGCAGGTGAGACTAATGTAGACGGGGCATGTTGGTCAATGTGAGCAAGTTGGGCCGAAGGGCCTGTTTCCATGTTGTAAGACTCTATGACTCTAAAGTAGCTCTGAGGGGCACAATTTGAATAAGTGAAACCTGGAGATGGAAGCATCCCACTCCGTAATAACAAAAAGGTATTGATTATCCTGGCAGTACGCCAAGCAGAGATTCCATAGATCACTGTGCTGGAGCCATTCCTCACACAGCAACAGTCACCTTGTACAATGGGTGCAAATCATGCTCGGAAACAAATTATGAAAATGAAAGATTGTAGACAGTATTATCCGGGACCTCATTCGTTTCAACTATATGCCAAAGGTTGTGTGAGCAAGCAGCTCTTGCGTAATTGCAACTCCATCTCATCTCCATTTTGTCTTTCTTACAATGGCATTCTCGTCCACATGCAAATATTTACTCCACAGAGCTGCCAAGGATAACTAACCAACTGATTCATCTCGCTTTAAGAATGTGAACTCCAATCCATCTTGTTCAAACATTATAATTTTGTTATCTGAAAAAATAGACTCCACATATACCACATGCTGGCAGCACAGAATAGCATTTTTGTGCATCTGGATGCATACATCTAGAATTCACAAAATAATGTAACTAGGAGCTAGAACATAAAACGGCTGGAAGCTTTTATTCAACGGCCATCAGAGACAGCACAACATATACTTAAAAAGAATCTGTGACAGATAAATAACAGGATTCATCCTTTGCTTCCAATTGTTTTCCAGGCAGCAAGAAATGACTTTCAAAGAGTGTCAAGAACCAATCAATCTTTGCAATTCCTGTGGACACCAGCTTGCTCCCAGTATGCTAAGTAGACGGTGAGAAGGAATCCAATTCTTCAGCAACTTTATTCCAAACCTTTCTGAAGCGAAAGTCTTTCCAAGTTTTCTAATTAGGCAATTAACAGAACTTAAAACTCTCTCCCCACTCCCATCAGTTCGATCAAACCAAGCAAGTGAACAGCCAGGATGAACAAACAAGGGTGGCCTCTGGTTCTTTTGTTGACTGCTAAGTGCAAGTGAAATATAATTTTTTTTAAAAGGCTTTGATAGGTGAAAGCTGTGCACTGATGTGTTCCTGACTGCCCATTACCACACCGGAGATCTTTAATCAGACTTTATCTTTTACACTAAATGTGGTAGCCTTCATCATTTATCTGTGCACTGTGGACGGCTTGATTGTAATCCTGTATAGTCTTTTCTTTGACCATGTAAACACAAACACAAGCGTTGCACTACACTTCGGTACACGTGACAATAATAAACTAAACTATACTAAACTAAACTAAAATACATACTGTACAAGGCAAAATTTAGAATTATGCTTAGTATTAATTCAGGTAGGCTAAGCAACTTTAATCATGATTTGAGAAATTATGAACTATTTTTGCTAAAAATAATTTAAATATAAATACATTTTGTCTGCCCTGCAATAATCCCTCATGTAACATGACCAAATGGATTATTTGGTCATTGTCACATTGGGAAGCCAAACGAGAGCGGGACTTTCACAGTGAACGGTAAGGCCCTGGGGTGTTTTGTAAAACAGACGGACCAAGGAGTATAAGTACACTATTCCCTGAAAATGGTGACAAATGTTTACAGGATGAAGAAGAGAGTTTTGGCGTGTTGGCCTTTATCAATAAGGACATTAACTACAGAAGTTGGGATGTTATGTTGCAGTTGTACAAGACGTTGATGAAACCGCACTTGAAATATTGAATTCTGTATTTGTCAATCTGCTGTAGAAAAGATGCTATTAAGCTTGAAAGAGAGCAAAACAAGTACAAAGGGGATGTTGCCAGGACTCAAGGAACTGAGTTATAGGGACAGGTTGGGCAGGCCAGGGCTTTATTCCTTGGAGAACAAGAGTTTGAGGGATGATCTTATAGAGATGTATAAAATCATGAAAGGCATTGGTAGGGTGAATGCAGTATTTTTCCCAAAAGGGAATCAAGAACTGGAGGCATGGGTTTAAGGTAAGAGAGCAACCATTTCATAGGTCAGTGGGGGACAACATTTGCACTCCCAGTGTTGTGGGTATGTGGAACGAGCTGCCAGGGGAGATTTTTGATGCAAGTACTATAACAGCATTTAGAGGACACTTGGACAGATACAGGGATAAGAAAGGTTCAGAGGGATATGAGTCACACCTGGGGCAAACTTAGAATGGCAATTTTTCGGCATGGACCAGTTGGGCCGACGGGCCTGCTTCTGTGCTATGCGATTCTCTGACTCTCTGCTGCTTGTGGGAGCCTGTACAAGAATTGGTAGCTGCATTTCCAGTATTCCACCCTACTTAAATGCACAAACATTTGCTGCCACCATTCTGGGTAGATGTTGGAAGGATTCATTTATTACAATGAGGTGATAATAAACTCCATGGAGACACAACACCCAATATTAGGATTGAACGAGTCCCTGGCTTTGTGAGGCAGCAGTTATACCAGCTATACTACTGTGCCTCCCTATATTTGATGCATTGCAGAGGATGTAATAAGAATTCACAAAGTATGCACTACATGGGTTGGCATGGTGGCGCAGCACTGGAGTTGCTGTCTTACAGTGCCGGAGACCCGGGTTTGATTCTGAGTACAGGTGCTATCTGCATGGAGTTTGTATGTTCTCCCTGTGACCTGCATGGATTTTCTCTGGGAACAGTTTCCTCCCACACTCCAAAGACGTACAGATTTGTAGGTCAATTGGCTTGGTTAAATTGTCCCTAGTGTGTGTAGGATAATGCTAGTGTGCAGGGATCGCTGGTCAGAGCAGACTCAGTGGGCCGAACCTGAAGAACCCGTTACCACACTGTATCTCTAAACTAAACTAAACCAATTCATCTTTAAGTGCTAAAGCGAGATGTGCAGAATGCTTTGGACCTTCGATGGTAATAAGAAAGAGAGTAACCAGTTCATATTATAGCGTTTGTTCAATGCATGTGACTATCAACAATTCTCTATCCCATGATGTGTTTAGAATCTGTTTCCAAACATTCTTTCTTCTTACAGGATAATGTTCAGTCTTTGAAATGTGCAGGAAACCCACTGCCAAGATGCTGTGCACCAGACAGTCTGTACACGTTGTCAAAGACCCAAGCTGTACTTGTAATGCTGGGGTTAAACCAGAACAAGGAAGTCTATGGCTGCCAACACTGAGTTCGAGATCCCTTAAATTGTTTCTTACTGCACTTTTGATTTACAAAACCTTTGTCTCTGACCCCATCAGCTGCCTTTGCTCCAGTGCTAATGCTCCCTCTCACAATACATTTGGCTCAAGTTTCCTTCTCCTCTCCAGAGAAGAACCTAGAGCCAAAGTTGAAGTTTTATTTTCCCAGATATGACACCAAGATTTGTAGGATATAACATTTCCTTTAGGGACGCACTCAATGAAAAGATGCATTTGTTATGAAGGCGAGTCTGGCGGGGGAAAAGGAATTTAAACAAAAAGACAACAGAAAGGTTTCTGAGCCCTGGAAAGTTGCCTTGCGCTCTTAAAATGAAAGGAAGCAATAAATATTGTTGATCTGTTTGGATCATTGAGGGGGAGCGAACTTAGCCGAGGATATTAGACAGCACCCTGTGTGCATATGAAGCTCTAACATAATGCTACCAGTTGCAATCTCTGGCCATCTATATGATGTGCATCAAAGGATGTGGGTGTGTGGAACGAGCTGCCAGAAGAGGTAATTGAGGCAGGGACTATTGCACCTTTTAAGAAACAATTAGATGGGTACATAGATATGACAGATATGGGCCAAGCACAGGCAGGTGGGACTAGTGTAGATGGAACATGTTGGTTGGTGCGGGCAAGTTGGGCTGAAGGGCCTGTTTCCACACGTATGACTCCATGACTCTATGAAATAATGTCGGAAGGAACTGCAGATGATGTTTTATACCAAAGATAGTCACAAAATGCTGGAGTAACAGTGAGTCAGGCAGCATCTCTGGAGAAATGGAATGGTGACATTTCCAATCGGAACTCTTCAGATAGAGGTTGGGAAGCTGGACGTGAAAAAGGGCGAAACAAATCAAGGCAATGTTAAAGTATTTTGCATTGATCTTTATCCTACTATTTAACAAAATACTAATCTATGATTTCAAAATCACCCACAAAAGTTGTTTTATCTTCTCACGTTTTAATATTAATAACTAGAAGTACTAAATATGCCCTAGGGTATAACTTCTGAAATTTTATTTCATTTTAGTCAACAGAAAAAAATGAATCATTGAATTAGAGTCAGTGATCGAGTCATATAACACAAACCAAGATGCTGACCAAGATGCCTTATTTAAGCTAATCCTATTTGCCCATGTTTGGCCCATAAACATCAAAATAATTTCTACTAATATACCTGTCCAACTGTGTGTTTAATTATTGTTATTGTATCTGTAAACATTACCATCTGGCTTGGGAATTGCTCTGCCAAGGACAAGAAGGCTCTGCAGAGAGTACTGCGTTCGGCCGAACGCACTATGGGAACTTTACTTGCCCCCCTGCAGGAACTATACATCAGGAGGTGCAACTCCAGAGCCAACAATATCATGAGAGACCCCTTCCACCCCTGCAACGGACTGTTCCAGCTGCTACGGTCAGGCAAACGCCTCCGTTGCCATGCGGTGAGGACGGAGAGGTTGAGAAGGAGTTTCTTCCCAGAGGCCATTCGGACTGTAAACGCCTATCTCACCAGGGACTAACTCTACTGAACGTTTTTTCCTTCCATTATTTATTATGTAAAAGAATATGTGTGTTATGACTGTGTTTATAGTTTTTTTGGCTGTTTGGTTGTTTGTCTTTTTGCACAAAAGTCCGCGAGCATTGCCACTTTCATTTCACCTCGTATGTGTATGTGACAAATAAACTTGACTTGACTTGCCTCAACTATTTTATTTAACAGCTTGTTCATCTTCCTAGCACCCTCTGAATGAAAAAAGTGTCCCTGAGGACCCTAATAAATCTTTCCCCACTCGAGTTAAAACTATCCTCACTGATTATTGATATCCCTTCCATGGGAATATGCACTTACCACATTTATTATTCCTCATGATTTTATACACCTCATCCTCCTGCATCCTCAAGTAAAGTCTTAGCCTGCCTGACCTCTCCCTGTAGCTCAGGCCCCCAGGTCCTGGCAATAAATGATATTGCACAAGAGGCCATTCAGTTTCAAACAAGTCTATGTCAGCTCCTATCAGAGGACATTGATGCATCCCATTCTACCACTCTTTCTCCATAACCCTGCAAATTATCCTCATTCAAACACATTAATTTCCCTTTGAATGCACTGATCAATGTTGTTTCCACCTCCCCTTCAGCCAGTGTATTTCAGGTCATTGAGTTTTTCTCAACAAGTCCCTTTACATCTTTTGCCCAAGATGTAAGATTTATGCTCTTGTGTGGGTAGATTCCTCCAATCTACCCAGCCTAAATCAGTCATGATCTTTAACATCATATATTCTTTAAAATGGGTGTAAAATATCCAACCATGTCTGATCTTCTTCCATCCTTTAAGGAAGGGGATAGTGTGGTTTTGTGAAAATTGATGACCCTTAAGAAACCACAGTGGAGCAGTGGAGGAAAGGAAAAGGCTGGAGCTGAAAAGGCTGATGGTAAAGTCTATGTGGATTATGTTTCTTGGAAGTTGGAAAAATGAGGAGTAATTTTGTTGAAAGACGTAAGATCCTAAAGGAGCATGGAAGAGTAGAAGTTGATAAGTTTCAACTAGGGAGAGACCCTGATAAGCAGCACCTTGGCACCGCGGTAGAGTTGCAGCTTTACAGCGCCAGAGACCTGGGTTCAATCCCAACCTTGGACGCTGTTTGTACAGAGTTTGTATGTTCTCCCTGTGACCACATGGGTTTTCTCTGGGTGCTCCGGTTTACTCCACATCCTATAGATGTGCAGGTTTGTAGGTTAATTACCCTCTGCAAATTGTCCCTGGGTGTGCGGGATAGAACTAGTGTACAGGTGATTTCTGGCCGGTGCGGACTCGGTGGGCCGAAGGGCCCATTTCCACGCTGTATGTCTAAACTAAACTAAAAAAGCGAGTGGTCATTTAAAACTGAGGTTTGCAGATGAGATTTTTTTGACATCGAGGATGTTCATTCTTTGCAAGTCTCTAACCTGAGGGATTGTGGAGGGGCTAGATCATTGAAGGACAAGAGAAAAGATAAGTAACATTTTGATAATCAGAAAAAATGCAGGCCTTTGCGGAATTGGCACAGAAGAGGGGCTGAGGTCAGATGCCAATCAGATGCAGGTGTATTGAATTACAGGGCAGGTTCAAGGGTCAAGTGACTTCCTTCTGTTCCTATCTTCTTAGGTCTTTGTGAAATGTTCATAAGTGCACGCAGTGTTCATTGTAGATAATATTATACATGCATAAACATTTCCAGGTACTTTTGACCAGAACGACTAGAGCTAAATTTACAATGTTAAACACTGCAGTTATAGAGTTGGCAGTGAAAATGAACGATATATGTTTGCTGAAGTCTTAGGGGGGAAATGGAATGTGCCCGATAGAATGGGGTAATGTAAGATCATCCAGCTATGGTTGCAGTTGCTTGATTGTAGGGTTCAAATTCTAATCAGGTGGCCAAGCAAACTTATATTTAGCAGACTCCTTAGCCCCAGGGTAGCTGACAAGTGGATGGGAAGACAGAGATCTTATGCCAGTAACTCAACCCACTGAGTAATCAGGCAATATCCTGTAAAGCAATGTTTTACAGCCTAGCTAGTTACAGGGATTATTCCTGGGTCTGTAAATGCTCTAAAACAGAGAAAAGGAGGAAGACAAAGCAAAGAGTTTGCTGATTGCAGAGTGACAACTGTGAACGATGGAAGGCCACAACTGACAGAAGGTTCAACTGAGCTAAACCAGTGCAAACAATAGAACCGTGGAACATAGAACAGAACGGTACAGGACCAGAAAAGGCCATTCAGCCCACAATGTCTGTGCAGAATACGATGCCAAGTTAAACTAATCTCCCCTGCTTGTACGTGGTCCATTTACCTCCATTCCCTACATGTCCATGTCTCTATCCAAAAGCCTCTTAAATGCCACTATCATACGTGCTTCCACCACCAATTCTAGCAGTACGTTCAAAGCACACACCATGCTCTGTGTAAAAAACCTGCTCTGGACATTTTCTTTAAGCGTTCCCGCTCTGACCTTAAAACTATGCCCCTTAGTCTTTGGCATTTCCTACCAGGGATAAAAAGTTCTCACTGTGCCTCACATAATTTTATATATTTCTATCAGGTTTCCCCTCAACTTCCGGTGCACCAGAGAAAACAACCCAAGTTTGTCCAAACTCCCCTTATGGCATGCCCTCTAATCCAGACCGCATTCTGATAAACCTCTTCCACACCTTGTCCAAAGCCCACACATCCTTCCTATAATGGGACAACTAGAAATTCTACATAATACCCCAAATGTGGCCTAACCAAAGTTTTATATAGCTGCAATATACTGTAATCAAAGGTTTCAAACTTTTCAAAGGTATTTTATTGTCACGTGTGCCAATTAAGGCACAGTGATATGCGAATTACCATACAGCCATACGAAAAAAAACAACAAGACACCCAACTACATGAAAGTTAACATAAACATCCACCACAGCAGATTCCCCACATTCCTCACTGTGGTGGAAGGCAATAAAGTCTAGTCTTCTTCGCTCATTTTTCGCCCATCGACCAACTCCTCGATGTTAGGCCACAGTGCGGAAGGAGATACGATACGGGAAAAAATAATGGCTTCTCCGTCGAGGTAAGAGATTAGAAAAAGTTTCCCCCAACCCTCTCCCCCGCCACCCATATAAAACAAGCTAAAGAAAACTAAATTCATACATTTAACACATACTAAAAAAAACAATGAAGAATGAAGGGACAGCAACCAGTTGGCAAGGTAGCCATTGCTGGCCCACCCTGACTCTTAAGCAAAGCTGTACAGCATAGAAAATTCTACAGGCCCTTTGCCCCACTGAGCTCATCCTGACCATGATGCTTGTCCATACTAATCCCTCTTGCCCACATTAATACCATATCCCTCTATGCCCTCCTTATTCAAGTACTTGGCCAGATGCTTATTAAATGTTGTTACACTTCCTGCCTCCATCACCTCCTCTGGCATCTTACTCCAGATCACAATCAATTTTATACAATTATTAACATCTCCGATTCCATTTAAACTTCCTTACTCTTAATTCTAGTTTCTGACCCCCTACCATAGGAAACAGACACTAGCAAACTACCACACCTACGATCCTCAGAGTTTTATGTACCCCTCTCAGCCACTCCTCAGCTTCCTTCGCTCGAGGGAAAACAAACCCAGCCTTTCCACTTTCTTCTTATAACTCAAGCCCTCCAGACTTTAGACTTTTGAGATAGAGCAAGGAAACAGGCCCTTCAGCCCACCAAGTCCATGCCGACAAGGTCTCACCCATACACTAGCACTATCCTACGCACTGGGGACAATTTCCATTCTCTTTACTATTCACAATTGACAGAAAACGAAGAGCCTACAAACCTGTACATCTCTGGAGTGTGGGAGGAAACCAGAGCACCTAGGAAAACCCCACATCAGGTAATATCCTTGTGATTTATGTCAAACAAACCTGTACGTCTTTGGAGTGTGAGAGGAAACCGGAGATCCTGGAGAAAACCCATGGAGGTCACAGAGGGAATGTACAAACAACATACAGACAACACCCATAGTCAGGATTGGACCCTGGTCTCTGGCTTTAAAAGGCAGCAACTCTACTGCTGCGCCAGCATGCCGCGTTTCTGTGCTCTACCTCTATTTCATGTTGCAGTTGTATAAGACGTTGGCGGGAATGCATTTAGAATATTGTATTCAGTTCTGGGCACCATGTTATAGGAAAAACATTGTCAAGCTTGAAAGGGTTCTGAAAAGATTTACAAGGATGTTGCCAGAACTAGAGGGTGTGAGCTATAGGGAGAGGTTGAGTAGGCTGGGTCTCTGACCCATGGAGCACAGGAAAATGAGGGAGGATCTTATAGTGGTGTACAAAATCATGAGAGGAATCGATCGGGTAGATGCACAGTCTCTTGCCCAGAGAAGGGGAATCGAGGACCAGAGGACACAGGTTCAAGGTGAAGGGGAAAAGATTTAATAGGAATCCAAGGGGTAACTTTTTCACACAAAGATTGGTGGGTGTATGGAATAAGCTGTCAGAGGAGGTAGTTGAGGATGGGACTACCCCATCGTTTAAGAAGCAGTTAGACAGGTACATGGACAGGACAGGTTTGGAGGGATATGAACCAAGCGCAGGCAAGTGGGACTAGTATAGCTGGGACATTGTTGGCCGGTGTGGGCAAGTTGAGCCGAAGGGCCTGTTTCCACAATGTATCACTCTATGACTCTATGACTCTATGACTCTGTGACTCTGTGACTCTGTGACAGAGGCCGATTACATTGTAACCCCTGTTGCAGAACAAGTGAATAAGGATTTCTATATTGTGTATTTCTGAACTGTTGGAGAGGTTTCAGTTATAAACTGTGCATGTTGTTCTGCTCTGAACACCAAGCACGTGTTCTGTTCCACTGACCCAGCCAGTGCATAATGTTGAAAATAATCCAAATTGGACTATGAAGACATATTCATCTTCATCCAATTTGTGTAAATAGCTTGAGATCAATCACTCTGCACAAGCACATCTGTCAAACAGATAGACTGATCCAGTCCAACAAAGATTGCCAGCAGCATTACTCAGGAGATAAGGCAGGTCTCCACGGGACAAAACGTATTACAATTCTACAACAATGTCCTGGTTACCACTCTATCATTGTACCCTGCATTATAGAAGGTAATAGTATAACTTATCATGGTTTTAAAAGACCTCTTCACTCTTTCCTATTGTCCCCTTCCTAAACCCTTCCGCAATTCCATTATATATTTTTCAAATACGTTTTCCCTTACAAGTGATTAGAGTCATAGAGTTTTACAGCATGGAAACAGGCTCTTCAGCCCAACTTGTCCATACTACCCAAAGTGCCCCTCTAAGATAGCCACATTTGCCTGTGTTTGGCCTATAAACCTTTGCTAAATATGCTTTCCCATCCATGTTCGTGTCCAAGTGTTCAAAGAGCTGGATCATGCACAGTGTATTTTAAATGCTGTTATGACACATGCCTCAACTACCTCCTCTGGTTATTGTGGAGTAAATGTATATAGTGTCCTGAATTTATGAAGAAGGGTCCCAACCCAAAACATCACCTCTCAATTTTCTCCAGAGATCCTGCATGACACACTGCATTATTCCAGCATTTTGAGTCTATCTTTGTTGTCATTTTCATTATATAATTTCCCAATAGTGTATCCCACAGCCTGCTTTCAAAAGAATTCACAAACCCTTCTTTCAATGGATCACAAATCATTGGATTAGTGCAGGGAGAGGTCATTCTGCCCTTCTAGTTCATGTAAGCTCAATGTTTAGTCCCATCCCCCAACCCTTCGCTCCATTATTTTCTCTCAAATGATTTTCTCTCAAATACTGATCCATTTATTTTGAAGCCCGATTGCTTTTGCTTCTACAATGTTTAAAGATATAACAATTCTCTGAAAAAATATATGTATATTTCTGTTTATCAGTTTAAATCTGACATTGTTTGGACAATGGCGAACAAAAATAAGAAGAAACTCTCTTTGTTTACCCAATCTAAATCCTTAATGATCTCCTATCAAAATCTCATCTCAACTTTCTTTGCCTCAAAAAAATCAGTCACAGCATCTCTAACTTACTCTGATGAATCTTTATTCCTGGAACCACACTATTACCCCTTCTCACTCTTTTATAAACAAACTTTAACTAGCAGGCCTGTTGTGTGCAGTGGCAGGCTTGCTTCGTCACTGTGACCAGAAGATAAAACTGTTTAATGATCTTTTTGTAACTTTGAAATGTGGCAACGTTTGCGTACTGCGCAGGTCAGTTCTGCTGTATGATTTTACCAGGTTGTATGCAAAGACAAAGCATTTCACTGTACCTCGGTGCATGTGACAATAAGTATCATTAAACCATTGAAATATCTCCCTAAAAAATGAATTTAGAATTATGTGTTAGGTGTCAATAAGATTATAGAATTACGTGTTAGGAAATGTTGTTAACAGATTTTTTCATCTCTGCTCTAATGAAAAGCACCTTAGCTTCACTTACTAAATCACTAGAACATGACAGAGAGATGGAGACACAAGAGACTGCATGTGCTAGAATCTTGAGCAAAAAAACTAATAGTTGGAGAAATTTGGCGGAAAGTTCCTCCAGCAGTTTGTTTCTGCACTAGAACAATACAGTGAGAAATAACCCTTTGCTCAAACTTTCTTAAAATAAGGCAAGTATTATTTTAAGTTTTCCATGATCAACGGACAACAACTGGAAAAATTGAGCTGCTGGAAAATTTAATAAGCATGGGCAAGACACAACAGGTGCACTAGAAGTAAAAGGGAAGAGAGCATCCATCATTTGGTTGTTTGAAGTTAACCTTTTCTCCTTTCTGGTCTGTAGCTTTCACCAAACTTAATGATTTAGGTCTTAATAGATTTTATTTTTGTCAGGCATCTAATACAATGAACCAAATTCCAAATGTTTATTCGTCTGATTTACTATTGTGGGGACAGAAGTTTAGTTTATTATTTATCTGTGTGCCAAGGAACAGTGAAAAGCTATTTTGTTGCCTGCTTGTGATTCCATGCACAATGAGCTCCTGGTCCCAGTGCAGCCTTTCTGTGTTGTTGCCCGGGAAAAAAAGTTGTTTCCTTTGAAGGTGAAACAACCGAGTTGGAGAAACATAGGACCTGGGGGAAAGAATGCACACTGTGCTGGAGTAACCCCAGCAGGTCAGGCAGCATCTCTGGAGGACGTGGATAGGCAACTTTTCAGGGTCAGGACCCTTTTTCAGTGAAATTACTTGCAGCTCAGGTATCTTCTTTTAAGACAGGACATCCTGGGAACAAGTTGCAGAGCCACATGGAAATAGAGAAGGAGAAGGTGGATCCATGGATCTGATGAGCTGAATGATCTTCTCATCCATCCTAAGTAGAATTGTTATTTTTGAATTGTGGTCATTGAAGTGTTACAGTTAAGTGAAAAATGGGAAAGGTAATTTATTTCTGAAACTAAATGCATAGTCCACCTTGTTGGAGCAAGGAGTCGGTGGTGGAATAGAGTGAATACCTGCAACTGGAAACTTAAATTTGCGATCTTGCGCTTCTGCATAGAGAGGTAAAAGCAGAAGTAGATATATCCTTGCATCAGCCACACATATCCTGCTGAACGTTTCCAAGGGACAGGCTTGGATATGGCGATACTTGTCCCATGAAATGGGAAAAGGGAAATAGAACTGAAAGTATACATTTTAAATAAAAGGGAAGGTGGGTCTTCGGAGAATGCAGAATCAAAAGTAAACTACTGCCCCTGACTGGGGGATGTGTGTAACTTCCCACACGGTTTGGATGTAACAAGGCACAATCATTAATGTGAAAGTCATCACAATGCCAACATCAAAGCAGCAACTCCAAACATATTAAAGCCTCACTTAAGGAGATAGCAGCAGGCATTTCAAATGTCAGTTGTAGTAGGTACAATGTATGTGTTTATTGACTCTGAAACGGCAAAGACCAAAGCACCAGCTAAAACAGAAAAGCGGCTTGATTCTCCCAGCAGAAGAAAGCATTTCTATGAACCTGTTATTCAATGCATTTAATCTCCTTCAGCAGGTTTGGAAAATTTCCCAGAAATTTCATGCAGAGTATAAATGAGACTACTGCATGTTTGGACATCATGTCAAGGGCACCATAGGGAGTTCTGCTAAGAGTCACATTTAATTTAATAAGTGATTAGTTATTGCTTCTTAAAATAGATCCAAATGCTAACAACCAAACGCAAAAGCAAACGCCTACTTTCTATTTGGCTCTCAGATCTATGCATTTCAAAGCAATCACATGTTTAAGCTTTTACCTAACTGTCCGCATATGGGTTTTACATTAGGTCCTGAACTAATTGCGTTTTTAAAAATGTTCCATTTTGTTGTGTTTGAATGGAGTGGCTGTTACTGTGGCTGAACTTTAATCCCTGCTCTGGAGCTGAAGTGATGGTCACTGAGTTTACGGGAGATTTGTTCCAGAGTTGGTTTTCCTTGTCAGGTTGCTGAACAGAGATAATATACCTCTGTAATGTTTTTTTCACACTGTGGCCAGCCGAACTACAATAACTGACTGAATGCCCTTCACTAACTCCTGTTGCTGAGGTATTCTAGAATGAGTATGCAAGGGAGGAGGATAAACTTGTCAAGTCGATTCATCAGTTAGTCCTGAATCAGCCTCGCTCCACCTCATTTCGATCTATGTCTCTGCAGGGGGTCAATTAGAATCAGAAAGAGATGCATGTGCCTTTATTACAAGGTAGGACCACATTGAACATATGTTTGTAATTGACTCCCCAAAAACAGTTTATCTTCTCCAATTCCACTACAGCAAAGGGACTTCCAGGAAGACTGAGATATCACTCGAATGATGTTCTCAAAGTCTCTTGAAAAACTGCTGGAGTAACTTAACAGTTAGACCCACTGAGATACTCCAGCAATTTGTGTCTAATGCTTTCTAGAGTATCTTGGTAGATGTGACAATAAGGCCCCTGTCCCACTTAGGAAACCTGAATGGAAACCTCTGGAGACTTTGCGCCCCACCCAAGGTTTCCGTGCGGTTCCCGGAAGTTGCAGGTGGTTGCCGGAGGTTGCAGGTAATGGAAGCAGGTAGGGAGACTGGCAAAAACCTCCAGGAACCGCACGGAAACCTTGGGTGGGGCACAAAGTCTCCAGAGGTTTCTGTTCAGGTTTCCTAAGTGGGACAGGGGCATCATAAACCTAAACCTAAACTTTAAGCCAGCATCTGCAGGTCCTCAATATCCCTTGAAAAATTGTAACTTATTTTCTGATTCAAATGAATCCCTGGTCCATGGAGAAGAAGTATTCAGGAAGCCATAGTGTAATGTGAGTCTTTACAACTGGAGCAAACAGCTTTCAGTCCAAGTGTAAAGAACATATATCTTCCAATACTCATCTGACCTAAAGAACTTCGTGCTCTATCTGTGCAAGTCATCCCACACTAGTTTTATCAACTACCTCACAAAACCTCATCCATAAAACTGTGAAGAAGAAGAAGAAAAACCTTGAAAATTATAAACTCGATTATCCTTTTAGGTTTTACATTTTTCCTTTACTTTTTAAGAATGGTGTTGATTACTTTACCCAACAGATGATTGTAAATATAAGATAGTATTTAGTTAGGAAACATATAAAATTTGAGTGATAAGATCACTTTGTCAATCTCCAGATGTACAGGTATTTGTTTTTCTGGAACCAGTTTGATATATTAAATGTGAGGGAAGGAACTGCAGATGCTCATTTGTACCAAAGATAGACACAAAATGCTGATCCCTCAGCGGAACAGGCAACATCACTGGAGAAAAGGAATAGGTGACATTTCGGGTCAAGAATATAAATTGCCAAACAAGCTTGATTATTCCTCAAAATAAAACAAGTAGAATAAGTCTGCATGAGTTAATTTTCCAGCATTTGTTGTTTCCATTAAACTTCTATGGAGTTAAAAGATGCATCTGTGTAGTTTACAGCAAGGATATACTCTGTTGCAAATCAGATAAGTGACAGAGAACACAGGTTGCATTTTGAATCTTGCAGTGGCATCCTCTTAGCTTGTAAACATTGAGAGCTCTCACCTATCAGTAACCTATTTTTGTCTTACTTATCGATCTATGTGCAAGGAAGCTTCCTCCTCAAAATAACAGGCCGCTTAAAGTTCAGTTGTGCCACTTGAATAGTTGCCTTGTAGAAGTTAATCACTCCTCTGATACAAAAGCAGATCAAAACTATTTGGTGGTACCAAAGAGACAAGCCTAGCCAAGGTCTTTGAAAAATTATCGAATCCCATGATGTTGGCTTAGGAAGAGTACAAAGTAAAGCTCCAGCCCCAAGGAGAAAAAAAAGCAGGTCAGAGCGAGTGCTGTCTTTATTATCATTGGCAGCGGATTCCACAATGCTGCCAAGTCACAAGTGAAAGAGGGGCATGTTTTTCCGCTGCTCACATGTCGAGATGTTCAGGGTGATGAACCTCTCCCTGCTCCACTGAGCACTTTAACAAAGCACCCCTGGTTTCTTTTGGATGCACACCATGTCTCTGCCTTGTAATAATAATTTCAGGCCAGCAAAGCGTGATTTTATTTCACAGCAGTGAGTGATTCAGTGATTAAGGGCTGGCTCATGGCTGAGTCCAGCTTTAAACATTCATTTTCAACACAAAGAGCAAGATATTTCTTTGAGAATTCTTACTGCCTGGATCATCGACTTACAGCTTTTTAGTTCCTTTCACTCCTCAAAGTCATTCGCACATTGTAAAATCTGCTTTATGGATCAAAACTCAGTGAGTGGGTGGTGAGTCGGGGTCAGCACATTGATAAAACTCGGTGATGCTTGTCAATTTCCATGTTATTTTCATGTTTACATACACCAGAGGAGGAGGCCATTCGGCCCATTGGGTTTATGTTGGCTCACATAACAATTCCATTACCCCACTAATTTTCCCACATTCCCATCCGCTTCCTCCCAGATTCTATCATTCATTTACACAATAATACACAGTAGGCTTAAAATGAGAGGGGAAAGATTTAATAAGAATCTGTGGGGCAATACAGAGGAGGGTGGCTATCTGGAACGATCTGCTAGTGGAGGTAGTGTACTGAAATAACATTTAAAAGGCATTTGAACAGATACATGTGCAGGAAAGGTTTAGAAGTCAGATGAGATTAGCATAGATGGGGCATCTTCGTCAGCATGTGGGCAAGTTAGAAACATAGAAACATGGAAAATAGGTGCAGGAGTAGGCATTTGGCCCTTCGAGCCAGCATTGCCATTCAATATGATAATGGCTAATCATCCAGATTCAGTGGTGGACAAAAGTGCTGGAGAAACTCAGCGGGTGCAGCAGCATCTATGGAGCGAAGGAAATAGGCAACGTTTCAGGCCAAAACGTTGCCTATTTCCTTCGCTCCATAGATGCTGCTGCACCCACTGAGTTTCTCTAGCACTTTTGTCTACCTTCGATTTTCTAGCATCTGCAGTTCCTTCTTAAACATCCAGATTCAGTGCCATGTTCCTACTTTCTCCCCATACCACTTGATTCCATTAACTCTAAGAGCTATATCTAACTCTCTCTTGAATACATCCAGTGAATTGGCCTCAACTGCCTTCTGTGGCAGAGAATTCCACAGATTCACAACTCAGTAGATGAAAAAGTTGGACAGAAGGGCCTGCTTCCCGGAGGAAATATACACGTTCACAGGGCAAAGGTACAAACATCTGCTTGGGCAGCATTGAGGTCAGGACCCCAACCAGATCACTGGAGTTTGAGGCAGCAGCTATGTATGGGACATGGGACATAGATAAAATGAATACATACAGTGGGGTCATAGATAGGGTAAATGCACATAGTCTTTTTCTCAGGATAGATGAATCAAGAACTAGAGGGCATGGCTTTAAGGTGGGAGGAGAAAGATTATACAGGAACCTGAGGGACACCTCACAGATGGTAGATGAGTATCTGGAATGAGCTGCCAGAGGAAATGGTGGAGGCAGGAAAAATCACGGCAATTCCAAAGTTGTTTGCACAGGTAAATAGATTGGGAAGGATTAGAGGGATCTGGGACAAATTTGTCAAATGAGACTAGCTTAGTTGGAGCACCTTGGTCAGCTTGCCAAACTGAACCATACGCCCTGGTTCCATTCTAAATGACTCGATGATCCTTTGTAAATACGACCACAATCTCTTGCTGGGTTGAGATTTTCTCTTGTCAACATTTTAGAACGTACGGGAAGGGCACGGGACCAGGCCCTTCGGCCCACCATGTCTGTGCCGAACATAATGCCAACATAAACTAACCTCGTCTGCCTGATTCATATCATTCATATTCCTACACGATTCATATCGCTCCAATCCTCTATGTTCATCTACCTATCTAAAACCCTCAAATGCCATTATTGTATCTGCCTCCACCACCAACCATGGCAGCGCGTTCCAGGCACCTACCACCCTCTGTTTAAATACTTCCCCCACACAAATTCTGTGATTGTACCTACCTAGGCCTCCTCCGGGAGATCCCATAGGCGAAGCTGTACTGAGCATAAGTGGACTATGGACTGTGGCACTGCATTCCGCTCAGTCCAACACTGACCTTTCTGGCCTGGGCCTCCTCCATTGTCAGAGTGAGGCCACATGCAAATTGGAGGAAAAGCACCTCATCTTTCACTTGGGAAGTTTACCCAACGGCATTGACACTGATTCATCTTACTTCAAGTAACCCCTCCATTCCCTCTTTCCTCCCCTCCCACACCCTAGTCATCTTACTAATTTCACTGTTCACATCCTTGTAACACTTTATTATCACTACTTCCCCAACCAACAATGGACCGTTGTGGGCTCCACCTTTGCTCAGTCATCTGTTGCTGTTGGACAACTGTTGGTTTTACCACTGACATTCACATCTTGGGAATAATTAGATAAAATAAAAAGAGGTCAAAGTTTCAATACGTTACCAATCATAGCCACTCTTTCAAATTTAATTCCTCATCCCAGATCTGACAATGCTTCCAACATTACAGTATTCAGAAGAAGATATGTGGATCTAATGTATCATAACATGGGAAAAGCACTGAAGAAGCCATTTAGCCCTTTGAGTTCATGCTTGCTCTTTCTAAACTCAATGCAAGTAGACTCGACATGAGAGGTAGAGTACAGCATCTGGTAGAGCATAGAACATAGAGTGCAGAACATAGAACTTACAACACAGCACAGGAACAGTCCCTACAACCCACAATGTCTGTGCTGAACATGATGTCAAGATCAACTCTTATCTGCCTACACATAGTCCATATCCCATCATTCCCTGCATAAACATGTGCTTATTCAAAAGTCTCTTTAATGCCACTATCATATCTACTACATCCACCACCAACTCTGGCAGCATGTTCCAGGCACACCAACTACTGTGTATTAAAAAAATGCACATTGTAAACACTGCCCAGTCCATCATCGGCTCTGACCTCACTACCATCGAGGGGATCTACCACAGTCGCTGCCTCAAAAAGGCTGGCAGCATCATCAAGGACCCACACCATCCTGGCCGCACACTCATCTCTCCTCTGCCTTCAGGTAGAAGGTACAGGAGCCTGAAATCTGCAACATCCAGGTTCAGGAACAGCTTCTTCATCTCAGCCATCAGATTACTAAACTCAACTCAAACAAAAATCTGAACTTTAGTGCACTTTATTGGACTATTGCACTTTATATGCTTATTTATGTGTGTATATATATATATATATATTCAATGGTATATGAACACACTGATCTGTTCTGTATTTATTTATGCCTACAATATTCTGTTGTGCTGAAGCAAAGCAAGCATTTCATTGACCTATCTGGGACACATGACAATAAACTCTCTTGAATCTTGAATCTTGAATCTTTAAACGTTCACCCTCTCACCTTAAACCCATGCCCTCTAGTATTTGATATTTCCTTGCTGGGAAAAAGGTTCTAACTGTCTATCCTCTCTATGCCTCTCATGATTTTATATATGCCGATCAGGTCATCCTTCAACTCCAGGCATTCCAGAGCAAACAATCCAGGACTGCCCAACCTCTCTCTATAGTTAATAATATCTCTGACAATTCAGTGTAGTTCTGTCATGGAGGGTCACGTTTCTAAATTAAATATACGATACGATATGATAAACTTTATTCATCCCCAGAGGGATATTTGGTCTGCTGGGTTGATAACGTTTTTGTCATCTTTACTAAAATGTCTTGATTTTGTAGCAATTGGCTTGCACTTAGAGGGTAAATTAGTGAATAATGAAGGCCATTCAACAGATGCAGCAGAAAAACCACACAATACAATTGTGGCTTTGACAATACAAGATCAGACATAGTTTCTTACCATACATTATTTGAAGTGATCTGTGTTGTTTATGAAAATCCTGACTTAGAATTATATCGTTATACAAATTTTTCAAAATACCAAGACATACAGACTTATAGCTAGTTTTGTTCAGATTACAAAGTCTACAATACAAGATCCAATAATGTGAGTATTGACAGTTGTCAGAGCCATCAAGATTTCTCTATTTGAAGGAATTATAGTTAGATTTAGTCGAGACACAACTTGTTCACATAAAACTTTCTGAACTGCCAGGATCAAGTAGTACATTAAGTGTATGGCCATTGATGGATACCTTTGTAGCTGCATGAGACAAGCTCTGAGGAAATGCAGCTGTAATTGCACATAAAGAAGGCATATACATGGCAGCAGACCCACTTTTAGTAGTTGCTTTGGACTTGCATACACTAGAATAACGTCCCTTCTTGCCCCAACTATTACAAGTTGCCTTTCGAGCAGGACATATCTCTCTATTATGAATATTACCCCCCGCAAAAGTAACACTTCCTTTTTGAAAAAGTATATGCTGCAGCAAGGGCACATTTATCAGTGGAAATTGTTTCAGCTTGTTCCATATTAGAACTTGGGTGAGATTCTTTTGTAGTAGTTGCAGCAGAATACACATTAGATGAGCCATAAGTATCTGAATTTTTCTGAACCAAGTCTAATGAGTAAGCTTGATTGTAAACTGACTGTAAATCCAAGGTTTTGTTTTCTAATAGTCTCTGTCGTATTAAAGGCAAGGCCAAACCATTGATAAAAGAGTCTCGAATAAGTTCCTGTCGATATTGATCAGCTGTAACTGCTTTGAAGGCACAGTCTTTACTAAGTCTTTGAAGTTCTGGTTAAAAATTCATCGAGATTCACCAGGTTTTTGTTTATGAGTAGCAAGGAGGTGTCGAGCAAATATTACATTGGGTGTCTTAACGAACTGTCTGCTTAATACAGGGCCAAGATGGCCTGTTTCCGTGCTGTAATTGTTATATGGTTATATGGTTATAATAGCAGAATCCTAAGTTATACATTCCTCTATGTAATCATATACATCATAAGAGACAGAGCTTATTAATGTCTTGAATTTGTCTGGTGCATTGTCGCCACACTCATCAATGAAGTTATTTAGTGTACAAAGTCAGTGCTTCCATTCCTTTGCAGCAGTAGGTGAGTTGGGATCCAGATCCAAGCGTTGTGGTTTCAATAGTTTCTCCATCTTGATGTCACACTGCTTAACATCTGAGATTGAGTTGCTTAAATTGTTGTGAGGCAAATGAAAAATTCTAATTTACTTAAACTTTATTTAAGCTTTAAGGAACTCATTTTTGTAATACACGTCTTCAAAGCGCCTGGAAATTATCGCTGATTCCGCAGGCCTCGCCGGCCCGAGGCCCCGCACATGCGCGCACTTCAATCCCTAAACTAAACTACACTAAACCAAACAGTATTTGCATATATATCTTGGGTGTCTGAATGAGTGTGTGAGTGCATTTCATCTGTGTCCCAAAGAGTTTATGTGCGATGTCTCTGCCTGTGTGAATATGTTCATGTGTCAGCTCGAACATATTTATTTTCTGTACTGAAAATACTGTGATCTGACGAAACCAACTGAGGTTACATTTGAAGTTCCTTTCTCGGGATGTCAAAGGGATTGACAGGAATTTGAATGAAACCAGAAGCTAAATAAAATTCAAAACTACATGTGTTTTGCAGAATCTGTGTGGAGCTGGCAACACATTATATACATTTATTCTTGTTCCAAGTGTATCTATAAAACCCATCTTTTATTGGTAGTGACCATGCTGATCTCACAGATCAAAGATTTATAAAAACAATTTAAATGGGGAACTGGCAGCAACCTAACATTGAAGTGGGGCAAGTTCTTAGATTTCACTGTTTCTATTACAGTGTGTTACTGATCAGCTTTTTATTACTTGGAACCAACTTATTTTGACTTGCCACTTACATTAAATTTAAATTGGGTGCAATGTTAATTTTCTCCTGTGACTTGGATTCATTTCAACTTTGAACTCCACCTGTTCAGCACAAAGTTCCAACGAGCAGCTCTCGAATGTACCTTTTGGTAAAATCAATGGCTCTAAGCCAATTCAATCATTTGGCAAGAACCTAAATTTATAGTTAGCCACGATACGCAGATAGACTTTTATTTCTCTTCTGCAAATTGCAATTGCCCTCAAAATAATCCATCCTTTTGAATTCAAACAAGCATGAGGTTTGTGTAGGAAGGACCTGCATTTGCTGGTTTACACCGTAGACACAAAATGCTGGAGTAACTAAGTGGGCCAGGCAGCATCTCTGGAGAAAAGGAATAGGTGACGTTACAGGTCGAGATCCTTCTTCAGACTGAGAGTCAGGGGAGAGGGAAACTAGAGGTATGAAAAGGCACAAATCAAATCAGAGCCAGTGACTCGGGAAAGGCGGAGCCCACAATGGTCCATTGTTGACTGTGGAAGAGAATAGATACCTGGATACGAAGAGATACGAACAGTGAAATTAGAAAGACGACTAGGATGGGGGCGGGTGGAGAGAGAGGAAATGCAAGGGTTACTTGAAATTGATGAAATCAATATTCACACTGCCATTGACGTTTTCTCCAGAGATGCTGTCTGACTCGCTGAGTTACTCCAGCATTTTGTGTCCATCTAATGATATTTTTGTGTCTATCTTCGCTTTCAACTAGTGTCTGCAGTACCTTCCTACATTGTGCAGTAACATTGCTTTATAAAGCAAATGAAGAATTGAACACATGCAAAATTAATTGATGTGAATTTGTGACGATGAGTTCAGCTTTTCTTTCTTTTGTTATACTGTTCTATTACAGTTTGATTTGGCCAACCTTAGAGGGCATTTATATGAGGTACAAGTTTACAAACACTAAGAAATGTCTCCATTATTTACAATTCTAAAGGCGGGACGTAATAATATATGTGCAATGAGCTCCATTTTGACTTCAACAGAACTGAAGATGCTGAACGGTACATAAAGATAGGAGGGGCACACTGTAGATAGGACAGGTAGTCAGAATATTTTTACCATGGCTGGGATATCAAAAAAGCAAGAGAACAGGCATAAGGAGAGAGTAAAGGGCCTGTCCCACTTGGGCGTCATTTGCGCGTCATGCAGATGGCGCGCAAAGATTTTGTACATCCAAAATCCTGGGGCACCGCGCGAGACCGCGAGTCACGGCCTATGTCACCACGCACCATGCGCGCGCAATGTGCATCACGTGCACGTCATGACGCGCGCGGCGTGCATCGTGACGCGTAAATGATGTTGCGTAAATTATGCGCAAATGACTCCCAAGTGGGACAGGCCCTTAAGGAGTAAATAGTCAATCAATAGTCAGTTTTATTCACATATAAGTGCAGTGAAACTCAGCAGGTCAGGCAGCATCTCTGGAGATCATGGTGATGTTTGGTCGGAACTTTTCTTCGAACTGATTGTAGTGTGGGTGGGGGGCGGGACGTGGGGGGGGGGGGGGGGGGGGGGGGGGGCAGGAGGGAGGGCAGGGAAGGTAAGGGAGAGGAAACTGAAAGAGATGGGTGGCCGGACAAAGCCTGGCAGGTAATATGTGGATACAGGTGAGGGGGGAGGGTTGGAGGTTGATAAGACAGAACGTGTAATACAAAAGGATTGAAGAGTTAGGAATTAAACAGGACGGTCCCCTTGTGACACCATTGACAATATAGCAGGAGAAGATGGCATTATATTTTAAAAGGAAAGAGTTTATTAAAACTAATTGATTAAAGTTTGAGACCATTTTTGAGTACTAATTCATTTGACAGTGTTTCTTTTTATTTATTTCTTATTAGAAATTAGAAATTAAAAATGTATTTCTCTTCTCTTTAAATCATTGTAGACAACTCCAGCGGGTTCAAATTGCATAATACAATATCAGCAACGGACATTTTAACAGCTTTGTGTGAAATTCCTTTGATCTGGCAAAAGCCTTAAGCTATTTTAAACTGGTTAATAGCTTAATTAAAATGGCAGGCAGAGGAATTTCATATCAATGCATTAACCGAGCAGTTAATAATACGCACTGAAATTTCAACGTATTAATTTTCAATTACATGTAACTCCTCCATGAAATCTCTCTATCCACATTGAAAATAATAAATAATACATACTCTTACAGACAACATGATTCAGGTCAAAATATTTTTTCTCATAAGCTAACTTTATCATCCTCAGTCTGATGAAGGGTCCCTATCCAAAACGTTGCCTATCCATGTTCTCCAGGGATGCTGCCTGGCCCACTGAGTTACTTCAACACTTTGTGTCCTTTTTTGTAAACCAGCACCTGCAGTTCCTTGTACCCATCACTGCAGGATTTTCTTCATAAGTACTCAGTACCAAACAGGCAGGCAGTGACGATCTCCTGCTCAGTACACACTAAAATCTGTGGTTGCTTTCTTTTTCATTATCCTCTCGACAACTTGATTCTATTTGAAGGTCTATAAAACAATGGCTGTGATTTGCCAACATAATATGCCATTGCATCCAGGGTACATTAACTGTGCCCGGAAATGCAAAATACTGGGAGTACTCTGCGGGTCAGGCAGCAGCTGTGTGGAGAGAAACCAAAATGTCAGGCTGATGACTGTACACCCAAATTACAAAAGTGAGAAAACGGGACAGTGGGGGCACGGTTGCACAGTGATAGATTTGCTGCCTTACAGGACCAGAGACCTGGGTTTGATCCTGACTGCGGGTGCTGTTTGTACGAAGTTTGTACATTCACCTTGTGACTGCGTGGGTTTTTCTCTGGGTCCTCCGGTTTCCTCCCACACTCTAAAGACACACAGGTTGTAGGTAAATTGGCTTTGGCAACATTGTAAAATTGTCCCTTGTGTGTAGGATAGTGCTAGTATACGGAGCGATCACTGGACAGTGGGCCGAAGGGGCTTGTTTCCATGCTGCATCTACAAAGTAAAGTAACAGAGTGCTCCAAGTTGCAGAGAGAGGGAAGGATGCAGAGAACAAAATTACTCTCTACAGTGTAGATTAGATTTATCAAGATAGCAACTACTTTGAAAACAGTCGTTGGAGGCAGAAGAACACATGGGAATTCACAATTGCTCGGCTGGTAGAGCACCAGAGACCCGGGTTCGATCCTGACTTTGGGTGCTGTCTCCATGGTTCTCCCAGTGATCGCATGAGTTTCCTCTGGGTGCTTCTGTCTCCTCCACATCCCAAAAAACGTGCGGGTTTATAGGACAATTGGCCTCTGTAAATTGCCCCTAGCGTGTAAGGACTGGATGCAAAACTGGGATAGAATAGAACTAGTGTGAACATGTGAATGGTGGATGCGGTGGGCCAGATAATCTGTTTACATGCTGTATCTTTCCATTTCAAAACCAAGAGCTAGTTGAGGCATCTACCTTTACTCCTTCAAAATATTTATAAAGAACATTATTTAAAGATTTCCATGGGTTGCACTATTATGAATCATATCTTGTAATTATGCACATTTATAACCAGGGTATTGGATTGCATTTAAAGAAGGGCCCTGACCCGAAACATTACCTATCCATTTTCTCCAGAGATACTGCCTCACCCGATGAGTTCCTCCAGCAATTTGTGGCTATCTTTGATATAAACAAGAATCCGCAGTTCCTTTTTATTATATATTAATGGATCGTATTATTGATAAAGTTAAATTCTGTTTTATGATTTGGGAGTAAATTGATGTGATTTAAATAATTTACCTCAGAAAACCATAGATATTATTTCAACCAAGTAAAATGTTTGAGAAACATAATTCCTTGTGCCCTTTCAATTACAAGAACATTCTCAGGATGCCAACAATCTTCTCAGCATGTTCTGTAGCTGAGTGGGCAAGAAATGGTTAACACAAATGCTCTCCTGTTTAACAATGCACCAGTGGCCTAGTAAAATTAGCATTGAAAGTTACAATCAAACGAATTGTACAAAAGTTTCGCTCTCTGGGAACCTTTTTGTGTTTTTGCCAATGGTGGTATTTGTGTTTGTCGCAACAGAAAAAAAAAGATGCTGTTCATTTGCAATAGTTTCTTCATCTGACAGCACTGAAGTTTTACTTTGAAGGCCATTTTTGATAGAGCTGGTTGACTCCCTTTTCTGATTTATAAAGGGAATTCAGCCCTTGAGAGCCTGATTAATCTTAGGCAGAAATCACATCACAGAAATCAATGCATGCATAAAGCAATCACACTCTCCGATATGTCAATACAAATCAATCAATCTTCAAGGAACACAACTTTCCTTATTCACTCTCCTTTGCCCGTTGGGCTGACTGTTAGTTGATGTACTCTGCCCTGGATTCCTGTAGCTTTCATGTTATTAACCCTCTCAGCAATTTCAGCTTTCAAATAACGTACACCGTTTCTCATGGCACAAGAGAACATGTACTCCATACTGACAGCATCTCATTCGGAATTTTTCTATGCCCCAACTTTTTTGACATGTAGAAGGAAACTCAGCAGAGGAAACTTTTTTTAAAAGACCCAAAGTGCTGGAGTAATTCAACGGGTCAGGCAGCATCCCAGGGCGCCTGGATAGGCGATGTTTCGGGTCGGGACTTTTCTTCACTGATTGTGGTGGGTAGGAGTGGAAGAGTTATTGAGTCATCCAGTCATAGTCACTCTGCGTAGAAACAGGCCCTTTGGCCCAACTTGCCCACACCGACCAACATGTCCCATCTACATTAGTCCCACCTGTCTACATTTGGCCCACATCCCTCTAAACCTGACGTATCCATGTGCCTGTCTAAATGTTCAATGTTGCAATAGTACTGGCCTCTCTGGCCAATAGTTCTGGCCACTCGTTCCATATATCCACCACCCTTTATGTGAAAATGTTATCCCTCACCTCCCTCTCACCTTATTCTTCCCCCCCTCACCTTAAACCTATGTCCTCTGGTTCTCGATTCCCTTACTCTGGACAAGAGACTCTGTCTGTCAACCCGATCTATTCCTCTCATGATCTTGTACACCTCTGTAAGATCAAGAACTGGAAGAGAGGAGGGACAGGACAAATCTTGCCATTAACAGGTGGATACAGGTGATGGAGGGGGGGGGGGGGGGGGGACTTTTCTTCACTGATTGTGATGGGTAGGAGTGGAAGAGTTATTGAGTCATACAGTCATAGTCACTTTGCGTAGAAACAGGCCCTTTGGCCCAACTTGCCCACACCGACCAACATGTCCCATTGGTTCTGTCTTTGTTCTGTCCCTCCACCTTTCCAGCTTTTCTTCCCCCTGCTAACATCACTGAAGAAGGGTCCGAACCCGAAACGTCACCTATTCATGTTCTCCAGAGATGCTGTATGACGTATGACATGCTGAGCTACTCAGAACCCTTTTCTCAGGTTAGGAAGTGTCAAAGACCAGAAGGCATGACGTTAAGATGAGAGGGTCAACTTTTAAAGAAGATGTAGGGAGCAGGGATTTTTTTTTGCAGAGTGTGATGTGCGCCTGGAATGTGCTGCCAAGGGTGGTGGTGGAGGCAGATACGATTGCAGTTTTAAGAGGCTTTTAGATAGACACATGGATATGCAGAAACGGGAGGGATTTGCAGTACGTGCAGGAAGAGGAGATTAGTTTATCTTGGCATTATATGTAGCACAGACACTGTGGGCCAATGAGTCTGCTCCTGTGCTGTACTTTCCTATTGAGGGAGTGCAGCGTAGGTTCACAAAGTTAATTCCCGTGATGGCGGGGCTGTCATATGCTGAGAGAATGGAGCGGCTGGGCTTGTATACTCTGGAATTTAGAAGAATGAGAGGAAATCTTATTGAAACATATAAGATTATTAAGGGTTTCGACACACTAGAGGCAGGAATCATGGTCCTGATATTGGGGGAGTCCAGAACCAGGGGCCACAGTTAAAGAAAGATAGGGCATTTAGAACAGAGATGAGGAAACATTTTTTCACACAGAGAGTTGTGAGTCTGTGGAATACTCTGCCTCAGAGGGCAGTGGAGGCCGGTTCTCTGGATACTTTCAAGAGAGAGCTAGATAGGGCTGTTGAAGATAGCGGCGTCAGGGGATATGGGGAGAAGGCAGGAACAGGGTACTGATTGTGGATGATCAGCCATGATCACATTGAATGGCGGTGCTGGCTCGAAGGGCCGAATGGCCTATTGCTGCACCTATTGTCTATCGTCTATGTTCTATTGTTCTAAATACTCGTGCATAATACTGTATTTCAAAATAAACTCAGGAGGTGACATTCCTGGATGCAGTACAATATAATAATTACATTATTGGACTAATATCCCAAATCCGGGTCATTGTTCTGACAGCACAAGTTTAAATCTTACCAGGGTAGCTAGGGAATTTAAATATGAGTAGCTTAATAATTCTGAGATAAAACAGTTGCTTTGTGTCGTAGTGACTTTAAAAATATGGATTAGCATGAAAACCCTTCTGGTTCAATAGTATCCCTTAGGGAATGGAATCTGCCCTTACACAGTCTGATGGATATGTGACCATTGATCCATCAATACAGTTGACTTTCATCTGCCTCTTCAGTCAATTGGCAATTTGGATTGTCAATAAATACTAGCCTTGCCACAAATGGTCACTTACTATAAAAGAATACATTATGAAAAAAAAAAAGAATGAAAGCACACTTTGCCAGCAACCTTTCTGCTTATAGAGATGGTCAAACGTGGACAACACTACTTACTTTAACCCAATTACCCCATTCTACACCTGCCTCAAATGCAGCCAACCCATATCGACAAGTGGAGAGTGGACAAATTGCCACATTAAGGATGCCTTCCACCTATATCCCTCCCTCTGATTTTACATTTCACTCCTTTTCACTCATCATCTTTTTGCCTCTGAGCGGCACAGTGGCGCTGTGGTAGAGTTACTGCCAAACAGCGCCAGGGATCTGGGTTCGATCCTGACAGTGGGTGCTGTCTGTCATTGAGTTTGTACGTTCTCTCTGTGACTGCATGAGTTTTCTCCGGGTACTCCGGATTCCTCCCACATTCCAAAGACGTGCAAGTTTGCAGGTTGATTGGCTACTGTAAATTATCCCTAGTGTTACAGATTGAACTGTTGTATCCTGCTAATGTAAGATAGAACATCAGGTGATCGATGGTCAACATGCACTCGATGAGCCAAAGGCCTAGTTCCACACTTTATCTCTAAACTAAACTAAATTAAACTAAATTAAATTTGACTCTTTGTAATTTACTCCACTCATCTACCAATCATACCACCCCCCACCCATCTCACCTGTAACCGTCTATCACTTGGCAGGCTTTGACCTGATCCTATCTCTCTTTTCCACCTTTCTTTCCCCTACTCCTCATCTGTCTGAAAAAGGTCACGACCTGAAACATTGTCTGTCCATGTCCTCCACAGATGTGGCCTGAACTGACCTGAGTTCCTCTAGCACTTTGTGTTTTGCTCAAGATCAGAACATTTGTAATTCCTAATGTCTGTCATCTGTGCTGCTGAGTACAACATCACCATGCAAAGTTATATAGATTAAAAGAACAAGCAAAACAGCGAGAATTGGCTACGTTTTCTGCCAATAATGCTCGCAGCCCCCAGAAATATCTCATGGCACCTAGACTTTAACAACAGATCTATTCAAACTAGTGATACTGTTCTATTGAGAAACAATGAACTGCAGATGCTGGAATCTTGTGTTGAAGATAAAGTACTAGAGTAACTCAATGGGTCAGGCAGCATTTCTGGAGAAGATGGATATGTGACGGTTCAGGTCGGGACCCTTCTTCAGACTGTTCTGTCGTCTGATTAATCAGTTTCTTCACCATTACCTGATCAAAATCCCAAATCTTCACAGCAGATCTCCTAACAGATTGCAAAAGTGACTACCTTCACCAGGTTCGTTGTCAAAGGTCAAGAAAGTTTACAGAGTCAATTTAGGTTAGTTTAGAGATGCAGTGCGGAAACAAGATTCACAAGATTCACTCCCCTGGTAGTTCCATAGTTCAATTTACAATTTTTACCTAAAAATTGTCAATTTAACCTACAAACCTGTTCGCCTTTGGAGTATGGGAGGAAACCAGAGCACCCGGGGAAAACCCACGTAGTCACAGGGAGAATGTACAAACTTCATACAGATAGGACCAGTAGTCAGGATTGAACCCAGGTCTCTGGTGCTGTAAGCAGCAACTCTACCGCTGCGCCACAGTGCCGCCCCTGCAAAATTAACTCGTGTTTGACAACAAATGCCAAACTTTTCTCTTATGTCCACTATTTTATGAAGGATTTGTGATAATATAGCATGTATATCTATTCAGCATGTCGCTTGCAAAAATAAATTTCAAACTATTTCAAAATGATTTAAATTCCATAACCGAACTGGGAAAGTGTACTGAACTATTAACCAGGCCTTGGGTTGCTCCTCAATTTAACTAAAGGCGTTTTTTTTAAATCAGGTTAGTATTTAAGATTCAGCAGCAGAACTACATGAAGAAGATCATCAGAACATTTGGTACTTCTGCCCTTAAAAGGATGCCACAATTTTACTTGGAAATCATGTTTTATTCATTTGCTAATTTTATGCACATCTGAACGTCTGATGTGGGCTTATTGCATGAGGTATCGGCAATGATATTTTATCATTTAAAAATGTGTTGGCAAAATGAACTCAGACTTTGGCTAAATAATGGGGCATGCTGACGTTTGTATTTATTATACATTCTCAGCTGTAGGGCGTTTCGAAAATGCACCTCTTTAAAACCCAAATCCAATCATTAGTTGGACAAGGTGGCAGTTCAATTAGAAATTAAGTCACATATTTAACTGCTGATTAGGGTTTAAGTGAATTAAACATTTAAAACTCCAGTGGCTGCGGCTGAGAGTTCTACAAATATATTTTTCTTTGTGTGGCTTTATCAAACACACAGATGTGTGGCTGGCAATTTGAAATGGAACTGAATAGACCGGCTGTTGCTAAAAATATTGCTATCCGTCTGTCTTATAACACTAATTGCTTGACAGGAATACTTGACTTCCATATACTGTAAATCCTATTAGTGCGAATGCTATTAAAAAAAAAAGGAACAGGTTAAATTGTGCAAGAGAAATTCTGGATGTCCATATTTACATTTTTCAATAATATTTCTTAACAGAATATGACCTTCCTTGGCCAGGCCAGCAACCACTGTTCGTTCCTAAATGCTCTTGAGAAAGTGGGGGAGAGCTGGCTACCTTCTTCAACTGCTGCTGTCTGAATGGGGAAAGTGTTTCCAGAGAGTTTTTGGGTATGGGAATTCCTCCATTTGGGCTTCACAGTGATGCTGCCACGTAGACTTATTTTGGCCAGTCAGAATGGTTTGTAATTTGGAGGCATAATCATGATGGTACACCAATCAACCTACAGCCATCATTCTACACTACAACCTCCTAATGAGCTCAGAACTTCATAGACTTGGGGGCATTCATTTTGTCTTTGCATTACTAGTCTTTGTTTGTTCTTTTATATATATTGAACATTTTTTGTTATTTATTGTGGGATTTTATGCTAGTGTGCAGGGATCGCTGGTCGATGCGGACTCGGTGGGCCTATATCGTTAAACTAAACTAAACGTAGATATTTCATGTTTCATAAGGCTATACAGTCAAATAGAGGAATTCTATAGGCTATACGTTAACATAGATGAGTTACAATTAATTAACAAGTATATTTATGAGGCATTACGCTGGCATAGTGGTTACATCGTTGGATGAGCAATTGAGAGGTCTGGGCTATTAATGCCGGGACGCAAGATAAAATACAACAGTGCTGTTGGACAATATAAACACATTCAATTAAATAAATGTGAAATAAAATGCTCAGCGATTATGGATTATTGCAAATGAAACATCTGATTCACTGAAGGTAGACAAAAATGTTGGAGAAACTCAGCGGGTGAAGCAGCATCTATGGAGCAAATGAAATAGGCGACGTTTCGGGTCGAGACCCATCTTCAGACTGATGTGGGGGTGGGGGGGGTGGGGGAAAAAGAAAGGAAGAGGCGGAGACAGTGGGCTGTGGGAGAGCTGGGAAGGGGAAGGGGAGGGGAAAGAAGGAGAAAGCAGGGACTACCTGAAATTGGAGAAGTCAATGTTCATACCGCTGGGGTGTAAACTACCCAAGTATGAGGTGCTGCTCCTCCAATTTACGGTGGGCCTCACTCTGGCCATGGAGGAGGCCCAGGACAGAAAGGTCGGATTTGGAATGGGAGGGAAGTTGGTGCTGAGCCACCGAGAGATAAGGTTGGTTATTGCAAACCGAGCAGAGGTGTTGGGTGAAGTAAGCGCCAAGCCTACGCTTGGCCTCACCGATGTAGAGCAGCTGACACCTAGAGCAGCGGATGCAATAGATGAGGTTGGAGGAGGTGCAGGTGGACCTCTGCCGCACCTGGAAAGACTGCTTGGGTCCGTGGATGGTCAAGGGGAGAGTTAAAGCGACAAGTGTAGCATTTCCTGCAGTTGCAAGGGAAAGTGCCAGAAGAAGGGGTGGTTTGGGTGGAAAGGGATGAATTGACCAGGGAGTTACGGAGGGAGCGGCCTCTGCGGAAAGCAGACAGGGGAGGAGCTGGGAAGATGTGGCCAGTGGTGGAATCCCATTGGAGGTGGCGAAAATGTTGGAGGATTATCTGGTGTATGTGACGGCTGGTAGGGTGGAAGGTGAGGACAAGGGGGACTATGCCCTTGTTACGAGTGGGAGGATGGGGAGTGAGAGCAGAGTTATGATGTCTAGAAGAGACCCTGGTGAGAGCCACATCCATAGTAGAAGAGGGGAACCGCCGTTGCCTAAAGAATGAGGACATCTCCAATGCCCTGCTTTGGAACACCTCATCCTGAGAGCAGATGCGGCATAGACGGAGGAATTGGGAGTAGGGGATGGAGTCCTTACAGGAAGCAGTGTGGGAAGAAGCCATGGGAGTCAGTGGGTTTATAGTAGATGTCAGTCAGTGGTCTGTTAAGTGGGATAGAAATAATGAGGTCTAGAAACGGTAGGGAGATGTCGGAAATGGTCCAGGTGTATTTGAGTGCCGGATGGAAGTTAGTGGTGAAATGGATGAAGTCAGTGAGTTGTGTGTGGGTGGAGGAGGTAACACCAATGCAGTTGTCGATGTAGCGGAGGTAGAGTTTGGGGATAGGGCCACGGTATGCCTCGAACAAGGATTGTTCAACACACCCTACAAAGAGGCAGGCATAGCTGGGGCCCATGCATGTGCCTATAGGCGTAGGCCTTGGATTTGGAAGAAATGGGAGGAGTCAAATGAAAAGTTGTTAAGGGTAAGGACCAGCTCCACTAAGTGGAGGAGTGTATCAGTAGACAGGGATTGGTTGGTTCTGCAGTCGAGGAAGAAACAGAGGGCTTTAAGACCATCCTGGTGGGGGGTGGAGGTGTAGAGTGACTGGACGTCCATGGGGAAGATGAGGGAATGGGGGCCTGGAAAACGGAAGTCCTGGAGTAGACGAAGAGCGTGTGAGGTGTCTTGAACATAGGTAGGGAGGGATTGGACCGGGGGGGGGGGGGGGGGTAGGATGGAGTTGAGGTATGTGGAAATATGTTCGGTGGGACATGAACAGACAGAAACAACGGGTCTGCCAGGACAGTCGGGTTTGTGGATTTTGGGGAGAAGGTAAAATCGGGCCGTGCGGGGCTGGGGAACAATGAGGTTGGAGGCTTGGGAGGGCAGGGAGCCAGAAGTGATGAAGCCAGTAATAGTGTTAGAGATAATGGCCTGGTGCTCGTCTGTGGGATATTACTATCTGATCTATTCCTCTATTCCTTGGAGCGCAGGTGATCTTATAGAGACGTAAAAAATCATGAGAGGAATAGATCGGGTAGACACAGTCTCTTGCCCAGAGTAGGGAAGTCAAGAACTAGTGGACATAGCCTTAAGGTGAGGGGGTAAAGATTTAATAGGAACCTGAGGGGTAATTTTTCACACAAAGAGTGATAGGTGTATGGAACAAGCTGTCATCGGAGGTAGTTGAGGCTGGTACTAGCACAATCTTCAAGAAACATTTAGACAGGTATGTGAATAGGACACATTTAGAGGGATACTAGACTAAGTGGGACCCGTTGGGTCCCGTTCCCCCAATGCAATACTCCATCACTTACCCATAGCCTCCAACTGCGCAGGCACGGCTGACGGGTTCCCATTATGATGCCACTGATCCCCCCCTCTTCCCCTCATCCACCCCCACTCCCTCCTTGCCCTTCCCCCTCACTCCAAAGTCCCATTTGAAAGTGTCTAGCAATTTAATGCCACTTCGCCATCTCTTTTAATCAATTGATTAAAAAATACAGCATGGAAATAGGCCCTTTGGCCCAATGAGTCCATGTTGACCATCGATCACCTATTCCCATTGGTTATATGTTATCCTATTTTCGTTTTTTTCCTTACACGCATGGGGCAATTTACAGAGGCCAATTCATCTGCAAGCCCACACGTCATTGGGATGTGTGAGGAAACCGGAATATCTGGATTAAACCCATGTGGTCACAGGGAGAACATACAAAAACCCTACACGAACTGCATCTGTCAGGATCAAAATTGGGTCTCTGATGTTGTGAGGCAGCAGCTCTACCAGCTGTGCCACTGTGCCAGCATTGCCAAGGGCCACAATGATGGCTTATGAGTACATTGGCCTTACCTGCCACGTCCACATTGCAAAAAGGAATAAAATGAACCATCAGTTCAAATCCACACCCTTTAACAACCATTTTAAATCCAGAGCCATCATTCCATAGTGGCACCCTGTATACACCACAGTTGTGTTCTATATGAAAGGCCATTGACCTGGAATGCTAACTCAGTTTTCCTCTCCGCAGGTGCTGCCTAACCTGCTAAATATTTTTTGTGTTTTCAGTTATAATTTAACACAGATAGGCTTTTGAAGAAAGGGCAGTCTGACGAAGGTCCCGACCCAAAACGTTTAGCATTGGGAAAACCACCAATTGTCGCTAAATATGTTTTGTGCAATGTATTTGGAGATTCAATGCCTTCACTCCAGTTCTGTTGTGAAATGGTCTGACATCCGACAGCTGAAACATGCACTTAGAATCCCACAACTAACAATTCACACAGTTCAACTCTTCTAAAGAAAGGTCTCGACTGGAAATGCCCTCTACCCATGTTCTCCACAGATGCTGCCTGAGCTGCTGAGTTACTCCAGCAATTTGTAAACTTTTGTTTATTAACCAGCACCTGCCGTTCTTTGTATCTACCGATGGGCTTAATTTCTTCTTCCATATAACTATTTCTGCACCTTCGGGCATGATATTCAAGCAGAATACGTACAAAATGTGTCCAAGGACTTAATAAAATGTAGTCCTGCCTTAAACAGCAGCTCCTGCTCAAAATCTTTCAAAGTGGACACAAAATGCTGGAGTAACTCTGCGGGTCAGGCAGTGTCTCTGGAGAACATGGATAGGTGACCTTTCAGGCTGAGACCCTTCTTCTGACTTTCAGAATGGGCTTAGCAATGTTCCCTTCATGAAGAGAAGGCAGAAGAGGTTGGGTTATTCAAGGAACTATTGGCCTTCATTATTTATAATCTCAGATAGTTTCAGAGGTCACATGAATGACAACCGCCTTTTTCCCCGTGTAAGCTACAGCCAGCTTTGGTGCTATGCACATCCTAGATTTACTTTCATGCTCATGCGTAAGGCAACAACAATAAAGATGACAGCTATTGACAGAAATAGGTTAGATTTACCTGACAGAAATATTCACTCATCAGATATTCACTAAAGTGGAATAGACTCTGCAACTAGAATAATGGTATGAAAAAAAAAATCCTTTCATTTGATATAACTCTTTTCAAGTATCTGTCTCCTGCATCACAGAGTTAGGCTTCCATTGTAGTCCTTAAAGGGCTCATGCCAAACCCGATGCTATGTGTCACTTGGGGGATCTATGAGGAGTTTTTACATTTTAAATAAAAGATAGCACAGTATTGAAGTGCTTCATGATGCCTCAGTTTCCATGAATCTGAAACCAGGTGGAGATATTAAAACAGGACAATCGCTTTACCTGCGACAACCTCAGGAATATCTTGATGTCAATTTGAAGACTGCTCACCTGCGTTAGATCCTGGCACCTTCCAACAGCTTGGCTCCCAAGCAGGTAGAGAAATTCAGCAGCGCCATTCCTCTCAGTCTGTTCCTTAAATCTCTTGAACTTCGACAGGTGTACGGTAGAGAGCATATTGTCTGGTTGCATCATGGGCTGGTTCAGCAACTTGAATGCCCAGCATTGGTGATTTAAAAAGTGGTGAACACTATGTAACAACAAAGAACTGTAATGTTGTATGGCTTGAGCTACCAGAGGAAGTGAAGGAGGCGAGCACAATTACAATGTTTAACAGACATTTGTACAAGTTCAAGGATAAGAAAAGTTTTGATCGATGTGAGGCAATGCAGGTACAGTAATTTGGACTAACGCAGGAAGGTATTGATGAGTTAGATCGAAGGTCCTGCTTCCATGCTATCTGCCTTTATGATTCTACGATATCTGATGAGTGAAAATTGAAAAGAAGAACTCTCTCTTAGAATATATTGGAACTTAGCAGCAAGTGCATTGGGCATTCGGATTAATTTAGAAAAAAACAGGTACAATTTGATGGCAGAATTTTGGAATAAAATGCAATTCCATGCTACATTTTGGAATGGAGAAGGGGAGGGAGATTTATTTTGCCTTTAAGCTGGTTATGAAATAAACAAGACTAGAAAAGGTCAAAACTATTCTTTGTGTTCAATGTATTGAGAAAGGACAGAAAAGAAGGCACGGTAACTCTGACCTTGTACTAGGGCATATGAGAACCATTTTAAGCAACGCATTAAAGGAAGGAAATAAAAACAATAGAACAGATGTAGCCTATATGCCCAAGCATTTCATCCAGGATGATGGTACACAATTATGTAGAAATAAATCTTTTATTCAAGGGTAGAAACGTCAAAGGTTACAGGGCAGGACTTTAAGGTGAGAGGGGCAAAGTTTGAAGAAGATGAACGAGGCAAATTATTTTACCTAAAGTGGTGAGTGCCTGGAACCCGCTGCCAGGAATGGCAATGGAGGCAGATCGATCATGTGCAGGCAGAAGAGATTAGTTTAACTTGGCATCATGTTCGCTGCAGACTTTATGGGCCAAAGAGCCTGTTCCTATGCTTTATTGCTCTAAGTTCATAAGTCATAAAAGTAGACAGTCCATTCAGCCCATCGAGTCTACTCCACCAGTCGATCATGGCTGATTTATCTTTCTCTCTCAACCCCATTCTCCTGACATCCTTAAGGGCCTGTTCCACTTACGCAATTTTTTCGGCAACTTGCTGGCACCCGTCGTAGTCGCAGTAGGTTGCCGAAAACAGGCGGTCGCGGGATGACGCCTCTTTGGCGGTGAGTAGTCGCCCAGAGAGTCGTAACTTTTCTGGTCGCTGCTGGATTTTCAACATGTTGAACATTTTCGGCGACCTGCTGCAACTATGACAGGTGCCTTTACTAATCAAGAGTGTCAATCTCCACCTTAAAAATACTCAATGACTGAACCTCCACAGCCTTCTGTGGCAATGAATTCCACAGAGTCACCACCGTCTGAATAAAGAAATTCTTCCTCATCGTCCTTTTATTCTTATACCCTCTAATCCTAGTCTCTCCCACTAGTGGAAACATCCTCTATATCCAGGCCTTACACTATTCGGTAAGTTTCACTGAGGTACCCCCTCATCCTTCTACTGTCCAGTGAGTACAGGCCCAGAGCCATCAAACGCACATCATACTTCAACCCAATCAGTCCTGGCATCATTTTCCATGTTCTATGGTTAGACTATTAGTGGAGCTCTTAAGGCTTAAGAGGATTATTAAATCCTGAAGGGCATAGGTAAGGTGGTGGAAATGTGTTCATGGAATGAACTGCCAGAAAAAGTGGTGGAGGTAGAACATTTTAAAAATCGTGTTCAATAATCAATGCGATTATACAAAAATTATGAATTTAAGATCATCACAAATACAATTGGAAACATTGCTCATTTGAACGTAGCGGTTCCTTTTTCAGTTTCTGATGAACTACATACAAATTAAACGTTCATTTGGCCCAAAAAACTCTATTGTTAAAATGTCCGAAGGAATACTTTTTGCCAGTTTTGCTTGCCATTGAAATTAATGGGAAATGGGAGGTTTTATGCTGCAATTTACTAGCGATGTATTTGTGCCAACTCGGCTACCAAAGGCAATCAAACAGAGTGAACTGAAGTGTACTCTGTTCCAATAGAACCTCAAGGGAAGGTCTGGTATAAACTCCTGCCAGCTGTATCCTTCTTGGGATAATCAGCCCTCATATTAACAGTGAACTCGGGCAAAGATCTTTTATCACAAGGTGACATTAAAAAAAATCCACTTCCAGGATATCCCGTCCCCCAAAAAAAAGATCCTTTGCATGTGGAGGGATTAAGAGACAAGAGAGTTTAACTGTCATAGACATCAGGACTGGAACAATGAAATCCTTCCTTGCTGCAGCTTTATCGGCACGTTAAAGGCATCGACGCAACAAATAAATATGTGATAAGTTATCATTTATTGTCGATAAACCAGACCATGAATGTGCAGTCTAAAGTATATAATGAAGCTTTAGTGGTGGGAACTACACAGTAGTTGGGTGCTGAGGCAGGGTTATGGTTAGGAGGAGAAAGAATGGGACACTTACCCCTCCCACCATCCTCCCACCAAATGATGATTAAGAAAAATATATTTAAAGCATTTTGTTACTTGTAAATGTGTAAAGCATAATGTGGGCAGCACCATAGAGTCTTAATGGAAATAGGCCCAACTTGCCCACACCGACAAACATGTCCCATCTACGATAGTCCCATCTGCCTGCATTTGGCCCATATACCTCTAAACCTATCCCATCCATGTACCTAACTAAATGTTTCTTAAATGTTGTGATAATCTCTGTTTCAACTACCTCCTTAAGCAGCTCGTTCCATATACCCATGACCCTATGTGTAAAAATATTACCCCTCAGGTTCCATTAAATCTTCACCCCTCAACTTAAACCCATGTCCTTTGGTTCTGGATTCTCCTACTCGGGGAAAGGGACTCTATGCATTTACCCAACCTATTCCTCTCACGATTTTATACACTTCTATAAGATCACCCCTCATCCTCCTGCGCTCCAAGGAATAGTCCTAGCCTGCTCAATCGTTCCCTATAGTTCAGGCCCTCGAGTCCCGTTAGGATCCTCATAAATCTTCTCAGTCATAGAAACATATAAACATAGAAAATAGGTGCAGGAGTAGGCCATTCGGCCCTTCGAGCCTGCACCGCCATTCAATATGATCATGGCTGATCATCCAACTCAGTATCCTGTACCTGCCTTCTCTCCATACCCCCTGATCCCCTTAGCCACAAGGGCCACATCTACCCTCTTAAATATAGCCAATGAACTGGCCTCAACTACCTTCAGTGGCAGAGAATTCCAGAGATTCACCACTCTCTGTGTGAAAAATGTTTTTCTCATCTCGGTCCTAAAAGAATTCCCCTTTATCCTTAAACTGTGACCCCTTGTTCTGGACTTCCCCAACATCAGGAACAATCTTCCTGCATCTAGCCTGTCCAACCCCTTAAGAATTTTGTAAGTTTCTATAAGATTCCCCCCTCAATCTTCTAAATTCTAGCGAGTACAAGCTGAGTCTATCCAGTCTATCTTCATATGAAAGTCCTGATATCCCAGGAATCAGTCTGGTGAACCTTCTCTGTACTCCCTATATGGCAAGAATGTCTTTCCTCGGATTAGGACTCTGTTTCTCACACAGCTCTCAGTGGTAAATCTACCACATAATGGACATAGCCATATCCCTGCTCTGCCCATCCCCTTTTTAGTATTCCCAAATCCATCCATGCCTGATGTCCTAGCATTTTCTTTAACCCTTTGGTTAACTGCCTCCTTACTCATTTTTAATCTCACTCCAGAGTATTTTGTTATCCTTAGGAAATTAATTACTAGTTCTGCCAAATATCCACATCTAACTCTGAAGAAGAAAACAATTATTGCCTAAATCGAATATTGTTCGAGGCCAGGATAGAGATCATCTTGAAAAATACATGAAAAGAAGGAATTGGTTGCCCAGATGTTTGAATCATGAACAAATCACAAACTCAGTAGGTCAAGCAGCATCCGTGAAGGGAATGGGCAGGCAACATTTCAGATGGGGCACTTCTTCGGACTGATTGTAGTAGGGAGGAGACTACCATGTTTGGACAAATAACAAGTCTCAATTCTCCCCCGTACTACAATCAGTCTGAAGAGGGCCGTGACCTAAAACATCACCTGCACACTCCCCACCACAGATGCTGTGTTCCTCCAGCAGTTTTGTCTATCTGAAAATATTTATTTGGAAATGATTATAGTTCCTGTGGTATTGAACCAAGATCTAAAAGTCTTCAGGGGAGGAAATAAAATCCATGATTGTGCAAAATATTTAATTTGTCCAATGCATAAGGACCTATGTAATGTTTCCCAGTGTTTACCTCAACCAATTGCCTCCCCATTTTCAAACCCAACACACAATCTCACACGAGATGGGTGTGTTGTTGTGCTTTTAGTTTTTACTTCAAAAAGCATGTTACGTTATTCTGTTCTTTTGGGAAATGAATCCAGTACTAAATGAAGACTTAAATAAATCCAAAGTAACTGGAATGATGTGTGGCCCTATAGATAATACATAACTAACTGTTAGCGTTTATTTGATTTCCACCTTCACGAGAGACTATTGACCCCTTTTCCCAGTTCTCTCCAAATAAATCTTATAGACATTTAATGCTGAAAGATATAAGATGGTACAGCACTGGCGTCCCTCCTTTTAGATAACTTAGCTCACTACAGACATCCAAAGAGATGGAATAATATGGTCGTCAAAGGCCTTTAACCTAAGACAGATTTTATTGAGATAATGATTAGAGAATTATTTGGCTCAAGTTTCTAAATCCATCACATTGTTCATAGATTACACAATGTTCCCAGGTGAACTTGCCAAGTGCATTACATTCCAGGAAAAGAAGAATTATACTTTGGTAGCTGTTAAACATTGGTGAATCCATTTACATTTTGCAATGTTAATTAGTAATATTGGACACACACACATTTTAATTGGGTGTCTAAGTTTTATTGAGATACTTATTATGTGCAGATTTTTTTCTTAAATAGTAATAATACAAATACTAGGTTTTTTTTAATCCATTGAAGTGAGAGTGGGAAGATTTACAGTACAGAATCAATGTGAAGGCTTTTGCATTTAACAGTAAGATTTGTTCAGTATGCCACTTGAAAACTGTGCCATTTTGGACTATATCACGTGCCAATGATCCTTATTCATTGGTTGTAAATTATTTTTCTGAGGAGGTAAGATTATGATGGCAGTGGAGGTACAAATGGCTATGTTTCTAAACCTCAGCACCATGAATGTCACACAGTTTGAGTCCCTACACTACACTAGGAAGTGCACAGATATGAAGAAGTAAATGAGTTCAGCGTCTGTAATTAGTTCAACTTGGTTGAAATGCTGTCTTTTTTTTTTACAAACAGAAATTCATGAATCGTAAGGTGGTGGGAGACTGAGAAAGAAAAAGCACCATAGAGTTGAGCAGAACAAATGAGTGCGGAATAAGGGAGAAGGATAAACAAATGCAAAGGGCTTGAATTGATGAGGAGATAGATGCAGGTGGGGGGGGGGGAGGTGAAATGACTTGCAGTGCACGGTCAATAATCCATAAGAGTCATAGAGTTATACAGTGTGGAAACAGGCCCTTCGGCCCAACTTGCCCACGCCAACCAAGGTGTCCCATCTACACTAGTCCTAGAAGCCTGCGTTTGGCCCATATCCCTCTAAACCTGTCCTATCCAAATACCTGTGTAAATATTTCTTAATCATAGAGATAGTACCAGATGGAAGTGAATGAAGGATATGTAATTGATAACTAAAGGAATTTAGAGGTTTGAAATCTAGTCGTTTCAGAGCTAGTTTAATGGTGGTATTGTGTCAAATGTTGTTGAGATACAATTGGTTTGGTCTGCAAACTGGGAAGTTGTACTGATTTTGCTCAGAGTCATGAATATTAAAAGCCCATGGAGATAAAAAAACTTGATTTTACTTAACCAAAGGGTAGTATAAATAGAATAACTGACTTGTGAGGGTAGCACACCGCAAACTAATTCAGTTTAGGAATTCGGGAAGCTCTCTACCCACTCAACCGTTTGGTCCTTCCGTAGTTACTTGTGGAATTTATAGTGTGGTGTGCCACCAATCGCCCGTTATTCTATAACAAAACTTCGAAATCGTTACCACCTGCGGCACAGAAAGGGAAATACATCTTATTTCTTTTTTTAACGAACATGTTGACGCTCACCTTATCACAGCTGTTATTTAAGTAATGGGAACAAGCAGGCTCCAGGCAGTAATGGCTGAAGATCAGTACTTTTTTTTTGAGGTGATGGAGTGAGATTTCAGTGGAACGAGCCCCCTTGGCAGGTATGTGTGGTTCCTGAGAAGACCAAAGAGGAGATTAATACGAACTGGACCAAAAGTAGGCAGAGACTCCTTGTATTAATAACTATCACCTTTGTTAGAATGGTTGATTAGATTACAAAATAAAAAACATCGCAGAGAAGTAGAAAACATGTACTATCGACCTAAACAATATTGAATGATTGATTGTAAGGTACAGCATGGAGACAGGCCCTTCGACCCACCAAATCCATGCCAACCATCAATCACACCCATTCATGCTAGCTCTATATTATTCTAGATACACATCTACTCCTTACGCAATTGGGGCAATTTTACTACAATTAATTGTCGGCCAAATAACCTACAAACCGGCACATCTTCAGGATGTGGGAGGACACCAAAACACCGAAAGGAAATGCATGCAGTCACAGGGAGAACATGCAAACTCCACACAGACAGCACCCGAGGTCATCAAATCTAGGTGCCTGGCACTGTGAGGTAGCAGCTCTAGCAGTTGCACCACCGTGCCGCCCGCAGTTTATAAAAAAAAATATTTTAATGTTATTTAATTTCATGGAAATGAAATAATCCATCTTTAAACCTTGTGGTTTAAAGATATTCAGCTTCATTCAGATTTCTTACTCTATTTCATTTTGGAACCAAATAAAATGAAAGGCTTGACTCACCTTAATAGGGAGAAGAATATTATTACGATTGTCCCTAGGCGTAAATCATTCAATTGCATAAAATGTGCTCAGCCAATTCACTTAACTCCATGATGGGGATAAGGTGTATGTATCTGTCCTGGCACCAAGGAAGTAAAGTTGAATCTCTGTACTTGAATCAAGTGCTTTCTTGGCCCAATTGACCCGGTGTATGTACTATCACTATTTGCACAGTAATCTCGGGGAAACCCATTGAATGTCCAATTAATAAGTGGAAAGTACAAATGTCAATTTCATCACGCCAATAAACTGTATCAAACCTATGGTGATGGAGAAGACAACAATGGGGTAATCAATCAACACTTACCCTGCTATAACTTTTTCTCTGCAATGCTCAACAGAGGTAATGCCAGATCTGCTTCACTCCAACTATCCACAGAGATAAATAGGTGCGTGAAGAAAGACTGAGCAAACATCAAAACAACTGGAGGGGACTCAGAGGCGTCAGGCAGTGTCTGTAGAGGGAAATGGATACACTACATTTCCCTGGTCGGGACCTTTCTTCAACAACGAAGGAAGGTTAACCACGTACCTGAACAACTGACCGGATAACCTCACATATAAAGACCCACTACACAATAAAAATGAACTGCAGATGTTGGTATACACCAAAGATAGACACAAAATGCTGGAGTAACTCAGAGCATCTCTGACCCGTTGAGTTCCTCCAGCATTTTGAGTCTATCATAGGAAGAACCATGCCACTCAGCACAGAAGAATTCATGTGATTCCTGCAGCAATCCCTCGACTAATGCTTTACACCTCCACACCAACGCTGTGCTGCTGATTAATTTTTGATACACAGCAAACATTGCAAAACTCACCAAGATTACACTGATAGCAACTCGTTCCCTTATGGCCTCCAAATTGATGGAGAGAAAATTTTATCAGCGGCAAGCTTCTCCCATCTCTCATCTGGCAAGTGGTACAGAAGTTTGATAATGCACACCTCCAGATTCAGGGACAGTTTCTTCCCAGCTGTTAACAGGCAACGGAAACACCCTCTCACCAACTAGAGAGTGATCTTGACATCCCATCTACCTCATTGGAGACCTTCAAACTATCTTTAATCGGACTTTATTGGGCTTTATCTTGCACTAAACATATATCCTTTTTCCTGTATCTGTACACTGTGCACAGTTTGATTGCAATCAATGATAGTCTTTTCGTTGACTGGATAGCATGCAACCAAAAAGCTTTTCTCTGTACCTCGGTTCACATAAAAATGATAAACTAACTAAACTAGACTAAACTAAACTCATTTTCGAGCCATACATCCTTTTGACTTGAACAAATCTTTCTATGTTGTTACTGTGCAAAATCCTGAAATTCCAGAAACACCATTATCACAAAGACTCTAGCCTCTCAACATGAGAATAACCACCATTGCTTCAGAGCAAAAAGGATTGAACAATAAATATGTCCATATTGCCCATATATCAGGAGAAAATGAATACAAATATAAAAATGGTTTTGTCTTTTTCCCATACTCTTCCTTGCACCATGGGCATTGATGCATTTGAGATTTTGCAGTAATTTATTTTCCCCATGTCCAACACATACACCCACAGGCAAAGTCTACAAACCAACACATGATCCACTTGTGGAACCTGCTTGTAGAATTGGCTTTAAGGTCAACTATGAGCTGAGAGATGTACAGAAGAAATGAAAGAAGTACAGAAGAAATGAAAGAAATGTACAGGAAGACAAATTTAGCAACTTAACTCACCGGTTGATTGACGGATAACAAATTATTAAACTAAGTATCTCAGGCTCCATATTGTTAATTTGATCAGTTAAGAAATGTAATGAAATAGAAGCGAATGATTGATGCCAGGTTTGCACATCACGTACCATCTCTGTTAAAAAGTGGGACTTTCAAACAACCTAGTCAAGTTACAGGGTTTCACACTTTAATAATGCAAGTATATCTACTATTTACCTTTTTCTGTATGCAGCCAAATTCTAATGCAATTATTGATAATCTCCATTCATATCATAAGAAATGTGTCCAGGAATCGGTCATCCCACCCCTTACACCTGCTCTGCCATTCAATAAAATCATGGCTGGTCTTTTCGAAACATCAGATATCAAATAAATCCTGAGGTAAAGTTTTAGTGTTTAATGAAAATCCAAAAACCCGCAGGCACAGGAAGAACCCGCAAACTCCACTCAGACAGCATCCAAGGTCAGGATCGAACCTGGGTCCCTGGCTCTGTGAGGCAGTAACTCTACCGTTGCACAACTGTGCTGCCCTGTATTGATGGATTACCTGATGCTGGGATCTCAGACTTTGAAACCATGCAGGAACAATATATCCAGTATGACAATTTAAAGACCCACAGATATATTATTCCTGGAGAGATAATTGACCTCAATCATGATTAACTGTTGCTAATGTTTAAATAAAAGTCACGAACAGCATTATGTTCTTCATGAACACAGTTTGAAGATCTCAGTTTAATTCCAAATTGTGCAGGCCTGCCTGTTTAAACAGGCATAGAATTTATTTCATTTTCCATTATAATTAAAAGGTATTTTCCATGCCTCCTATTTCTTTGCAAGAATATCCAATGTACTCAAAGGTTAATCATAGAAAGACACAGCTGTAAACCAATCTTTTAAAATGATTTAATTTGGCTCCATTCCTGTAAGATGAATTTACAGTAGATGCATTGTCCGTGTTTGCAATCAGGAGAAGCAAAGGCACATTTAAACGTTGCAAATGTGATTCTCCACCTACAGAGGAACATTGACGAAAGACACCAAATGCTGGAGGAACTCAGCGAGTGCAGCAGCATCTATGGAGCGAAGGAAATAGGCGACGTTTCGGGCCAAAACCCTTCTTCAGACTGATGGGGGGTGGGGGGGAGAAGGAAGGGAAAAGGGAGGAGGAGGAGCCCGAGGGCGGGGGGATGGGAGGAGACAGCTCGAGGGCTAAGGAAGGGGAGGAGACAGCAAGGGCTAGCAAAATTGGGAGAATTCAACGTTCATGCCATCTGGACGCAAGCAACCCAGGCGGAATATGAGCTGCTGTTCCTCCAATTTCCGGTGTTGCTCACTCTGGCAATGGAGGAGACCCAGGACAGAGAGGTTAGATTGGGAATGGGAGGGGGAGTTGAAGTGCTGAGCCACCGGGAGTTCAGGTTGGTTATTGCGGACTGAGCGGAGATGTTCGGCGAAACGATCGCCCAACCTCCGCTTAGTCTCCCCAATGTAAATCAGCTGACATCTAGAGCAGCGGATGCAGTAGATGAGGTTGGAGGAGATACAGGTGAACCTTTGTCGCACCTGGAACGACTGCTTGGGTCCTTGAATGGAGTCGAGGGGGGAGGTGAAGGGACAGGTGTCGCATTTCTTGCGGTTGCAACGGAAAGTGCCCGGGGAGGGGGTGGTACGGGTGGGAAGGGAAGAATTGACAAGGGAGTTGCGGAGGGAGCAGTCTTTGCGGAAAGCAGACATAGGGGGAGATGTGAAGATGTGGCGAGTGGTGGGGTCACGTTGGAGGTGGTGGAATTTGCAGAGGATTATGTGTTGTATTTGCCGGCTGGTGGGTTGAAAGGTGAGGACTAGGGGGACTCTGCCCTTGTTGCGGGTGCGGGGATTAGGAGAGAGAGCAGTGTTGCGGGGTATGGATGAAAAAGGTATGAACAAGGGCAGAGTCGCCTATTTCCTTCGCTCCATAGATGCTGCCGCACCCGCTGAGTTACTCCAGCATTTTTGTGTACCTTCGATCTTCCAGCATCTGCAGTTCCTTCTTGAACACAGGTGAAGATTGATTGTTGCCTTGTCAATTGAAAATCCAAAAAAACGCAGTCACAGGGGGAACCCGCAAACTCCACACAGACAGCATCCGAGGTCAGGATCGAACCTGTGTCTCTGACGCTGTAAGACAGCAACTCTACCGCTGCACCACTATGGCATTGTATGAAGTTAATCACCCTTACATTTATATTTTGCACTTATGTGTACATAGGTAATGATTTTACAAATATTGACAAATATTAATAGATGTAACAAATAAGTTAGAATGGGCAAATGGGGCTAGCTCAGATGTGCATCGTTTGGCTGAAGGGCTGTGTGAATCTATGACCTTATCAAAATCCATTGTACATTTGATGTGAATGAAGGACCATTCAGGAATGGCCCTAAAGATTCAAGGACAACCAGGTCTTTTGCAAACTGTAATAAATACAAGTGGAGATTTTGAATTATTTACTAAACTACTAAAAACAAACTCCAGCAAATCATTACAAATGATTGTACACAAAAAAGCTGTAGAAACTCAGCGGGTGCAGCAGCATCTATGGAGCGAAGGAAATAGGCAACGTTTCGGGCCGAAACCCTTCTTCAGGATGCTGCTGCACCCACTGAGTTTCCCCAGCTTTTTTGTGTACCTTCGATTTTCCAGCATCTGCAGTTCCTTCTTGAACATTAAAAATGATTAACTGATCAATGAAAAGCATTCCAAGAATAATATTCTCAGAAATTAAAATCAGTAGCATGAAACAGACTGAGATTCTTGTTTCAACTTCCCTTCAAATTTAGTTTCTTGACTTTGTAAATCTTACTTTGCTTCTTTCAAGAAAAGCTGGAGTGAATCGAGAAACTGATGATATCTACCCTTATGTCTGGGAATATTATTCTTGGATTGCTCTGATTTTCAAAAAGGCAATCGTGAAATAAGAAGATACTCTTTAACGGTGGAGTTATTTTTGGCTGTGAATGACGTGATTGGAGTAATCATTTATACATAAAGCAAAGTTCCTGTCTGGATCTTGTTTTGTTTATTCTGATGTAACATGATGAGCTGTGGATAGAAAATGACATCTTATTGGCAGCACTGAAATGAGAATTGCAAGATACTCTTTTGTAGATTAAGATTAGTATGGAATTGAACCCTTAACTCCTAGGCTCCTTTGGGTCCAATGTAGCTTTCAAAAGGACCAATCTCTATAGGAAATGAGTTTATTCTCCTTTACATTAGGAATGTTGCTAATTTGGACTTGGGTTGAGTGATCCAGTTTGCATTTTTGCAATTTCCTCACAGCGATAAATAAAATGATAATTTAATAGTAAGATTAAACGAGAACTTACCAGTTCGAAGTTTGATCTGTATTTTATGAGGAGTTACGATGAGGGATTACGTGAAGAACCCGCTCAGTGCGCAGGCGCGGCATACTTCCAAGCAGCGGTGTGGAATCACAGATAGACACAGTTATTTGAAGTAAACATAGTAAAGATTAAGGAGACATCAGTTTACTAGTTTGATCTATATAATGAGGGTGGGAGCGGAGGGCACGTAATCCCTCATCGTAACTCCTCATAAAATACAGATCAAACTTCGAACTGGTAAGTTCTCGTTTAATCTTACTATTTTACTTCGGAGTCACGTGAGTGATTCCGTGAAGACTTCAAAGGTCTGTGATTTCAAACCGTGTAACAGTTTTTATTTCACTCACTGCTGAAGTTCTTGAGGGAGGAAGTGTTATCGTAATCAACCAATGGATCTGTTTTTTCAAGAAACAGAAAGGTATTTATTAACAATAACAAAAAAAAATAGCTCCCCCGAGCTTAAATTAAATATTTGCAGTTTGTAATATTCTGTCTGCAAATAAGTCAGGCTTTATCAACGGTTTATTATAAAAACATTCTGAACGTCGATTCCCTCGACCATCCTGCCGTATTGAGAATGTGGTCAACCGGGACGTCCAATCGTTCAGCCGCTGATGTCGATGCTGCCCTAGCGGAATGGGATTTAAATGTATTAGTGTCTATTCCGGCAGCTTTCAGTACCTGTTTGAGCCACCGTAAAATGGTTTGGCTCGTTACCCCGCCATGAGGTTTCTTGTGGCTGACCCATAAGGCTTTTTCTCTCCCTCTGAGATTGTGGGTTGTGTCTATATATTGTTGTAGATGGGTCACCACACACAACCTTGGCTCTGGTGGGTAGGCCCGGAATACCACCAGTGGATTGGGCGTTCCTGGCCTGCTTTGTTTCACCAGACCTAGAATGATGAACGTAATCTGGTCTGGGGCGAACTCCATGTTGTCCAGTCTTAATTTGTGCATCGACTGGACCCTCTGAGCGGATGCGAGTGCCATTAACATGAGTGTCTTTAATGTAGAAATCTTGAGGCTGAGGGATCTAGCTCGTTGCCATTCCCTGAGGTATGTCAATACCACACTGATATCCCAAACATGGGTATACCTGGGTTTAGGGGCTTAATATTAAAAATGCCCTTCATGAGTTTTACCACCAGAGGATGGGATCCCATGGCCTGCTGTCCTGCTGGTTTTAGGTAAGCAGACAGGCCGCTTCGTGCTGTATTGATGGCACTGTAACTGATCCCTTCGTCATGGTGTAGATGGGCCAGGAACTCCAGCACGTCGGTGGTTGTGGCAGTTGCATATGTTGTCCCTGTTTCCTGGCAGTACTTCTCCCATTTTTGATACAGGTTAAATACTGCCTGCTGGTGGATGTTCGCAGGGATGCCGACATGGTGGTGATAGTTCATTCGGATAATCCCAGTCCCTGGTAAGGTCTATTCAAAACCTACAACCCAGGAGTTTGATGTTTTCATGGCATGGGTGGCTTATGCCTGATACTGGGTGAGTCAACAACCGTGGTCCACTAGGGAAATCCATAGGTGACTCGACCACCATGTCGTGAAGAACTGGGAACCGGGCTGTGTAGGTCAGTCGGGCACCATCAATATCCCAGAAGCAGAGTCCATCTGTATTGCGAAGTACCCGACTGATGAGGCAGAAGGGAGGGAAAGCAAAAAGCAGAAATTCCCCCAATCCAGCGTGTAGGCATCTACCGCTGCTGCCTCTGGTCTGGTTCCCAAGTCACATACATAGGTAACTGGTGAGTCTGTCTTGATGCAAACAAATCGATATCTGGCGTTCCATATTGCTTAATAACTTTAGCAAATATTTTGGGTTTAACATCCATTCGATGTTATCATTAAATTTTTCCGTGTCCTGGTGTCTGCCACTGTATTTAGCTTACCTAGTAGATAGGCAGCCGATAGTAAAATATGTCTTTCGACACACCATTGCCAGATCTGATTGACCAATTTGTCGCACGATAATGATTTTATGCTCCCCATATGGTTAATATAAGCCACCATCGTAGTATTATCAATCCGTAATCGCACATGCAAGTGCTGCATTCTAAAATCATAATAGGCGCTCAACATTTCTAAATTGATGCCCAGTGTGTGTGGTAATGATGACTCTGGTTTAGTCCATCTGGCACCAGTGCTGGATATGGAGTTAGTTGCCCCCCCCCCCCCCCCCCCCCCCCCCCCCCCCCCCCCCCCCCCCCCCCCCCCCCCCCCCCCCCCCCCCCCCCCCCCACCCCCCCCCCCCAGGCTTGAGCACTGGCATCTGATTAATAACTAAAGTAGGGTTAGTGATGATGATAGGGCTGAAACTGTGCCACACATTCTCTGCCCCCCCCCCCCCCACTGTAGCTCTGATATAGCTCCAGTGGTTTAATTCATGATTCGATCATAGTGACCCGAATATCGTTTTAGTGCATGTACCTTTGTTCTTTGTAGATTTTGATAGTGCAAAGGTCCGATTTGTCCATGGTAGTACATGGCTTCAACCTAGATTTATCTGGAGTAGGCCAGGGCCCTGGCCTGAAAGGCTTACAGGATTGGCATGCAGGCCCCGAGCTTTCACCAGTACCATAGGTATACCCAGCTGGTGGATGCATTAGAGGTACTGCTGACTGGTTTACGTGTGGTGCTCATTCCAGACCCTGCCGCCTTGCCCCAATATTTTTGACACGTCGTCCAGTTTTTTGAAAAACTTTGTTTGAAGAAGGGTTTCGGCCCAAAACGTTGCCTATTTCCTTCGCTCCATATATGCTGCTGCACCCGCTGAGTTTCTCCAGCTTTTTTGTGTACCTTTTTTAAAACTTGGCTTGATCACGGATCCTGCTGTCAGGCTAAGTTGTTGTGTCGGCGTTCTCACAGTCTTGTGAATTTTGGTTGAAGGCAGGTTTTATAACTTCCTGAGAAGTTGCGGAGCACTGCGAACAGTAGGGTCAGGTGTTTTGCCATACTACCCTGACCTCTGGAAGAGCATGTGAATGATAGCCGACATCAGGCATATCCAATTCATTTTAAAATATTGGGTTTTTTGAGAGCGATGCTCAATGTATCCCCCAATAATGGTGGGCACTTTGAGTAATGCAATTTAGGGGAGGCGTGATGAATCCAACACCTCACGACTACCTGTCTAGGAGAGGTTCTTTGAAAAGAACAGGTAGGAAGCTGGTCCGTCAGTCGAGACTGAAATTTATCTCGCTAGTGGTGAAGCCACATAGCGGCCACACCCAGCAGCTGTTCCTGATCCTGTACCTCAAGCATACTCCCGATGTCGTTCAGCCAGTGACCCCTCTTCTTGACCAGCCCAGCTCTGGTCCCATCAATCCCTCGACAAGGGAGATGGCCAGTGCAATAGCACTGGAGTGGGAGTGTTAGCTCCCTTGGCAGTTTTTCTGGAGTTTTTAGCTCCATGACCTCCTCTGGCTTGGGGAAACAGACATTCTTGTTTTTTGTTTGACCATCTTCCGTGTCTGTCCCCAGCCTGAGGTTTGGTCCTGACCTTGTTGTTAGAGGCTGTCTGCCGTTTTCGGGCGGCATTTTAGCGGTTCTCGGGCGGCGAGTCTCCTTGTTGGGAGTCTGCAGGGGTGCCGGCCGGTTTTTAAATTTCCCTCCAGTCCGCTGCTGTTAGTCAGACAGCTGTTTAGCGGACCGGGCATCAGCGCAGCACCCGTGTCTGTGGACCGCAGCATGTGCGGTCCCGTTGCCGCCTCTCCCCCCTCCACTGTCGGCTCCTTCGCTGGAGTCGAACGGGGGCCGCTTCCCTCTGCTGCTTTGCTCCCCCTGGAGCAAAAAACACAAGGAAAAGACCGATGAAGGTAAGTACTTACCTAACGTTCCTTTCTTTCAGGCTAGTAGCGGGAGCACCCGACTCCCGTCTGGCCGCTGTTGCACTGCTGGCGTTAATGCCGCGCCTGCGCACTGAGCGGGTTCTTCACGGAATCACTCACGTGACTCCGAAGTAAAATCAACAATAAAACTGCTGAAACCTACATTTTGACAGACATGAGGCCACAAAATTCTGCCTCATTTGGTGCCTGTTGTTTGTGTGCTGAAGGTACACATCTGCTACGATGCACACACAGCACGGCTCTGAAACTGCTCCATCCAAGACCGCAGGAAATCTGTAGATGCAGCCCAGACCATCACGCAAACCAACCCCCTTCCATTGACTCCATCCACACCTCACGCTGCTTCGGCAAGGCCACCAAGGTCATGCTGCCTCAGCAAGGCCATGAGTCTCATCCCAGTCACTCCCTTTTCTCCCCATTCCCATGGTACAGGGCAAAAGGTACAGAAGTGTGAAAACGCACACCTCCAGGTTTCTTCCCAGCTGTTATCAGGCAACTAAACCATTCTGTCAACAACTAGAGGGCAGTTCTGAACAACTATCTACCTCATTGGAAACCCTTGGACTATCTCTGATCGGACTTGACTAGCATTATCTTGCACTAAACATTATTCACGTTATTCCCTTTATCATGTATCTGTACACTGTGGATGACTCAATTGTAATTGTGTATTGTCTTTTTGTTCACTGGTTAGCACCCGAAAAAAGCTTTTCACTGTACCTTGCTGCATGTGACAATAAACTAAACTCAAACATGGTTTAAATTGCCCACTATATTGGGTTGTATGTTTCAGACCATGGAAGGACCATCACTAAAACTGACGAACAGTTTCTTCCCCTCTTCTATCAGGCTTCTGAACAGTCCTTCCATTAGCTAGGGTACTGTCCGATTCACCTCTACCCCATTGTGGACGTTGGACTTTGTCGATGGAACTGATGCATTACAATGCTGAGTTACTATATTACTATATTCTGCTCTCCATTTTGTATTTGACTTTGATTTGATTGCATTTAAGTACAATATTATTTAATCTGGTTGGATAGCAAACAACATGAAGCCTTTTACTGTACCTTGGTACACGTAACAATAATAAACCTAAACCAAAATCACATGCCTGTACTTGTGCTACCGAGAGTTCCCCCAGTGACTGCATCCGAGCAAATAAAGGTTGCTGACTTGTGAATGAAAAGCTGTATATGGGCAAGGAGAACCTTCTCTGGCCTAGAACCTCAGTTTGGACTCTACCCTCTCATCGTGAGGGACAACAGTTTGGGTCAGCTGGTTACCAGACCAGACCAAGAGCACAAATTGAATGCTATGGTCAAAACACCCTCCCCCTCCCCCTCCCCCCCCCTCCCCCTCCCCCTCCCCCTCTCCCTCTCCCAATCTCACATCTTATTTCTATACCACAGATCCATAGAACTGGACTCCAGCTTTTCTGATCCCAGCCTGCATGAAATTAATAACTATAACAGCAAATGCTCAAAATGCACAGCCGTTCAGGTTGCATTTGTGGCGATATGAACAGTTAACATCTCAGGTTTTTTTCAATGGAGAGAAAACATGGATGAAATAAAATCTGAAAAAAATCTATCACTGTGAAACACTAATTTTGACTTTCTCCACAGATGCTACCTGTATTCCGAATATTTACAGTATTTATTTGTTTAATAGCCAATGATGTATCCAGGCAAAATGTGTGGGAAGGAACTGCAGATGCTGGTTTATACCAAGGATAGGCATAGATGGCTGGAGTAACTCAGCGGATCAGGCAGCATCACTGGAGAAAAATAATAGGTGACGTTTTGGGGCAGCACCGTTCTTCCGACTGAAAAGATTCAGGGCTTCATTCAATGACAGTGACATTATTTAATAACAAACTCAAGAAGATTTATTTTGGCAACCAGAGCCAGCGAATATATATGTATAACTTTGTTCAATACTTATAATCACAGGGAACTGATGACTGTTCCCAGTAATCCATTCATTGCATGGCCATGAGAACTTCTATGATGAGTTAGAAAGATAAGGGACACGAGTCTGGGGATCATGACACTTTATCCTCCCATATGTGATAATCCTTCCTCTTCATCCATTTTCTATGTAACTGTAACCTTTGATTTGATCCACCCTATATTGTCTCAAGACTAATATACTCACTTCACAATCTCAGAGCTCAGAATAAATGGCATCCCATTTAATATCCTTTCAGGGCCCTATTGTGAGTCAATAAATGTAATTACTTTATAAGAGTTATGAATTTACCTGCATCTCAGGCAGCGTGCACACCAGTCTGAAAGTATCAATTTGTCCTCTGGAGTCTGTTGTATAATTTTTGCACTGCAGCCAAAATTGAACAAGTTTTCATTTTTCTTTTTGATTGTTTGTAGTGTGTTAGACTGGCACCTCATTATTGCCTACAACATGTGCACTGTTAAAACAACCAAGGGTGAAGCTGAAAGAAATCTGGTAGTTTTTGTAGATTTGATGCTCGATAAGTTCAGTTACTTGAAAGCATCAATCCACAAATCAAATAGGAAACCGAATTAAATGACCAAAAGAGTACGATTACTTTGAGCGCACGTCATGTTCAGTGGTGTGCTTTAGTTAAATCATAACAATGACATTTGTATCATATCATGTGTCTTTAGGGCGGCACAGTGGCAAGGAGGTAGAGTTGTTGCCTTACAGCACCAGGGACCCGGGTTCAATCCTGACTACGGGTGCTGTCTGGGTGGAGTTTGTACGTTCTCCCTTTGGCCGCGTGGGTTTTCTCTGGGTGCTCTGATATCCTCCAGCACTCCAAAGATGTACAGGTCTGCAGGTTAATTGGCTTGTGGAAATTGGAAATTGTACCTAGTGTGTAGGATAGTGCGAGTGTACTGGTCGGTGCAGACTCGGTGGGCCAAAGGGCCTGTTTCCATGTTGTATCTCTAAGTGGAGTGCAGTTTTGATCACTGAAGTGATTTAGAGAACAACTCTTTTATCATCTTAACTAAACTATGAAAGAACTGAAGGAAGGTCCTGACCATCAAACGTCATGTGTCCATGTTCTCCAAAGTTGCTGCCCAGCCTGTTGTTTTACTCCAGCACTTTGTGTCTTTTTTGTTCAATGAAAGAAGTCAAGTTAGGAGAGCAGATAACAAAATCTGAGGTGCCAGAAGCATAGATGCTGAGACCTGCCATACATCAGAGATGATTCTAGGGGGGGAGTGTCTTGCTGACGACGATGTGACCCCAGGGTTCCAGCATAGGTAAGTGTTGCCTCCAGTACTGTGGTGAGACTTTGGGTACTTGTGCACGCACTCACCTGATCGCAGAGGTATGAGTGAAAAATACTTAAAAAGTGACTAATTTAAATTTCAGCACACACCCCTGGTAAAGTCTACGGTAGCTTGAATGCCTAAGCAGTCTCCCATTCAAGTACTAACCAGGTCCTACACTGCTTGGTTTCCAAGATCAAATAAGATCAGACACTTCAGGTTTAGCACTAGTTCACACTATGTAACCAGTCATATATAAATTGGTAGATGCATTCATTTTTACATTTTCTTATATTCAGACCCCCGTCAGGTCCAGATTTAGACATTAGACTTTAAATTCTAGACTCCAGACATAGAGCATGGAAATAACAACGCCCAGCGATCTCCGTACACGAGCACTATCCTACGCATTTGGGACAAGGTACAATTTTTACCAAAACTAATTAACCTACAAACCTGTCGGAAGGAACTGCAGATGCTGTTTACACCAAAGATAGACACGAAATGCTGGAGTAACTCAGCGGAACAGGCAGCATCTCTGGAGAGATGGAATGGGTGACATTTCGGATCAAGACTTTCTCTAGTGGGCTCTATGCAATCTTCCTCTATATTTTATTTTATGAATTGCTATCGCACTGTTGCAAGACTGATTTAGCCACAAATTCATTGCCGGTTTCAGTAACACTGTGCATGGGTTGAGGGTGTAGAAATCTTGGCAGACCCAGGGAGGTCAGTGATTCATTGGAACTATTAACAATCTAAGTGTTAAAGTGACCCAGATGACACAAGTTTTCCCCTTGTATTAAGGCAGTCTGCCATCAACATTCTCACAGCATTTTCCCCAATTTCAAGCCCAAGGTTTGCTTTGCACCAGTTAGTTTGGAATATTAAGCCTTGCCCGAGTTTCTAGCAGCTTTTAGTTATTTACATTATTTTTAGTTTAGTTTATTGTAGTCTCGTACAGTGAAAAGCTTTTATTTGCATGCTATTCAGTCAATGAAAAGACTATACATTAATACAATCAAGCCATGCACAGCATACAGAAAAAGGATACAGGGTGCAACATTTAGTGCGATAATGTTCAATAAAGTCTGATTAAAGATACTTCATAGGTCTCCAATTAGGTAGATGCGAGGTCAGGACAACGCTATAGTTGATTAGAGGATTGTTCAGTTGCCTGATGGCAGCTGGGAAGAAACTGTCCCTGAATCTGGAGGTATGCGTTTTCACACTTATGTTCCTCTTGCCTGATGGGAGAGGGGAGAAGGAGGAATGAGCAAGGTGAGACTAGTCCTTGGTCATGCTGGTGTCCTTGTCGAGGAAGCGTGAAGTGTAGATGGAGTAATTGGAGGACATATTGTGAGATTAGGATATTGTGCTTTCAATTGCCGCTCCTGAGATTTAAGCACAACACTCTAGCCTGGTATTTCAATGCAGCGCTGAGAGGCAGCTGCAGTATTATAGATGCAATTCTGGAGATGAGCAACAATAGCAAGGTTTCCCTTGCCCAGTCAAGTAGCCATAAAATAATAATGCAAGGAAGAGTATTGTGGATTATGTCTGGTATGCTGGACAATAAATATCCTTCTTCTAATATCCCTGAAATCAATGTGTAGGAAGGAACTGCAGATGTTGGTTTAAACAGAAGATAGACATAAAAAGCTGGTGTAACTCTGTGGGAAGGGCATCATCTCTCCAGTCTGAAGAAGGGTCTCAACCCAAAGCGTCACCCATTCCTTCTCTCCAGAGATGCTGCCTGAGGTACTCCAGTTTTTTGTGTCTATCTTCACTAAAATCAATAATCAGCTAGTTAATTTATTATTAGTTTTGAAATCTTGCTGTGCACACTTTGATACCCTATTTCACACGCAACAACAGATTTAGACATCCCTTCAGTATCTCACTAAATGTATTCCTCTCATTATGATTCAAATCTATGTCCAGGCACTTTCTGATTTTTCATTAAAGAAAATAAAATCTAACGTCACAGATGCGGAAAACCTAAAATGAAAACAGAAAAAGGCTGCAAATACTTATCCAGCCAGGCAGCGTCTGTAAAGAGAGGAACAGAGTCACTAGTCAAAGTTTCAGCTTCTTTGCCGCTCATCAGAAGAAAGATTCTGCTTGAAGATCATCGACCTGATACTCTCGGTCTGTTTCTCTCTCCCTAGTTGTTTTCTGACTTGCTGAGCTGGTGTAGTATTTTCTGTCTTCATTTATAATTTCTCTTCACTTGGCTTGCAGTCAAATTTTGTCTGAAGTTATTCCTGTGCAGTGTGTTGGGAAATGTCGCTAGATTAAATATAAATGTTATATAAATACAGCATTTTGTTGCTGGATCTCATCTACTTTGAGATGCCCTGCAGTTTTGAAAGGCACTGCACAACACCACAGGCAGATAGGAGATAGATACAAAATGATGGAGTAACTCAGTAGGCCAGGCAACATCCCAGGTGACACTTTGGGTAAGAACCCTTCTTCAGACAGAAAGATAGAGGGTGGCACAGTGGCGCAGTGGTTGAGTTGCTGACTTACAGCGCCAGAGACCCAGGTTCGATCCTGTACGTTCTCCCCGTGACCTGCGAGGCTTTTCTCCGAGATCTATGGTTTCCTCCTGCACTACAAAGACAAACAGGTTTGTAGGTTACACAAAAATGCTGGAGAAACTCAGCGGGTGCAGCAGCATCTATGGAGCGAAGGAAATATGTAACGTTTCGGGCCGAAACCCTTCTTCCAAAGAAGGGTTTTGGCCCGAAACGTTACTTATTTCCTTCGCTCCATAGATGCTGCTGCACCCGCTGAGTTTCTCCAGCATTTTTGTGTACCTTCGATTTTCCAGCATCTGCAGTTCCTTCTTGAACAGGTTTGTAGGTTAATTGGCTTGGTATAAATATAAATTGTCCCTAGTGTGTGTAGGATTGTGTTAATGTACAGGGATCGCTGGTCGGTACGGACTCGGTGGTCCGAAGATGCCAGTTTCCGCGCTGTATCTCTAAACTAAACTAAGCTAAAATATAAATGGGAAAGGAGGGAGGGGGGGGGGGGGGGGGGGGGGGTGGGGGTGAGGGTGGAGACAAGAAAAGCCCAGAACAAATCAGGGCCAGCAACAGATGACCTCGGGAAGGGTGCAGTCCATAATGGCCATTGTTAGCTGGTAGATAAATAGGAGAGATATGTAGGAGCAGGAGTAAGCCATGTGATCCCTCAAACCTGCAGCTCAGCATTCAAGTCAAGTCAAGAGTATTAAATTGTCATTTGTACTGACAATGGAACAATGAAATTCATATATAAATCAACATAATAGGCCTGTAAACATAATACACATCGATAATATATATTAAACAAAAATTCAATAATTTCATAATCCCAATATCAGTGAAAAAAAGTCCTTAGTTCATAGGTTAGTGTTGTGTGGTGTTCAAGAGCCTGCTGGTTTAGACTTTAGACTTTACTACAGACATTAGAGATACAGCATGAAAACAGCCTCTTCGGCCCATCATGTCCGTGCCGACCAGTGATCACCCCGTACACAAACATTATCCTATACACTAGGGACAATGTACAATTTCACCAAAGCCAATTGACTTACAAACCTATACATCTTCGGTGTGTGAAAGGAAACTGGAGCACCTGGAGAAAACAGACATACAGGGAGCATGTACAAACTCCATACAGAGGGTAACCGTCTTCAGGTTCAAACCCCGATCTCTGGCACTATAAGCCAGCAACGCTGCCGCTGCAGCACTGCGCCGCCCCAATTGTTGGGAATTGTTGGTTGTTGGGAGAAAGTTATTCTTGAAGTTGGAGGTCACTGTTCAGACTACTATACCTTCTTCCCAATTGTAGGAATGAAATGAGAGTGTGGCCAGGGTGGTGATGTTGGCTGCCTTTTTGGGGCGATACGATCAAGGTTGATCTGTTGTAGCCTCAACTCACCATCCATGCCAGTTCCCCTTACCTCTCAATTCCCTGATCTATCAAAACAACTATCTATCTTTACCTTAAATACATTTAGTGATTTAATATCCACAACCCCTTGAGCAAGACTATACCAGAGCTTCTGTGGAAGATATTGGTTTTTGCAATGCCATTTTAAATAAGCGGCTCCTTATCTTATAATTATGACACCTCATTGAGATCTCTCGCTCACGAAAATGGTGTTTCAATTCAAATAATTTTGTTTCCCCAAAGTTCCATCCTGGGAGAAAAATAGAATATAGAACATAGTACATAGAACAGTACAGTACAGCACAGGAACAGGCCATTTGGCCCACAATGTCTGTGCTAAACATCCAGAGTCAAGGGAGAGTCAAGAGTGTTTTATTGTCATATGTCCCAGATAGGGCAATGAAAGTCTTACTTGCAGCAGCATAACAGAATATTTAAGCTCTGCAAACAATATAATAAACGAAAAAAAGTTCAGTGTGTGTATATATACACATACTCACAAATACACATTTATATAGATCCATAGAGAGAGATAGATCATACATATATATATATATATATATATATATAGATCATATATATATATTATATATTATTATTATATTTTATATATTATATATTATTATTATAGATCATATATTATTATATACGCACACATATGTACACACAATAAAACAAACAATATAGTGTAATGATACCAATAATCGTCTATTAGTTCAGAGCTTATGCCAACATGATGCCAAAGCCATACTCTTATCTACTTTCACGTAATCCATATCCATCCGTTCTCAGCAAATCCGTGTCCCTATAGAAAAATCTGTTAAATGTCGCTATCGTATCAGCCTCCACCACCACTCTTGGCAATCCATTTCAGACATTTAAGGTGAGTTAAGAAACCGGCACCCCACATTGTATTTAAACATCGCCTTATAGCTATGCCCTCTAGTATTTGATATTTCAATCCTAAGAAAATGTACTGATTGTCTACCCTTCAAGATATTTGAGCCAAAAGGTATCTTCTGTCCCACGAGCATGCGACTCCATGCGGCAAGCGCGGCCTAACCTGGTCGCTTGAGCCATACGGCCTAGCGGGGCCCGGTCCCACTTTGATCGCCGGAGCCGTATGGAGTTGTGTGGAACTGGTCCCGACATCGCGCGGGGCTCTGAAAAACTGACCGTGTTCAAAAGTTCCGCGCGGCAGCGGCCTGCCGACCCGCAGCTGCCTCAGCGCCGTACACACTGCCTCGACTGTCGTGCGCAGCGTTTCAACGGCGTACGCAGCGTCTTGACGCCGTACGTCACGCACAAACTTCCCGCGGACTTCGCTCGAACTTCACGTCACTCCTGCACGGCCCCCGCTTCCGGTTTGGTCGCGCTTGCCGCATGCAGGTTGCATGCTTGTGGGACAGGCCCTTAAGCATTAGGCCCTTAATAAAACATTGCAACGCAGTGGGACTAGGCCTGGAGGAGATAGGATTAAGATGACTACTTTGTACAAAGTAAACCTGCACAATAGAACTCTAGTACCCGGGTGGCACAGTGGCACAGCGGGGGAGTTGTTGCCTTCCTGCGCCACAGACATGGGTTTGATCCCGACCTATGCTTCTGCCTATGGAGTTTGCACACTCTCCCTGTTACTGTGTGGGTTTTCTCCAGGTGCTCTGGTTTCCTCCCACATTCCAAAGATGTGTAGGTTTGTAGGCTCCTGTAAAATATTCCCTAGTGTGTAGAATAGAACGATTGTACGGGTGATCATTGGTGGGTTGAAGGGCATGTTTCAACGCTATATCGCTAAACTACCCAGGTCTGTAAAGATCTGCAAGGATCCACCTTATCGCACAATCCATTTCTGTTCGACAATAACTGACCTGCATTGCCTTTTCAGTATTTACTGTTTGTATTTCCGATTCCCATCATTCACAGTTCCACTTTTAATCTCAAATATGACAAAGGAACAGTCGGCAGGAACTTCCTGCCTAGTTTCACTTGGCTTTCACGTACAGAAACTGACCCTAACAGGAAATTCATGTCTGCAATTTACCTGTTACAATAGGTTACATTTGCAGTGTGAGAATAAAAACAATCTAAGATAAAGAATCTAACCAGATGAACATTGAGTTGGTTACCACATTAAAACAAATAATCGCTAGTTGTTTTTGCAGGGGTGGCGCGGTGGTGCAACGGTAGAGTTGCTGCCTTACACAGCCAGAGGCCCGGGTTCGATCCTGACAATGGGTGCTGTCTGTACAGAGTTTGTACATTCTCCCCATGACCTGGGTGGGCTTTCTCTGGGTGCTCCGGTTTCCTCTCACACTCCAAAGACGTACAGGTTTGTAGGTTAATAGCCTTGGTAAAATTGCCCCGAGTATGTGTAGGATAGTGTTAGTGTGTGGGGATTGCCAATGGGTGCAGAATCACTGGGCCGAAGGGCCTGTTTCGGCAGTGTATCTCTAAACTAAACTAAAAAAGTATTTATTAAAATCTTATGTTTGAAGAGATTGTAATGCTCCCTTAAAAACAACGACTACTTAAACAAGCATCAAAACAAACTCAAAATTGTTATGTAACCACATGAACCAAAATGTAGTATATCCTCCTATATTTAGTTTCACAAGGAGTCAAATTCTCTGAGCTTTATAATAAAACTCCCAGTAGTTAACAACACCATGAGCACCTGCTCTAAGTAACATTTGCATTCTTGTCCTGTTGTGCACAATACTGATGTTCCTCTTGCTACACCAATTATATCGAGACCTTGAATTTAATTAAATGCCAGTCGATCTTTTATTTTCCCAAGTGATACATGCAAACAATAACCAAAGGTAATATCTGTCTCAAAATGAAATTTCCCTCTGCTATAGATGCTTCAGAATAGTTTTGGATCAGTACTGCATTCATTGTAGGAATAACCTCTTTAATAAAGATCTGTAGGATATCTGGCCTACTTTGTCCTGATCCTATTGATGAGCTGCGCATAGACTGAAGTAACAGGTGTTCGATAATATTCCTTCATGCTCTGTGTAAAAACTGCCATGGCTTTTATGGGTTGGTAGCAAGTGTCACCATTTTTTCATCAGTGGGGCTTGGCATTAATAGATTTTAAACCGTGCGTCTCATAGTAAGTCCCATAACACTCTGTTATCAATTACCTGTACAAACATTTTCACTGAACACGTATGCTCAGCCTGCCTTCGCCTACGCGATCTCCCGGTTGCCAAACATTTTAACTCCCCTTCCCATTCTCATACTGACCTTTCTGTCCTGGGCTTCCTCCACTGTCAGAGTGAGGCCATACGCAAATTGAAAGAACAACACCTCATCTTTCGCTTGAGCAGTTTACAGCAGAGTGGTATGAATATTAATTTCTCTAATTTCAATTAACCCTTGCATTCCCTCTCTCTCCGTCCCTGCCTCAACCTAGTCGTCCTACTAGTTTCGCTGTTTGTATCTCTTTCTAATCATCTCCACCACAGCCAACAATGGGCCATTGTGGGCTCTTTGGCTGTCAGTGCCGGCTCTGATTTGTTCTGTGCCTTTTCATACCTCTAGTTTCCCTCGCCCCTGACTCTCAGTCTGAATAAGGGTCTTGAGCCAAAATGTCACCTATTCCTTTTCTCTAGAGATGCTGTCTGACCCACTGAGTTTCTCCAGCATTTTGTGTTTGCCTTCGGTGTAAACCAGCATCTGCAGTTCCTCCCTGTATATACATTTTATGTGCAGTTATAATTGTAGTTATAATGCAGCAACTAGTTTGTACACAGCAAACTCCCACAAACATTAATGTGGATGAAGGCTGTCTTTAATAACATTCATTTTAATTAGATGAGAGTTTAGTTTAGAGATACAGCATTGGTCCAAGAAACTGATGATAACTCCTTTGCGCTTCTTTGAAGTGGTGCCATGAACACTTTTACATTCACCTGCCCTTTATTGTCTCATCCTTCGGGCTTATAACTCTCACGGTACGGTGCTGCAGCAGTAGAGTTGCTGCATTACAACACCAGAGACTCGGGTTAGATCCTGACTATAGGTGCTGACTGTACAGAGTTTGTACATTCTTCCTGTGACTGCGTGGGTTTTCTCCGGGTGCTCCAGTTTCCTCCCACACTCCAAAGATGTACAGATTTGTAAGTTAATTGGCTTTGGTAAAAATTGTAAATTGTCCCTAATGTGTGTGGGGGATAGTGTTAGTGTGCGGGGATTGCTGGTTGGCACGGACTTGGTGGGTTGAAGGGCTTGATTCTGCACTGCATCTTTAAACTAAACTAAACTAAAAAGAACTAAAAACTCGCCGCCAGTGTTGTTCTGAAATGGCATCCTGTGTTTTTATGCTCAAACATATATAAGGGGAATCAAAGTCAGTATCTGCTAACTGGTGAGCATGCTCTGTACAATCATTGCCAATTTGCTCCCAGCTCAGATGGTTCCCGATTACATGCTACTGTCAAATTGAGATACCAATCATACCTGTACCAATTCCAACAAATTCAAATCTTTCATTTTATTGATCAAACTGTTTCATTCACATTGTTGCACGTTTTGTGTGTCATGTCTCCTGTCAGAGATACAGAGATACAGTGCGGAAACAGGCCCTTTGGCCCACTGAGTCCTGTTTCCTCCCATATCCCAAAGATATGCAGGTTTGTAGGTTAATTGGCTTCGGTAGAATTGTCCCTAGTGAGATGGATAGTGTTACTGTATGGGTTGATCACTATTGGCGCGGAATCATTGGGCTGAATGGCTTGTGTCCGGGCTGTTTCTCCAAAGTCTAATGTCTACTATCGGGCCCCTTCTTCAGATTGATATCTTCAGATTAAAATCTAGGGAACAGACTTTAAAGATTCCTATTTTTACCTTCAAATCCCTCTTTGGCTTTACACCAACCACATGCTCTCTCTTTCCAAATGTCCATCTCTGCTCTGTACTTCCCCAATGTTAATCCTGGTCACTTCACATTCCCTTCATTTCATTGTTTCATTTTTTAATTCTCAAACGCTAATGAAATACCTTGGCATTATCTCTTCCATTCTGTGTCTTAATCTTGTTGAAATTAATCAGTAGTTTATTGTTGAGCTCGTCTACACTCAAGTCATTGACAGCAGGATGTCCAAACCTGGAATTGACTGGACTATGGTTTAGTCAAGAATATCAAGTGTGATTAATTGTCATATACACCACGGTTAAAACAATGAATTTCTCACTTGCTGCAGCTTTGAGGCACATTAACTATAACAACTCAGCAAATGAATATACAATAAATTACCTGACATACTAGATAAACCAGATCATGATCGTGCAAGCCAAAGTATATAGTGCAACTTTAGTCCAACTGGGAGAATTAGCCAAGGCAAATGATAAATTCACTGAATGGAGGACAATATTTGTCCATCAGAAGTCAATAATGCAAATCCTAAATAGTTCACACTCGTAGAGATTTAGAAGAGAAAGATTTCCCAGTGTAATTCCACTCGACTCCAGTGGGATTTGAACACAGTAATGGATTTGCTGGCATCTGTCATTCTGGTCAATGCAGACTTACAGCAGGTCAGTATAAATCCAGGAATCTCTGATTTCGAGGTAGATGAATACTGGCCAATCACCACTGCCAGTCAGTATGAAGTCAATAAAAGCATGAATTTCAATGCAGGGGAAATAAAGTTTACAAAGCCATTGTTTTCTGCACTGAAACCCTTAGAAATAAGGTGACCAGCCCTTACAGTACAATATCCCAATCATCTGTTGTTGGCTCAGAGAGAATAAATCAAACTCTGGGCTTTCTTTCAGTTTACTGTGAGAACTTAACACCACAGCCAGGCTTCTGACAATCACATTATCCATAGAAATTACTTAGTGCTGCCAGTTCATCTGTGGGGAGAGGGAGGAGGTGACCTATATTGTTACTGTTGCCACTCCTTGTAGTCACAGGTTCCAAGGGAGCCCCTATTCAGGGCATCTGATTATTGTTCATTGTAGGTGCAGTAGCAGTGTGTGGCATTGGAAACAATAATCTCCCGGAAACCTAATGGGGAACGAGTTTGAACTATAGAGCGAGCATGCGTAGAAGCAGGGATGGTTAAGTGGAGATATTGTGAACAATTTGCTGCCTGATGTCATACTCTACACAAAGGAGATACAATTCCAGAACTGTTTCATGATGCTACGCCAAGAACGTGCGGAATCAGTGCAAGCCAACTGACAGTTTGAAGATTAATACATGTTCTCCACTCCACTCCCACAAAACTGTCTGATTGTTTGCTCCTAAGCAATATGTAAGGTCACCATTAAGCAAATGCTTGCAGTATGGAGAGCATCAGTTGAAAACTTCAGTTTAAGGCTTCAAACATAGCCAGTATGATTTGATTTAAACAGCAAAATGCTCAATGAATATGTACATCCTAAAAACCTCTTGGCTCCTTCTCCCTCAACACCCGAACTTCCATACAATGATATACAAACAGTTACATTTAGACGTACAACATGGAAACAGGCCCTTCAGCCCATCAAGTCCACACTGACCACCAAACACCCGCTCACCTGCTCACACTAGTTCTATGTTATCCCACTTTTACATCTACTCCCTAAATATTTGGGGCAATTCGACAGAGGCCATTGAACCTACAAACCCACATGTCTTTGAAATCTAGGAGGAAAGCGGAGCACCCAAAGGAAACCCACGCAGTCACAGGTAGAACGTCCACACAGACAGCACCCTAGGTCAGGATCGAACCCAGGTCTCTGTGAGGCAGCAATTCTACCAGCTGTGCCACCGTGCTGCAATATGCAGAGATGTTTTACTTCAACATTCTACTTCAAGGTGATGTACACACTTTGTATGAAAATTCCCCACTGCATGCAAAATCCCTGAGATAACTCTTTTTTTAAAGTCTTGCAATAACTAGCGATATTTGCGCAAAAATAACAATTTCTGATTAGAGGGCTCGCTTAACCTTTGATTCCAGAAAAAAAATAATTTAAGTGTTTGTGAATTCAGCAATTGTGTTTAGGAGGGAACCCGAGAACAAAGCAAGAGCTACGCGGTTAGAAGGAAAACCGGTCTCCATTTAGAAGGAGAGCAAATTGCTCTTCAGTTTCACAACCGGAGATTCAATCAGAAGTATTTTATTCAGTTGAGAATTGCACTGCACTATGTCGGTAAAAGTCTGCCCTGATATTGCAATCAGGCTTCCTGAGGGTACAGGCTTCAATACATTTAGCCAAGCCATCAGGGGAGATGGGATGGGAAGGAGAGTGGAATTATCTTGGAGTAAAAGCTGCCGTTGCATAGATCAAACAATGATTGGTATTAACAGCATCGACATCTGTATCTCCAGGCTGGTCCAGACATCTAATCCAGTGATAGGAGGTTTGGGGAAGGAAAAAAAAATCACACTTATATAATGCTTTTCATGATTTGGAAAAACCTCTAAGCTTAGTTGACTTTACTTTCGTTTGGTTTGGTTTGATTTGGTTTAGTTTAGTTTGGTTTAGAGATACAGTGTGAACCGTGCTCTTCAGCCCACCGAGGCCACGCCGGCCAACGAACGGCCATACACTAGTTCCATCCTACATACTAGGGACAATTTGAGAAGCCAATTAACCGACATACCTGCACGTTTTTGGAATAGAAACATAGAAACATAGAAATTAGGTGCAGGAGTAGGCCATTCGGCCCTTCGAGCCTGCACCGCCATTCAATATGATCATGGCTAATCATCCAACTCAGTATCCCGTACCTGCCTTCTCTCCATACCCCCTGATCCCCTTAGCCACAAGGGCCACATCTAACTCCCTCTTAAATATAGCCAATGAACTGGCCTCAACTACCCTCTGTGGCAGAGAGTTCCAGAGATTCACCACTCTCTGTGTGAAAAAAGTTCTTCTCATCTCGGTTTTAAAGGATTCCCCCCTTATCCTTAAGCTGTGACCCCTTGTCCTGGACTTCCCCAACATCGGGAGCAATCTTCCTGCATCTAGCCTGTCCAACCCCTTAAGAATTTTGTAAGTAAGTTTTGTAAGAATGAGGGAGGAAACTGGAGCACCCGGAGAAAACCCACACGGTCATAGGGAGAACGTATAAACTCCATACAGAGGTCAGAACTGGACTCGTATAGACTCTTTATACTTTAGAGATACAACACGGAAACAGGTCCTTAGGTCCACTGACTCTGAGCCAACCAGCGATCACCCCGTACACCAGCATAATCCTACACACTAGGGACATTTTACATTTTCCAAAAGCCAGTTAACCTTCCGGATGCTCCGGTATCTTCCCACATCCCGAAGACTTAGGTATGTATGAGGAAACCCGGAGCACCAAGAGAAAAGCGACACGGTCACAGGGAGAATGTACAAACACCGTACAGACAGCACCCGTAGTCAGGATTGAACTCGGGTTTCTGGCGTTGTATAGCAGCAACTGCTGCACCATTCTGCCACCTCTTTAAAAGTATATAGTTCACTTTAAAGGTCAGTGATGGTGATAAAATCAGAAACACGGCAGTCAGTTTATGCAGAGAAAGCTCCCTTAAAATAGCAATTTGATGTTGACTGGATCATCTGTTTTAGTGATGTCCGTAGCATATCGTAGATCTCAGGAGCTGAGTATCGCCGCCACTCATTTGTTCGCTCATACATGGTGCATCAAGTAAACACAATCTCTATTATTGACTGTAGGCTTTCCACTGAACTGTGAGCATGATACAAATGATGTTACAAGGGATAACCGTGTGAAACACTTTCTTCAGGTAGTAGCAATTCATCAACCTAAAGGGTAGCCTTTTCTGAGCAGCCAACATACATCACACCATTCCCTCTTTAAAAAGGAAGGAATGAACAATGCTGTACAAACTGATAAACTATACCAAGTAAAGCCTTATATGCATTGATATGTTAACACAGGCCACTTGTAAACTTTCATATTCAATATATTTAATAGATAGACACAAAACGCTGGAGCAACTCAGTGGGTCAGGCACCATATGAATGTTTTCTCAAATGTCAAGTAACTCCTGTATTCCTTCTCCCCACCCCCTCTATCCCCCATCCTTCACCCTAGTCGTACTACTAGTTCCACTGTACGCATCCTTGTATCCCTCTCATTAGCACATCTTCCCAAGGCAACAATGGGCCATTATGGACCACCCTTCCTGAGGTCATCTGTCGACAGCCCTGTTTTGTTCTGATCTTCTCCATCTTTCAGTCTGAAGAAGGAAAACAACCCAAAACGTCACCTATTCCTTTTCTCCAGAGATGCTGCCTGACCCACTGAGTTAATCCAGCATTTTGTGTCTATCATCTGCAGTTCTTTCATACACATTATGTCTAAACGTTTATACACAATAAAACTCACAGAATCACATTAAACACAAGGAGGCCATTTGGCCCATTAAGTCTTCTCAACCATTCATCATGTTCATTGTCATTCATCCACTCAAGGTACCTGTTCCCTCCATCTCCCCATTTTCTTTGCGATTTAGAAACACATTTACCTCCTTTTCAAACCCATTGAAGCCTCCACTGCCATTCTCAAACATGCCATTATGTTATCCCCAATCCTATCTGTTTTAATTTGACCCAATAACCTTTTACCAAAACCTTCTGAAAGTTTGATTGTTTCTTCCTTATTTATTCTACTAGTTACTGCAAAAATCTATTCCGGTAGATTTTGTTCAGCATAATTGGCCCTTCTGACTTTGCTGATGTTATCCAATTTTCTTAATGCTTTCAAAATGCAAAAGAAAACTGCTGGAAAAACTCAATGGTTCAGGCATCATCTGTGGAGGAAATTGCTTTCCAAGTGTTCTGATTTTGTGTTTGTTATAATTAATTTTGGCATTTTTTTAGTGTTGAAGTTAGGTTTACTGGACTGCAATTCCCAGTTTTTTATTCCTTCCTCCTTTTGAGTCGGGGCCCTTCTTCAGTGTTGCTATCAATAGAGAAACAAGGATCTACAGATGCTGGTTTACAAAAAAAAGTCACAAGATGTTGGAGTAACTCAGCTGGTCAGGCAACATTTTGGAAAACTTGGGTGGGTGACATTTCAGGTCAGGACCCATCTTCAGATTGATTCAGTCTATCAGTCAGAAGAGGTCACAACCCAAAATGTCACCTATCCATGTTCTACAGAAATGCCGCCTGAGGTGCCAACTTACTTAAGCACTCTGTGTCATTTTTTGTTGCCACCAAAGTTTTTTACTAACAAAGAAATCTACTAATTGAATCAATCAATCAATCTATAATTGAAAAAAAAACAACTCGTCAAATGACAAAAGATAAAAGAATGTTATTACTGTTTATGATTTTTTTAAATGAATCAATTCTTACGGAAGTTCCACGTGGGTGAATATAGTTACTTATTTCAAAGCAGCAAAGTACTTCAATAATGTGTGATTATTTTTCATGAAAGACCAAAGTATCCATTCATTCATGCTATGGTGTAATGAGAATTTCTGGCCCTTTGATCCAGAGGAACCTTCTCTGTTAATGTCGCCAAGATATGACTTAGGTTGTGGCTTATCTTTACTCCATGCTGTAAAGGTTACTGATTAGATGTTTGTTTCTTTTAAAGTGAGCAATTTTATTGGCCAAAGGTGTCGTTCGTCCTAGCGATAGATTCTGGGAGTGCCCACTCAGCTCTTGTAAACAAGTCTAGAATATAGAGATGCTAAACAAATATATAGTACCATCGCTTGTTAAAAAAAGATATAGTCCAATCAACATACCTAATGACAAATCGACTGCCCACTTGACCTGAGGTTTCAAAGAGGTTATTCATCTCTCTCTTTAGCCGCTGAATAGTGAGTTTAAAGGCAAACTCCCACAGACCATTTATGGTAAAGCCCCAGGACCTGTGACTGTGAGGAGCTGCATTAAATTCAGTAATACCAAGAGCAATATTAATGTCTGTATCTTTATTCATCTATCCGCTCATTTACAATAAATCAAGGGCTCCTCATTTCATTTGATTAATCTTTGTTTTATGAATCTATTAAAAATATAAAACCCGCTAATTACTGCTGGTAAGAATATATTACAGGAGGCGTGTGGGGAAGGAAGGAGGTAGGAATTTCAGCTTAAAGCTGATTAATGTTTCAGAAGGAAGTCTTCCTAATTGTGAAGAACCAGCCCCACCTATAGCTTGAACCGCCCTGGTTTCCAAACACTGATACTTTAGTCTTTACTAGAGATATGGTGTGGAAACAGGCCCTTCGGCCCACTGAGTCTGTGCCGACCAACTAGCATTATCGTACATGCTAGGGACGATTTACACTTTACAGAAGCCAATCAACCTGCAAACCTGTATGTCTTTGGAAAGTGGGAGGAAACCGGAACACCCCGAGAAAAGCCATGTGGTCACAGGGAGAACGTGCAAACTCTACACAGACAGGACCTATCAGGATCGAACCCGGGTCTCTCTCAATGTAAAGCAGCAACTCTACTGCTGCGCCACTCTGCCACCCTTAGATGTTTTGTTCTTTATTTTCCCTGTGGGAAGAGAGGATTTCAAGGGAGGTGATGCTCCTGTTACAACAGTTTATACTTTTTCAGGCGACAGATAGCACAATGGGCTAAGAGTTCGGCTGGCGACCGGAAGGTAGCCGGTTCAAATCCCGCTTGGAGTGCATACTGTCGTTGTGTCCTTGGGCAAGACACTTCACCCACCTTTGCCTGTAATGGAATGTTACGGCGGCAGGCGCGGGCACACCGCGACGCCCTGTGTCTCCCTTTCAAGGGAGATGCTAAAAATGCATTTCGTTGTCTCTGTACTGTACACTGACAATGACAATGAATTGAATCATTTCATTGTTTTTATCCCAAATTTTCAAAATTGTCATTTCTTTCCCTTTCATGTTGCAGGTCCATAGAATTTAGGTTAGGCCGTATTTGGAGCATAGAGTGTGCAGTCTTAGTTTCCCATTACATAGAAACATAGGAAAATAGCCCCAAAAGCTAAACCTAACTCTCTCTTGAAAACATCCAGTGAATTGGCCTCCGCTGCCTTCTGTGGCAGAGAAGGATGGGGTGAGCTACAGGAAGGATGCGGTGAGTGCGTAAGTGGGTGCGGAAGAAGTTTACCAGAATGCTGCCTGGATTAGATGGAATTACCTATAAGGCCAAGCTTAGATTGTTTTCTCTGGAAAGTCAGAGACTGAGGGGAGACCTGATAGAAATATATACAATTGTGAGAGATGTAGACAGGGTAGACATTCAGAACCTTTTCTCCAAGGTGCAAATGTCCAAGGATAAAGAGCATAGTTTTAAGTTGAGAAGGGCAAAGTTTAAAGGATATTTGTGAGGAAAATTATTTTGTTACACAGGGCCTGGAGGCAATGCGATAGTTGCAGTTCAGAGTCTTTTAAATAGGCACATGGAAATACAGAGAATGGAGGGATGGGGATCAAATACAGACAGAAGAGATTAGTTAAACGGCATCATGTTTGGCATGGACTTTGTAGGCTGAAGGGCCTGTTCTTGATCCCAAACAATGATATATTTGATGCTACACAAAAATGCTGGAGAAACTCAGCGGGTGCAGCAGCATCTATGGAGCGAAGGAAATAGGCAACGTTTCGGCCCGAAACGTTGCCTATTTCCTTTGCTCCATAGATGCTGCTGCACCCGCTGAGTTTCTCCAGCATTTTTGTGTACCTTCGATTTTCCAGCATCTGCAGTTCCTTCTTAAACACATATATTTGATGCTTCAGGTCAATAAACCGTTAGTTCAGATGAAAGATTGTTGATTGAATAGTTAGTTTAATACTCTAAAGAGGCTGCTTCATACCATTTGAATTTTACTTTAGGGTTATGGCACCTGTGTTATTTTTTTCCACACAAAGTACACATGCTCCCAGTGCTTCATCTTGCTTCCCACAGCCCAATACAATAACAATAAAAATGTTGCATTTTTGGTTTTAATCTCTCTGTGCTCACTTCTGCCTGATATGCCCCTGCATCACTGAACATATCACCCTGTCAGTTCATCAGTCCAGTTGCATACAAAAACTTGCATTTATGCATTATCTTTAGCAGATTAAAAGTGGTTATTAACAAGACTGGAGTGAATATCTGTCAGACATGATGTTGAGATGCTGCCTGACCCACGGAGTTACTCCAGCATTGTGTGTTCTACATAAAATCCCACCATCTGCAGTTCCTTGTGTCAAAATATTTAAGCTCATTTTGATTCAAATAATTGGTTGGGTTGTGTGGCTGAAAATATGACGGATAAAGAAACAAAGTCACTCAATTTAAACATAGAAAACTGTGTCCGTTTGACATTAGCTGAGCACGCACTTTGAACGTAATGTGCTGTTAGTTAAAGTGAAAGACTCTGATAACTGCTGGAAAGTGTCAACAGCCTGGACACCTCGGAAGAAGTCACAGATTTCTTCATTGCCAAGAGACCCACAGAATTGCATAATAGGGGTCTTTGTGGGTGGACGTTGAATTTGCTAAATTTGAGTAAGGAATGAGAATACTAGTAATGAGACAAACCTTGATGCATAGGTGTACATGCATAAGTCACTCCACTCCCCAAGTTACACTTAGTTTAGTTTAGGTTAGTTTAAACACTGTTGGTTGACACTGAGTCCATGTCAACCAACAATCACCTGTACCCTACTATCCTACACACTAGGAACAATTTACAGAAGCCAATTACCTGAAACTGGACAGTCCGGAGAAAATCAATGCAGACACAGGGAGAACATACAAACTCCGTACAGATAGCACCTGTATTCAGGATCGAACCCGGGTCTCAGTGCGCTGTAAGGCAGCAACTCTACCGCTGCACCACTGCACCGCCCCGCTTCTTCCTCTCCACCATCTCATGCTTAACCAAACCTCTTGCAAGCTTAGTCAAAGAGTCTCGGCACAGCATAGGAACAGGTTCTTTGGTCCAACACGTTAACGCTAACCATTAAGTACATATTTATACTAATCCCATTTACCCTGACATGGTTCTTGGCCTTCCATTCCCTGACAATTCAAGCACTCATCTAGATTCTTCGTGAATGGTGTTAGCATTTCTACATGGTTCTTTCACGAGCCACACAAGCAATGCATTCCTGGTTGCAACTACCTTCTTCTTGGTGAGAATGTTTTTAACGTCCTCAACTTCTTAAGTCTTACCCTAAACCTATGCCCACTAGACTTAGATACGAAGGGGGAAAGTTTCCTATGACCTTCATAATTTTGTTTACCTCCATCGGATACCTCTTAAACCCCAGAGAAACAAACCCAGCCTACCCAGTCTCTCTTTGTAACTAAAATTCACTGGTAAACACCCTAATGAATCACGTCTGAACCCTCTCCATCATAAATATGCCCTTTGTACAGTACGGCAACAAAAAATGGGCACAGTGTTTTATGAAGTTGTACCACACAACCTCCTATTGTATTTATCCCCCAACTAACGAATGCAACTATGCCTCCACTACCTATAGTATATACTTGCGTTGCCACCTTCATAGATCCTTTGACCCATAGGCAGGGGATTCTCTGTTCCTCAATACTCTCCAGTGCTTCAATGTACCAACAAAAGTTGAGTTTCTATCATGAATATGTCCTTATTCTTCATGCCTAACAACATCAATATCTCATCCAGGCCCATCTGCAATGAAAGGCTTTAGACTTTAGACTTAAACTTAACAAATACATGCCCACTGAGTCCATGCCGACCAGCAATCACCCCAGACACTAATACCATCGTACACATTAGGGACAATTTACAATTTTATCTAAGCCAAATAACGTACAAATCTGTACGCCTGTGAAGGTGGGAGAAAACCGGAGCACCCAGAGAAATCCCACGCGGCCACAGGGAGAACATACAAACTCCGTACAGACAACAACCTGAGTATACTGCATCCACGGAGTCTGAAGAAGGGTCTGAAACCAAAACCTTCTATCCAATCCTACCACAGATGCTGGTGTGACCCGCTGAGTTTCTCCAGCACTTTGGTGTTTGCTCGCATCCTCTTTGCTTCTCAATCTTTTTGCCCATCAATTGTTAAAACCCTCTCTTTTGACCAGGATTTTAGTCACCGTTATTATATCTTTTTTTGGGGTCAACTACCAGTTTTCCTTATGTTCTCAGGTGAAGTATTGTCGCTATTCTCTGGAAATATGATTATTTCTATTGTTATAGATTGATAACTAGAAGGGATGGAAAGGTTTGGTGTGTTAAATGTACAAATGGATCGATTGTAATCATGTACAGTATTGTCTTTCTGCTGACTAGTTAGCACGCAACAAAAGCTGAAAGATGGCATAACCTTTAGATGTTTAATGAAAATAAATAATAGAAAAAGTGCTTAGGCTATAGTCATCAGTTATTATAAACACAGGCAATTTAGTTGCAAGTTTAGTTCTATTCCAGGGTACAGGTATTAAGTTGGTCAGTGCATGATCGTTCATTACCTTGAACTTAGATTTATATTCCTCCTTCAGAAGAGTTCAGAAGTTTAATATTTCAGTTGTCGTGGGATTTCTTTCCTTGCTTTCTCTTGTTCTGCAGTAGCTGCACTGTGGCAGTGGAACTAGCTGACACAACAGGCGCTGTGCTGGAAACCATCTTCCAGGACTGTCATCTTCATCGATCCTGTGCTGCCAGGACACAAGGTCTTCAAGTGAGTAAATAAGGAATTGTGTATCACCTTGGGCCAAGATTAGACTTCACAGAGACTTAGAAGTTGCAAGATGGCGCCAGAATGTGACAACTCTCTAGACTCTGTTCCAGAAGAGCATCTATTGAACTAATGTGCGTATCTATTGTACAAATGTGTGGTATGATTTGACAGGATACCATGCAGAACAAGCATTTCACTGTATCTCTGTGCACGTGACAATAAATAAACTAACCAACTAACAAAGAATTTTTTTCTCTCTCACCTACTCCCTTTGTCTCATTTCACCTCAAAACAAATTGAAAATGGATTTATGTCTATTTATAGTTACAGGCAGACAATCAATGAACAGACGCAGCAACTCACTATGGGAATTCATTATTTTGAGATGATAATATCCCATAAAAATGCAAATGTTATAAATTTACAAAATGAAAACGCATTGTTTGGATGTACTTTTACAACTATTATTCTGAACATGTCGAACATCCAATCAAGGCCATGCCATCATGGGCAGGTTCTCATGTCAAACCCCATTGGAAATATAACTCATTATTACAAGAGTCTGATACCAAAAAAATTATCATATCGTCAACAACTTTCACCATCAACCCTAGTTAGCTTACCTGGCAAGCCACTGCAAATATATATATATATATAAATACATATACAGCATAATATATATATATAATATAATATAATATATAGATATTGGAAAGAACTGCAGATTCTGGTTTACACCGAAGATAGACACAAAATGCTGGAGTAACTCAGCGGGACAAGTAACATCTCTGGATAGAGGAATGGGTGTCGTTTCGAGTCGAGACCGTCAGAAGTAGGATCTCTATCTGAAATGAAAAAAAAATGAAATGATTCAATTTATTGTCAGTGTCAGTGTACAGTACAGAGACAACGAAATGCATTTTTAGCATCTCCCTTGAAAGGGAGACACAGGGCGTCGCGGTGTGCCCGCGCCTGCCGCCGTAACATTCCATTACAGGCAAAGGTGGGTGAAGTGTCTTGCCCAAGGACACAACGACAGTATGCACTCCAAGCGGGATTTGAACCGGCTACCCTCCGGTCGCCAGCCGAACTCTTAGCCCATTGTGCTATCTGTCGTCCTGAACCGTCACCCATTTCTTCTATCCAGAGATGCCCCCTCTCCCGCTGTATATATATATATGCACTTGTGTATGGGTGTGTGCGTGTGTGTATATGTATATACATATTCATGTATATATGTATGTATACATATACTGTACATATACACTTATGCATATATATATATATACCTGCATATATGCATATACATCTGCATATATACATATACATACACAGACATACATACACATATATGTGTGCGTGTATATATATATATATTACATATATAGTAAAAATTAAAGTAAACAAACACACACACATATGTGTATGTGTATGTATATATATATATACATATAAATATATATACATATAAATAAATATGTGAGTAAGTACACACACTGTCACACAATACACACACTGTCACACACACACACACACACACACACACACACGCACGCACGCACGCACGCACACACACACACACACACTTATATATATTTATATACATAAAATAAAATGAGTAAAATCGGAGTAAAATTAAGTGGAATTTGATAGGTAATCATATGATGAAAATTATCCAGATTTACAGGGATTCCTTGGTATAAAATATTTATTAGGATCAAGACCAGTTTTGTGAATAAATTGATTAAAAATGAGTCTATTTTATCCTGTATATGTTTAAAAGATAATGCTTGGGTAGATTTGCAATAGTCATCCAACTCTAATATGTCTGGCTTCCAAAAAATGGCCCTTGCCTTCAGCTTCTGAAACAGGTCGATGTTCTAATTAAACTGGAAGACCTTGCTTGCAAGTGTTAACATTATCGGCTTGTGAATCAGCCAGAATGGAAATGAAACTAATAGTGGAACAAATAAATCCTCCTCAATACCCATGATTTTCCATCTAGCCAGAGTGCAGCATGGAGTTTTGTCATATCAAAGGCTAAAGCATTTTTCACATCACACCCCCCCCCCCCCCCCCCCCCCCCCCCCCCCCCCAAGCCCCCCCCCCCCCACCCCCCCCCCCCCCCCCCCCCCCCCCAAGCATTTTATAGTCTACAAAGTATTAGTGGATGGCACAGTGGCACAGCTGGTAGAGCTGCTACTTCATAGCACTAGAGACCCTAAATCTATACTGATTTTGGGTGCTGTCTGAGTTTGCACGTACTCCCTGTGACTGGGTGGGTTTCCTTCAGGAGTTCTGGTTTCCCCCCCACACCCCAAACGTGCAGGTTTGTAAGTTAATAGACATAAGTTAATAAAGGCGTGGGAAAGGCGATAACTTAGAACCAGTGTTAACAGTTGATCGATGATCGGGGTGGACTCAGTTGACTAAGGGCCTGTTTCCATGCTGTGTCTTTAAACTACTGTAATAAAGATTCAAAAGAGTTTTATTGTATGAAATTATGGAGTTTGCACATTCTCCCTGGGACCACGTGGGTGTACTCTGGGAGTACCGGTTTCCTCCCATACCCTAAAGCAGCACGGGTTTGTAGGTTAATTGGTGTCTGTAAATTGCCACTATTGTGTAGGGAGTGGATATGAAAATGCGATAACAGATTTAGTACAAACAGGTGATTAATTGTTTGCATGGGCTCAATGGGCTGAAGGGCCTATTTCCAGACTATGTCTCTGAATTATGCACAGCAAACTCCCACTGAAAACACTGTGCTAACGCCCAGATCATCTGGTTTTCGGGGAGATTAATATCAAACTGGTTCAAGTTTATTTTCTGTACTTTGAAACAGCATTAAAAAAATCTTGTATCCAATATGGAGAATAGCCTTGGCTTTGGTTTAATGTTTCCTTTCTGAAACAGAGCCTCTGATAGTGCAGCACTCCTGCGGTACTACTGATATTTGTGCTTAAATTCCCGGACTGTAGCTACAAACTTGAAATCTTCTACTCATTGAGCCTCTCCTTGGGGTGGAAGATGCAACCTTCACGTGGTCCGCCCTGTTTCGACTAATGCAATCAACTCGACGTGCACAAACGGAAGATCAAATAGAACAAGTTATCCAACAACTTTAGGCTGTGTACGCCACACGAAAGAAGAAGAAAAAGCCTCTCCTTATAACTGAGACCCTCCAGGCTTGGTAATGCCGTATCCTCGTAAATTATTGTTGTATAATTTCCTGTTTAATTACATTCTTCCTATAGTAGTGTGACCAGAACTGTACACAATACACCAAATGTGGCTTTATCAATGTCTTCTATAGCTGTAACTCCTGCACTTAATACCATGACCACTCAACGTAAACGTGCAAATACCTTCTTCACAGCCCATCTACCTATGTCAACCCTTTCATGGAACAATTAGGTATGTTACAATACTTACCTTCAGCGGCGCTGCAATTCTGCCACTGGCCGTGTGCACGATTTTGGTGCGTTTGAGGGGGGGGGGGGGGCAGGGGTTAAAACGTGTTTTTTTTCAGACTTGGTTCGGGATTATATTTGTTGGAGTGCAAGATGTTGCTAAAGAATCATTCTGACGGCCATTCTGTGTGTTTTAAAAAAAAATTCGCCCGACAAGTTAATCGCTGGAGTCATTTTAAAATCAGCTTCTGAAGCCGTCAACGCCGACAACGGGGCCGGATTTTATGTAGGGGACAGGTAAAAGAAATTAGTTTATTTTCATGTATAAAAGTGTTTCTTAAGATGCATTTAATTCACATTTTAAGTTGCGAAACGGTGATTTTTTTCCCCGAAGAACCGGCAGTGTATTTGCTGCCGATATGGGGACTAAAATCACCACAACCTCAGCGTTCCAAATGGTCCCGTTCCAGAAAAACCCACAGGCAAGTTGATTTAAATGGCCATTAATTTACAGGTATTAAACAATAAATTCCTTCCATTTGGCCTATAAACCCATGGCAATGAGATTTTAAAGTTATGCTATATTCTGAATTCTTGTGTGAATGTTATTTGGACACTTAGGCTATTTAAATATGTTAATCTATTCTTAAGAAATGGATAGATGTTTAGATCTAGTAATTGAATTTTGGAATTAGCTACAATTAGGTAACTAACTAATGATATGCTTTAATTTCAAGTCATCTAAGTAAGATTGGTTCATATTTGTTTCAGAATGCTTCAATCTATAATAACTGAAAATTTATTTCAGTTCTCTTAAATTTTAAGAAAGTTATGGGCTTTTAAATGTCCTCGAGCACAGCTTTTGTGTTAAGTCAATGGAAAAGCAATAGGGAACAAGATGCCAATTTCCGAGTATGAAAATGGCCATAACTTATTTAATACTGAAGATATGAAAGTGAATTAGGTGTCAAATTAAACTTCTTTTTATGCTTTATCTGATGGGATAAATTAAAGACTTGATTTTAAATCTCAACATTTTGTAACATTGCTAGAACAATGTACCAGCGGTATGCATATTAATCTCTCTAACTTCAAGTAACCCTTGCATTCCCTCTCTCTCCGACCCTTTGCCACTCTAGTCGTCACTTGCTATCACCTTTTCCACAGCCAACAATTGACCATTGTGAGCTCCACCTTTCCCTGATCATCGTTGCTGGCTTTGTTTTGTCCTTGTGAATAGCTTTCATTCATTTGTTCTTTGTACCTCCATATCTTTAGTTTCCCTCTCCCCTGACTCTCACTCTGAAGAAAGGTTGAATCCCGAAATGTCACTTATTCCTTTTCTCCAGAGAAGCTGCCTGACCCGCTGAGTTACTCCATGTTGTGTCTTATCATCAACGTATCTACACCCCTGAATCTCCCTGTTCTACAACACCTTCCATCACCCTACCATTTACTTTCTAAGTTCTGTGATAGTTTGTTTAGATTTTGTTGATAGTTTCCCATTGAGTTTGTGTGTAAAATGCACCATTACCTGTTCATTGACCAGGAAGAACATATTCACTAATGTGAATGGAATATTTAGTTTCCAATAATAAAAAAAAACACCAGTTAGTTCATTTGGAAATGGAGCACATCTGTTAAGCAATTGCAAGACTGAATAGGAATCTATATTTGTTAGAAGGCCAAGCATACTATTTGCACTTGCTGTACTGCATCACTCACAACTGCACGACATTCTGTGTAGAAGACAGATGTTGTACCGTAGCTCACAGCCTGTGATCTGAAAGTAAACACTATATATGGAAGAAAGTTGAGTCTTAACATGTCATTAAGATACGGACCTCGAAGTTAAGATACGGACCACCGCAGATATAAATGGGTCCTTGATGATACTGCCAGCCTTTTTGAGGCAGCGACTGCGATAGATCCCCTCGATGGAAGGGAGGTCAGAGCCGATGATGGACTGGGCAGTGTTTACTACTTTTTGTAGTCTTTTCCTCTCGAGGGCGCTCAAGTTGCCAAACCAAGCCACGGTTCAGCATATGCTGGTATTTAAAAATCCATATGTGTCATATTTAGCTCCCATATTTCACTTGGGCCACTAACAAACTAGTGGTCTGAATATCGACTTCTCTAACTCCAAGGAACCCTTGCTTTCGTTCTCTCTCCACCCCTCCCCCACCCTAGTTCTCCGACCAATCAGACTGTCTTCCTGATTAAATGTTTATCTCATTTGCTCCGTTGTCCTAGCTAACAATAGATTGACACAAAAATCTGGAGTAACTCAGCGGGTCAGACAGCATCTCTGGGAAAAAGGAATAGGTGACGTTTCGGGGCGAGACCCTTCTTCAACCCAAAACGTTAACTGTTCCTTTTCTCCAGAGATGCTTTCTGACCCACTGAGTTACTCCAGCTTTTTGTATCTATCTTCAGTTTAAATCGGCATATGCAGTTCCTTTCTACACACCCTAGCAAACAATGATCCATTCTACATTTTCCTTTTCTTTATCCCCTTTGATGCCTCGTTTTCACACCTTGCCCTTCTATATCTCTGTTCCCGCTCCCCTGACTCGCAGTCTGAGAAAGAGTCTCGACCCAAAATGTCACCCATTCCTTCTGTCCAGAGATGCTGCTTGTTCTGCTGAGTGACTCCAGCATTTTGTGTCTTTTTAGAATCAATGATCCATGATCCCACACAGCACCTTGGATACATCCAGAGGCCACAGATAGACAGATAGGGTAGCACAGTGGCACAGCGGTAGAGTTGCTGCCTTACAGCATCAGGGACCCAGGTTTGATCCTCACTACGGGTGCTGTCTGTATGGAGTCTGTATGTTCTCCCTGTGATTACGTGGGTTTTCTCCAGGGGCTCTGGTTTACTCCCACTGGAAAGAGTGTTGGTTAGTTGGCTTGGTGAAATTGGGAATTGTGCCTAGTGTGTAGGATAGTGTTAGTGTTAGCACCGACCGATCACTGGGCCAAAGGGCCTGTTTCCACACTGTATCTCTCAACTAAACTAAACTAATAAACTAAACCTGTTAGTTCATTTGCAAGAATGTATGGGAACTTATATTGTTAAAGGGGGAAGTATACTATTTGTACTGCATCACTCACAAAAGCACGATATTTTGTGTAGAAAACAGACATTGTAGGTCCCAGCCTCTGGTCTGAAAGTAAATACAATAAATGGAAGAGAACTGAATCTGAAGGTGTCATTAAGATACAGACCTCTGAGAAGTAGGCCTGGATGTTTTATGGACTTGAATGTCATCATCCCTGAGTGTGATGGGTTGGAGTGCTGCATGCATGGGTTGCTGCTTATTAAACCCATTACTGTGGGGCTTACGTTCAATGTTGCTGTTGATGTAAATGTCATGATGCTGATACACTTCTCCTCTGGGGTTGGCTGGAGAAGCACTCCATTCTATTTATCCTGCTGGCATCTTTCAGCCTTGACTATGTGTGATGTTGATTTTTCAACTGCATCAATCCCTTGAGCTGGTTTCCAGGTTTCCATAAGTGGATACTGTTCACCTACTGCTTTCCTTCTCAACAACTCAGTTAATGTTTTGACACTAGGGCGTTGGTGTAACTCAGCAGGTCAGCCGGAATCTGTGGAGAACATGGATAGATGACGTTTCGGGTTGGGACCATTTTGAAACATCAACTATCCATGGCTCTCCAGAGATGCTACCTGACCTGCTGAGTTACTCCGGCACTGTGTTTTTTTTTTCGTAAAGCAGCATCTGCTGTTCCTTGTGCCTACATCAGTCAATATTCAGCCAGGTCACTATATTGACTTCCTTTCACTTGTGCACACAAATTATTCTTTGTCTTCATCTTTTAGTTTAGTTCAGAAATACAATGTGGAAACAGGCCCTTCAGCCCACCGAGTCCACGCCGACCAATGATCACCTGTACACTAGTTCTATCCTACACACTCAGGATAATTTACAGAAGCCAATTAACCAACAAACCTGCACGTCTTTGGAGTGTGGGGGGAAACAGTGACTCAGGTCATGGGGAGAATGTACAAACTCCGTACAGACAGCACCCATAGTCAAGATTGAATCTTGCTGTAAGGTGGATCAAATCGTGCATCGAATGACGCTGTAAGGCAGCAACTCTACCGCTGCACCACAATGCCACCCTGGTGTTTATTTTATTATGTTATTATCGGAAACTAAATATGCCATTCACACCAGCGACTAGATTCTTCATAGATTATTATTAGGTAAAAGGTGCATTTTAAACTTAACTTCAATGAGCAAAAATTGGAGTCAGAATGTCAGACCACCTAAATAATATTATGACTAATGCTTTAAGAAAAATACCCAGTAACGGTGGAGTTTAAATTTTAAAACAGATTGTCCAAATTAACAGTTTTAAGATAGAAATTTTGGTTAGAAATTTTATTTTAAAAGACGCACGTCGCATTATGGCAAGGATGATAAGAATCACTTTGACATGGGTTCAAATTGGCTATTTGTACCCGTCACATATCTGAGCACTGTATTGTGTGTATCTATCGGTACACAATCCATAGTCTGAAAATAAACATGGAAAGTCACAGATCACTGAAAGTGCAATTAAGAAACAAAGCTCTGAGAACAACTGTACATACCACCCTTCTGGGGAGTGAATAGCAGGAAATTCTAACCTGCTAAGATTGGCATGAGTTTCAAGAAAGGTGAGGCGGGGTGAAAGAAGAGGAGGGAAACACTTGGCCCATGTTTCAGTTGGATTGCTGTGGTTTGCTGAGAACAGGCTAAAACAGCGCCTCACCGGAGAGTGGCTCAGTGGTGCAGCAGTACAGTTACTGCCTTACAGCGCCAGAGACTCCAGGTTCGATCCTGACTACGGGAGCTGGCTGTACGGAGTTTGTACTTTCTCTCTGTGACCGTGTGGGTGTTCTCCGAGTACTCCGGTTCCCTCCCACAGTCCAAAGACGTACAGGTTTGTAGGTTAATTGGCCTCTGTAAATCGTCCCTAGTGTGGCGGATAGAACCAGTGTTGGTGATGGCTGGTTGGTGCAGATTCAGTGGGCCAAAGGGCATGTTCCCATTCAGTATCTCTAAACTAAGCAATGATATGATTCAATGATACTTTATTGTCACATGTACCTAAGTAAATGAAATGCTTGGTTTTGGGTACAACCCGGTAAAATCATGTGGCAGCCTCACCTCGGCAGTTTGGCCCCAATAAGGTTACAATTGTTCACTGAACAATCCTTTCTACTAAACTAAACTTAACTAAACTAAAACCACCCAACATCATTAAAATTCCATGAAGGTAAATCACAGTGGGAGCAGTGAGTTCTACTTCTAGTTACATATATCCTATAGAGCCCAAAGCAATTGAACAAAGTCCAGCGTAAATGAAGACATTTAGACAAAGATAAACTGGCAGAAGATCAACAAAGAAAGGCCTGAATGAGTTAAACAACAATCCAAAACCAGCCATATTGGAAAGGAATACTTCAAGCTCAGTTTATTTCTTTGCAAAATACCCATAAGCACAAACTACTAATGTAAGACATTTCAAAGCATTATTCTATGAGTGTGAATATCATCTTGTAGTGCAGCCTGGTAAGTGATAATTAACTGCCACCAGTTTTATTTTTGCTGTGGTTAATTATCGCATTGTCAGGCTGTGAAGATCCCTCCAACACCCAGAGAATAAATTGATATTTTTATACTGTGAAAATAATTAGGACTCAATTACAGAGCTGAAATGATCTGTTTACAATGGTCAAACAGTTTAACTTCATTTGGCTTTGATTAACAATATGAAAAAAAATGCCAATTTATTCTTTGGCAACATGCAAGGAATAAATAGAATATTGGCAATCACCCTCGACAAGCAAACCACTTAAGTGGATACATCTGCTCCTGGCCTACCGACGGTGCAGCACTCCAAAGGACCAAACTGTCCCCATTTCACTCCCATTACTTCTTCTACCCCAAATTACAGAATAATGAAAGGCATAGATAGTGTGGTTGTGGAAAAGATGTTTCCACTGGTGGGAGAGTCTAGGACCAGAGTGTAATAGCCTCAAAATTAAAAGGCGCTCTTTTAGAAAGGAGGTGAGGAGGAACTTCTTTAGTCAGAGGGTAGTTAATCTGTGGAACACATTGCCACAGAGGGCTGTGGAGGCCATCAGTGGATATTTTTAAGGCAGAGGTGGACAAATTCTTGATTAGAATTGGTGACAAGTGTTATGGGGAGAAGGCAGGAGAATGGGATCAGGAGGCAGAGATCAGCCATGATTGAATGTCAGAGTAGACTCGATGGGCTGAATGGCCTGATTCTACTGCTATAACTTGTAAACTTGTGAAATTCTCTTTCTGAAGATAGATGCAGTAACTAACAATTGATGTTGCCAATGCTCAGGGCAGTATACCACTGGGGAGGAACCACTCCTTTAAATACACAAACAAATGCAAAAACTGCCTTTTCACAGTGTTGCATCCCTACGGTTAGTTAGTGTTTGCCAATCACAGACTACACGTTCCACCCCATTTAACCACCACTTACCAATGCATCCTATGGCTTCTGATAATTAATTCTATACGAATGATCGATGGTTGTCGTGGATCCGATGGGCCGAAGGGCCTGTTTCCATGCTGCATCTGTCAATCAATTCAATCAATCAAGTATGCAATATGCAGGAGGGATAAAAGGTGAGAAGCTTCTTCAAGCTGGAATTGAACCAGCAACCTAAGGATGATGTGAGCAGCTCCTTCGAGCCGGAATTGAACCAGCGACCTAAGGATGACCATGTTTCCACTACAGTCCTCCACTCTACCAACCTATTTCCTTCGCTCCATAGATGCTGCTGCACCCGCTGAGTTTCTCCAGCTTTTCTGTGTAACCTATGCAATATGCACTTTGGCTTGAACCACTATGATCCGATCCATCGTAGAATAACTGATAATTTATTATATGGCTATTTGTTGAGTTGTTGGTTTTAATGTGTCTGCAAACTACAGCAAGAATTTCACTGTTCCAGCACTGGTGCATGTGACAATTAACCACTCTTGATTCTTGACGTGATTTAATTGTCCTATCACTCAAATACTTATCTACCTCATCTTTACTTACCAACCCTAATGCCCCGACCAATGATATAGCCTTCGCCACAACCCACCAAGTGTTCCAGAGATTCACCACATCTGAGAAGAAGCCCCAAACAGGCCTGGCTCACCCTCTGTGGAACCAGGAATCCGCCCAGAGAGGGAAGCCTGGCAAGCCCGGCCGTCCCCTGCTCGCCCCCTGATGACCGGGAATCAGAGAGGAGGATGGAGGGAGTCGGCGACGATGGCGGACGCTAAACAAATGGCCCGGTAGCGCCCATAGTCAGGATTGAACCCGGGTCTCTGGCGCTGTAAGGCAGCATCTCTACCGCTGCACCATTACACTGCCCCTCCACCCAACCTGCACCTGGCCAACAACCTTACTTCTGCTTATGACAATAAACATACCTTGGCTTGAACACGTTCTGGGTACTCAAGGTACTGCGTATGGTGTTTAGATGATCACTGGGGTGTCTTACATTCACACCCTCAAGGTCGCTTGTGGGAGGTGATAGAAAGCTGGGAGGGAGCTCTGACCTGCTGAATTACTCCAGCACTTTATGTTCTTTTGTGTAAGCCAGCATCTGCAGTTACTTATTTCTACAGATGGTGACACCACCCTCCCTGAGGCCAAGTAGGGATGATTGTCCTAGCCAGCATGGTCCACAATCCTATAGACAACAAATCTTTTTTAGGGAATGATGTTAATATTGTTAAGAACATAACACTTAATTCCTTGGGTTGCCAGATACGGAATCACGACCTGGTTTAATTCTGTTCCTTTTATTCTGTTGAATTTCGGCTTGTCAGAATTCAATCATCTGTCGGCATTTTTTTTTTAATACACACATTGGTTCATACAAAAAATATAAATGTTAGAGGAAGAAGTTAAATATTTTTTAATTTACAATTCAATAAATTAAATTAATAGAAAAAGTACTATTTTAATAGATTTTTAAGGCTTTTCAGAAATATAATTGTAGGATATATAATGTGTATGCGTTCCGAAGCTAGAATTAGCTGTCATTAAATTTTATTTAAATATGTGCATTTCTAATGGTGTAATGAAATATATTCATGAATGATCTGAGTGCACTTAAGGTATCATCTAAATGAAGATCATTAAAATGGAGCATACTGCCTGAAAAAGGGACCAAAATGTTTAACTTGTGTCACTTTTACGATCTACATTTATCACCTGGGTATCTCAGCAAGAGTCAGATAATGATCTCTTGTGCACTAGAAAGGTCAGGAATGAATCAAGTTTAGCACACTCTACAGATAATATGGAGAAAAAAAAGAGTCGAGGGTTTGATGGAATATGGATCATATTTAGAGTTATACTAGAAATGAGAACTTTTAGTGTGCCACAATTTTACATTCCATGCTGAAAGACAGATTGTGCAGTCAGAGATCAAATTAAATTTATTGAAATACAGCATCTCTCTATAAAACTTTACTACTGATAACGAACACAACAAGAAGCAACTATACAACCGTGACACAGGCTTAGTTCCTAGCTTGTAAAGCTGCTATTTTTCCCTCATGAAAGAGTTCTCGGCAGACCATGCCACAACCCCATATGTTCCTGGCGCCCCCCCCCCCAACTCCTTGTCCCTCTTTGTTCTCGGCGGCCCATAGTCAGGTCGCCGAACAATCTTGGCGGCCCCCTGCTGGGACCCCCTAAATTCTTGGCGGCCCCCCTCTAGATCCCCCCATGTTCTTGGCAGCCCCCAGCTGGGTCCCCCTACATTCTCTATGTGGCCAATTTCTGCCCTATTTCCATTTACACGTTAGCGGATGACACCACCACAGTGGACCAGACCTGAAACAAGGAAAAGTCAGAATACAGGTAGCGAGCTTAGCTACATGGTGCCGATACAACAATCTCTCCCTCAATGTCAGAAAAACGAAGGAGCGAGTCATGAACTGCAGGAAACTGGCTGCAGGCCATGGCCCAAACTGTATCAATGGCGATAGAGATGGTGGAGAGATAATGTTCCTAGGTGTAACTATCACCAATAATATGTCCTGCTCCAACCATATTGAGGCGACTGCCAAGAAAACCCAAACAAACTCCTCTGCTTCCTCCGAGGGTTAAGGAAATTCAGCATGTCTCCAATTACTTATCGATATCTAAGATGCACCACATTAAAGTATCCTTTCCAGTGACATGGCAGGTTGTTATGGCAAATGCTCTGACCAAGACCCAAACAAATTGCAGAGAGTTGGAGTACACACCAGTTGAAGGCCCCAAGCAACCTCCACCCCCCCTCCCCCCTCCCCCCTTCAACGGTGTCTACATTTAACACTGCCTTTGACAAGCAGCCAGCATAATCAGGGGCCACTCATACCCTGTCATTCACTCTTCTCTCCTCTTCCATCCAGCAAAAGGTACATATGTTTGAAAGCATCTCACCAGATTCAATTACATATTCTTTCCCGCTGTTAACAGACTTTTGAATGGATCTCTCATGTGAAGCATAGAAACATAGAAAATAGGTGCAGGAGTAGGCCATTCAGACCTTTGAGCCAGCACCACCATTCAACATGATCTTGGCTGATCATCCTAAATCAGTACCCCGTTCCAGCTTTCTCATTATATCCCTTGATTCCATTAGCCCTAAGAGCTATATCAAACTCTCTCTTGAAGACATCCAGTTAATTGGCCTCCACTGCCTTCTGTGGCAGAGAATGTACTAAGGATGAATTCCAGATCACCCTCGCCACCTTATTGCAGTCCTTTGTACATTTTATCTGCGCTCTCTCTATAGCTGTACTTCTATATTTTTCATTCTGTTTCCTTTCCTCTCTTGCACGACCTTGATATACTTAAGAATGGGATGATGTGACTGGATAGTACATCAACAAACCTTTACATGATACATGTGACAGTGATAAACCAATATGTGTACCAATGGTGGGCAACAAAATGATGCATTTATAAGGCACTCTAACTGATCATTAGCTCTTTATCTTATCTGGCAGACAGAACTATGTGTGTAAGCCTTGCTGGTTCTGAATCCTCCTCCGCTCCTCTGTCATATGGGGTTCCACAGGGTTCAATTTTAGGGCCCCTGCTTTTCTCACTGTACTTACTTCCTCTGGGTTCCATTCTTAGAAAGCATGGCATCTCTTTTCATTGTTATGCTGATGATAGTCAGATATATGTGCCGCTGAAGAAGAAAGATGCTTTCTCAGTCAAACCACTTCTGTTATGTCTTGATGACATTAAATCCTGGATGGCCCTAAACTTTTAAAATTTTAATGAAAAGAAAACAGAAGTGATAGTGTTTGGTCCCAATGGCTCCCGTGAACCTCCCCCTGTTGACTTGGGTCCCTTGACACTGTATGTGAAGCCAATAGTTTTAAACTTGGGTTTTAAGATGGACAGTGATTTTAAATTAGATCGTCAAATAGGCGCGGTAGTTAAGTCCAGCTTCTTTCATTTAAGGCAGCTGGCAAAGGTGAAGCCCATTCTTGAACGACAGCATTTTGAAACAGTAATCCATGCCTTCATTACGTCTTGGCTGGATTACTGTAACGCACTTTATTTTGGAGTTAGCCAATCTTCCCTTGCACGTCTCCAGTTGGTTCAGAATGCTGCTGCTCGCCTTTTAACTGGAACACGTAAGAGGGAGCACATAACGCCTATTCTGGCCTCCCTCCACTGGCTGCCTGTGTACTTTAGAGTTCATTTTAAGATTCTTTTATTTGTTTTTAAATCTTTAAATGGTCTCGCCCCGCCTTACCTCTCTGAGCTGCTTCATCCCTACGCTCCTGCTCGGTGCCTCAGGTCAGCTGATCAGCTGCTCCTGGAGGTACCGAGGTCTAAGCGGAAGCTCAGAGGGGATAGAGCCTTCTCTGTTGCTGCTCCGACATTATGGAACACTCTACCTTTGCACATTAGACAGGCCCCTTCACTGTCCATTTTCAAAACTAGTCTTAAAACCCTTTTCTATTCCTTGGCTTTCGCCCCTGCATGAGACTTTGCTCTTGTTTTAGTGTTTCTATTATTGTTTTTTATTGTTTTTACTGTCTTTTAATGTTTTTATTGTTTTGTTTTATGTTTATGATTAGTCATGTACAGCACTTTGTTGCAACAGTGGTTGTTTTTAAAGTGCTCTATAAATAAAGTTCAGTTCAGTTCAGTTATTTAACTGGGTTTTACAGTGGGCGGGGAGAGTAGATTGCTTTGATGTTATTAATCTGAAGGTAATTGTTCAAGAGTTCTTGTTTGTTGTGTTGAGCTATTGAAGTTATTCTCTTTATTATAAGTCCACTATTAGAAATGCACTGTGGTAAACCCCCCAAAAAGTTCCATAATGTTTTGATTTAACATGCATTTACACTACAATTATGCTGTAACCTTTAAAATTGGACTAGTGATGGCCATCTTTACAACAGTGAAAATTGTAACAAAATGGTCCAAATGATTCCTTATCCTCCAGTGATGTAAATCTGTCCAGCAAGGTTAAAAACTAGGGACTACCCCAGCCAATGTCTGAACTCTCCACTCTAACCTCAACTCTTGAAAGCATTTCATATATTTGAATATACTGTATCTCTGTCCACTTTGCAGTTATATGCAAAGGTTAAATAGTATTATATTAGAAGCCATTTAGCGTGTGTTGACTTTGAGTTTGCCTAAATTCACCAGGAATTTTATAGGTGTGAGAAAATATTGTTTTGTTATCCCATCTGAGTAATATTTGAAACCAAGATTTTTTAAATTAAGAACAGAAAAACATCATGTTTATAGCATGTATATTTTTCCTGAATTCAATTGATTGCAGTGGTTCAATTCTCCAGTCAGGCAATGCCAGAATTACTGTAATGCACAATTCACCAGATTATTGACATCAGCAATCATGTGGAAACCATAACAACTAATCCATCATGCTAACATTGACAGGACAAAGGAAAGAAACAATCTGAACATTATCGCAATCATATACTTAATTAAATCACCACATCCATCCAGCAACAAGGAAACAGCAAAGGTTGGTCAATAGTCTCTCGGGACGAAGCTCAAAATGGCGCTAGACCATGACAACAGCAACGCAGAAGGATATAAGTATTTTTCAAACAGTGTTGGGAGTATTCCTTCTTAAACTACTAAACACATGAAGTATAGGATTGTTCTGCGTGTCGGTTGAGCATTGTGGATGAACAAACGTGGCTGGGAATAGGGACGGAGGGAAGGAGAGGGTACCTGCTTTCAATGTAGACCTGCTCAGAAACAGAAGAAAGGGTAGTCACTGGGAGGTGAGGACGCAAAAGAAAAAGGCCTGAAGGCGGAGGTGACTTAAGAAGAGCTCAACATCATGACAGAAGAATGATCTCGACCCGAAATGTCACCCATTCCTTCTCTCCAGAGGTGCTGCCTGTCCCACTGAGTTACTCCAGCATTTTGTGCCTACCGTTGGTTTCAATGTACCTGGTGGACTCTGCTAATTTGGCTGCATACTTGGTTGACGTACGACGTTCACGGCTACTTGTTTCTTCCATTATGTTTGCTGAACTTCCTACTGCAGTATTTAGTTCAGACATTCGCCCCACTAGCCAAGAGAGTGAAACTTGACCAGAAAGTTTTAATCCAACCTTATTATATCAAAAGGAATTCCCTCCAGAGCTGCGAACATTGCCAAACTTAACAACCTTCTGTGACCAAAAGTGACAGCTTGATGCTACACAATTCTATCTGAAGATGTGTAGTTTTAAATGCAGAACAAATAAGTTGTCATATGATGACTATTGAGGGAGCAGAATAATTGCTTATGGTGTCATCTGGAGAAGAACCAAGTATTCCTGGTCTGAAACCAAATCAAGTGTTACCCAGATCAACAGCAACGGACATTTAGATTGGAACATGCTGTGAGCAAGGTTGCCTTGATCTCAATTAAATTTGACACAGATGCTACAGTGGTTCAAATCTTATTTTAATAAAATCACCAACCCCAAAAAATTACTCAATTCACTAAACATTGGTCGCTCTTGCAGCGAGAGATAAGGAACTATTAGCTTAACTTTTTTTTAATAAGTTAATTAGCATATAATAGGTCCATTGGGGATGAACAGCAATGCCATGCCTGCCCTAAGGGAGCAAGGCTATAGTTCAGCTGTCTGCTTTATATTAGTGGTCTAAAGTTCACCCATATAAACTTGTCACATTTTCTATAATTAACAGACTGGTCATTAGATGTACCTGTAGGTCATGGACCTGTCAGTTGTTGATTGATATGCAGCCAATAATTACTCTGTAATCTCTCCCTTGCAATATTTGACTTCATTGTCAATATGGAGAGGTGGGGAGAGGAGGGAGTTGCTGTTTGTATTATGCTTCCTGAACATCAATTAAAACAAGAATCTAATCAGGAAGGACTGACCAAACGTGATTAAAGTTCAACCTGCAGATTCTCTGATTTGAAACTTAGCCTTTGAGTTTGTTTGAGTTTAGTTTGGTTTAGTTTAGTTTAGTTCAGATACAGTGTGGAAACAGGCCTTTCAGCCCACCGAGTCCATGCAGACCACAATACCCGAGTACCAACACTATCCTGCACACACTAGGGACAGTTTCCAATTTAACCAAGCCAATTAGCCAATTAGTAGGTGTTTGACGTGTGGGAGCACCTGGAGAAAACCCGCGCAGGTCACAGGGAGAACATACAAACTCCACACAGAAAGCACCCGTTGTCAGGATCGTACCTGGTTAACCATATAACCATATAACAATTACAGCACGGAAACAGGCCATCTCGGCCCTTCAAGTCTGTGCCGAACACTTATTTTCCCCTAGTCCCATCTACCTGCACTTACACCATAACCCTCGATTCCTTTCCCATCCATATACCTATCCAATTTATTTTTAAATGATAAAATAGAACCTGCCTCCACCACTTTAACTGGAAGCTCATTCCACACAGCTACCACTCTCTGAGTAAAGATGTTCCCCCTCGTATTACCCCTAAACTTCTGTCCCTTAATTCTCAAGTCATGTCCTCTTGTTTGAATCTTTCCTACTCTCAATGGGAAAAGCTTATCCACGTCAACTCTGTCTATCCCTCTCATCATTTTAAAGACCTCTATCAAGTCCCCCCTTAACCTTCTGCGCTCCAAAGAATAAAGACCTAACTTGTTCAACCTTTCTCTGTAACTTAGTTGCTGAAACCCAGGCAACATTCTAGTAAATCTCCTCTGTACTCTCTCTATTTTGTTGACATCCTTCCTATATTGGTTCTCTGGCACTGTAAGGCAGCAACTCTATCACTGCACCACCATGCCTCCCAACTCAATTGACTTATTTATTCTCCGAGTCTGCGTCTTTTTTAAGGATCCCAGCTTTTTTTTTCATGATAAAACAAGGTCATTTGCAGAAAACACCTGAAAGACATTTGGAGTCAATTTGGTGTTTACTTCACATTGGACTAGTCCACCCAAGCAATCAGACAGACAGTGTGTTGTAAGTTCGGATAACTGGGTTGGAAGAGTCCGAGGCAGCACTGTCTGTTTTGCATCCGTGCAAAGTATCGGGCAAGCACATCATAAATAACAAAACTACTGAATACACCATGGTTATGAATTCCAAGCTAGTCCTTTCCCTCCCCCACACTCCATCCCTCCCCTCAACCCCTGAACTACCTCACATCTGGTTTCTGTTTGCACTTAGTGAGGTATCGCTCCTGCCAAAGAGTCGAAGAGATTATAAAATACAAATATGACCATAAAAAAAAACTATTATTGGTTAGTGCTAATAGAAGTCCACAGTTAACTACCATTCAACAGCCAGGAAGAGTATATTCAAAGTAGGAAATTGAAGGGTGAGACTATAAATTTAGAATGGGTATCCTTAATCCCTGAGTTTGCATAAAACAATCATTCTTATTCAATCACAGCTTTGGCTGTTGTGCTTGACGGAGGAAATAAAGCTTCTACATTTTATGCAGATTCAAAGAAATTACAAACAAATAGTCCAGATCCAATATGCAGTTTAGTGATTAACTGTCAGCTTTTCACTTTCCTCTGTAGTGTCTCATTTAAAGCCGAAACATTTTGGCATTCAATTAAATGTTTTCCTTTTGACTCAGTGCTGTGACATTTTCTTCCACATGAGGGATGTTGGGAAAGTATAAGCCACTGATGTACTTATAAGCATGTCATTAGGCCAGGGTATTAAGCTCTTTAGCACATTCTAGTGCACGCATCGAGATTCAATTATTCTGACGAGTAGAATATTCTCAATCAGACAACCCTACATAGGTGAAAGTTTGAAGAAGCGTCTCGACCCAAAACGTCACCTGTTCCTGTTCTCCAGAGATGGTCTGAAGAAGGGTCTCGACCTGAAACGTCACCCATTCCTTCTCTCCAGAGATGCCTCCTAACCCACTGAGTTAATCCAGCTTTTTCTGTCTATCTCAAGAGATGCTGCCTGACCGGCTGAGTTACTCCAGTATTTTGTGCCTATCTTAGGTGAAAGTTTAGTTTGGTTTAGTTTAGTTTAGTTTAGTTTGTTTAGAGATGCAGCATGGAAACAGGCCCTTTGGCCCACCTGGTCCACACCAACCATCAATCACCCATTCACACTAGTTCTATGTCATCCCACTTTTGCATCCACTCCTACACATGAGGAGCAATTTACAGAGGCCAGTTCAACTATAAAACGGCACATCTTTGGGGTGTGGGAGGAAACGGAACACCTGGAGGAAGCCCACACAGCCACAGGGATAGCGTGCAAACTCCACACAGACATAACCCGAGGTCAGGATCAAATCTGGGTCTCTGATGCTTTGAGGCAACAGTTCTACCTGTTGAGCTAATGGCAGCCCTCAATATAGGGAAGACTGTTTCAAATTAAGCATCACAATTTAACATAATAAATTATCTGACTGGGATTTTTACTTTCCTGCAGTATGTTTGAAACATAAAGGAAGCAGAATTGTACAAGAAATAACGCCTGATGAAATGCCATTGATCTGAAACATTAATTCTCTCCAAAAATGCTACCCACCCTGCTGAATATTTCCTATTTATTGTTTTGTATCAAATTTCCAGGACTTGCAATATTCTAAGAAAAAAATGAAACAAACTCCTGGAGGAACTCAGTAGGTCAGGCAGCATCTGTGAAGGGAAATGGAGGACAACATTTTGGGTCGGAACACTTCTTCAGACAGGGAAGGGACTATTTAAGAAGGGCTGCAAAGAAAAGCTGTAAAACTATAGATGAGTAAGCTTAACATCTGTGGGAAGCAAGTTATTGGAGAGGATTCCGTGGGATAAGATATACAGCTGCTCCTCGACCTATGATGGGGTTACGTTCCGATAAACCCTTCGTAAACCGAAAATATCGCAAGTCGAAAACGCATTTAATACATTGCAATCACTTGACCGTAAATGACGTGCGGCTCGCTGCTGTTGCCGAGTGTTTGCCGATCGTAAAGTTGAATATTCGCAAGTCGAAACATCATAAATCGGGGAGAACCTGTACATGCATTTGCAAAGACAGGGGCTGATCAGAGATAGCATAACTTTGTGCATGAAACTTCATGTCCCAAAAATCTGTTTGAGTTTTTTGAAGATATAACCAAGAAGGTCAAAGAGGGCAGGGCAGTAGACTTAATCTATATGGAGTTCAGCTGGGCCTTTGTCAAGGTTACTCAAGGTAGATTGCTCCAGAAGGTTAGATTGCATGGGATCCACGGAGAGCTAGCTAATTGGATATATAATTGGTGGAGGGTGATGGTAGAGGTAGTTTTTCGGACTGGTGGCCTATGACTAGTGCTTGCCTCAGGGGTCAGTGCTTATTCCATTATTGCTTGAACCATTGCTGAGAATGTGCAAAACATAGTTAGTGCATTTGATGATAATACTAAAATAGACGGTATCATGGGCAGTGTTGGGGATATGGGCCAAACGTAAGCAAATGGGACAAGCTTAGATGGATATCTTGGGTGGCATGGATAAAATGGGCCAAAGGGCTTGTTTCTGTCCTGTATGACTCTATGAATCTGAGACTCTAAGTTGTAATTATTGCTCAGATAGCATGATGTACTCTGGCTCTGAACCTAAATGGAATGAACTTGAACACAGATTATATGAAAGGTTTTGTGGCCGCATGCAGATGATACGAAGATAGGTGGAGGGGAAGATGGTGTAGAGAAAGTAGTGACCCTGCAGAAGAACTTGGACAGGGTGGGAGAGTGGGCAAAGAAATGGGCAAAGGAATGGGTGATCGCTAGAATTTAGAAGGTTGAAGGGGATCTTATAGAAACTTACAACATTCTTAAGGGGTTGGACAGGCTAGATGCAGGAAGATTGTTCCCGATGTTGGGGAAGTCCAGAACAAGGGGTCACAGTTTAAGGATAGGGGGAAATCTTTTAGGACCGAGATGAGGAAAACTTTTTTCACACAGAGAGTGGTGAGTCTCTGGAATTCTCTGCCACAGAAGGTAGTTGAGGCCAGTTCATTGGCTATATTTAAGAGGGAGTTCGATGTGGCCCTTGTGGCTAAAGGGGTCAGGGGGTATGGAGAGAAGGCAGGAACAGGATACTGAGTTGGATGATCAGCCATGATCATATTGAATGGCGGTGCAGGCTCGAAGGGCCGAATGGCCTAATCCTGCACCTATTTTCTATGTTTCTATGTTTCTATGTGATGTTTCGGGTCGAGACTCTTATTCAGAGTTGAAGAATTCCTTCTAATTTCTACTCCTTTATTCCCATTGCTTCTCTCCAGAGATGCTGCCTGTCGGGCTGAGTTGCTCCAGCATTTTTTGTCTATCTTCGGTGTAAACCAGCATCTGCTGTTTCTTCCTACATATTTGGAGTATTGTGGGCAGTTTTGGACCCCATGTCTGAGGATGTGCTGATGTTGGAGACGGTCCAGAGGAGGATGATGAGAATAATCCCAGGAATGAGGGTGTGATTATGTAGCGGTTTAATGCATTTCGTTGTCTCTGTACTGTACACTGACAATGACAATTAAAATTGAATCTGAATCTGAATCTGAATCTGTGATGATGAGTGTGTAATGGCACTGGGCCTGTACTCGCTGGAGTAGAAGGATGGGGGGGGGGCCTCATTGAAGCTTAGCAAACAGTGAAAGGCCTGGATAGAGTGGATGTGGTGAGGATGTTTCCACTCGTAGAAGTGTTTAGTACCTGAGGCCATAGTGTCAGAATAAAAGGACGCAGCTTTAGAAATTAGGTGAGGAGGAATTCCTTTAGTCAGAGGGTGGTGACACTGTGGAATTCATTGCCACAGACAGCTGTGGAGGCCAAGTCATTGGGTATTTTTAAGATGCAGATTGACAGATTATTGATTAGTAAGGGCGACAGGGGATACGAGGGGAAGGCAGGAGAATGGGGTTGAGAGGGAAAGATAGATCACCCATGATTGAATGGTGGGGTAGACTAGATAGATGGCCTAGTCCTACTCCTATGAACTTGTGAACACACCTGCTACCTTACAGTGCATTCAGCACTGCTGATCAGAAATGAATTTCTAGGCAAATGATACGGCAATTACATGAAAAGGGCTTCGGGGTATAGAAGAACAGTGGTTAGTTTACCAGACAAGTAAACCGGAGTCTGAGCTGAAGGCAAAAATTTGTCCCACCATAGAGTCGGGGCAATTTACATTCAGTTAATTCAAATGATCTGGATTAAAAAGATCAGTAGCGGTGAAAGAGATCACTGCAAAAAAAAAAACCCATCTGTTTCACTGATGTGCTTTATTGAAAGATATTTACTATCCTTGCCCAGTCTAGCACACATATGACTCCAACTCCAAATCATGGCACTGAGATGCACTCTGTCTGACCTGCCCCATTCCTTGTCTTTGCCTCTTGTGGCTGTTTCTAATGCCTCGGATGATCTATTGAAAAACATTTAACTAATTACAAACATTAAAAAACATTAATTGAAAAATAATAAATTCATTGAAAACCACTGTCAACTTATGTAAGTTCATTATAAAAATCAATATTAATTAAAAGAAAGTAAAAGCAACAAACCACTTAGCTTCACTTACCTTTTTAGAGAAGGTCTCTGACCCCATTCAAATGAATGGGGACTTGCTAGATGCGCAGCTGTGGCTGGTGTGAAGTTAAGGAGATAAATTTGTGAGGAGAACCAAAGGAACTGCAGATGCAGCTTTCCAAAACAAAAGACACAAAGTGCTGGAGTAACTCAATGGGTCAGGCAACATCTCTGGAGAACATGGACAGGTGGCATTTCAGGTCAGAACCCTTAGAGTCATAGAGTGATACCATGGAAACGCGACCTTCGGCCCATCTTGCTAACACCGGCCCACATGTCCCAACTACACTAGTCCCAGCTGCCTGCGCTTGGTACATATCCCTCCAAACCTGTCCTATCCATTTACCTGTCTAACTGTTTCTCAAATGTTGGGATAGTCCCAGCCAACTACCTTATCTGGCAGCTTGTTCCACACACCCATCACCCTTTCTGTGCAAAAGTTACCCCTCAGATTATTATTAAATCTTTTCCCCTTCATCTTGAACCTGTCCTCTGGTCCTCAATTCCTCTACTCTGGGCAAGACTCTACTGTGTATCTACTTAACCTATTCCGCTCTTGATTTTGTACACCTCTATAAGATCATCCCTCATCCTCCTACGCTCCAAGGAATAGAGACCCAGCCTACTCAACCTCCCTATGGCTCACACCCTCTAATCCTGGCAACTATCCCTGAAAACCCTTCTTCAGACTCATGTCCATGTCACCTATACATGTTGTCCAGAAATGCCACCTGACCTGTTGAGTTACTCCAGCGCTTTGTGCCTTTTTGAGCTAAATTTGACATGTATTCTGAGCTAAATTGCAGGACCAGCAGTGAACCTAATAGTGAAGGGGTGGGAGGTGAAGCCATTTCCGGCTTCTAGTGCATTCTATTCTTTCTGTATTGCAATGCATGACTGGTGCAGATGGTAGAGCATCTGCCTCACATCGCCAGAAACCCAGGTTCGATCCTGACCTCAGGTGCTATCTGTCTGCCATTTGCATGTTCTCCCTGGGATTGCATGGGTTTCCTCCGGGTGCTCCGCTTTCTTTCCGCATCCGAAAGGTGTGCGGGTTTGTAGCTTATTTGGCCTCTGTCAATTACAGCCAGAGTAGGGAGTGGATAGAAAAATGGGATAACATAGAACTAGTGTGAACAGGTGATTGCACACGCATACATATTCCAGGTAAGCAAGTCTTCATATTCACCACCATTTAACATCCATGCAATCTCATCCGTGGTGTTTCAAAATCCATCACAACCAGCTAACGGAAGGCAAGAGTGTTGTAAGGACAAGGTTATTGGAGCACTAAACCTTGTGGGTTCAAGATCAATTTAGATATGGACAGTACATGATGCGAGCCACGTGCTGCTGGTTGCAAGAACAAATAAAAAATCAGAAAAAAAATCAGATTTTGCCAAGATCATGATATTCCATTGAGATGGACTTGAGGTACATTTCAGAACCATTTATGAAGTTAGAAGGTACACAAAAATGCTGGAGAAACTCAGCGGGTGCAGCAGCATCTATGGAGCGAAGGAAATAGGCGACGTTTCGGGCCGAAACCCTTCTTCAGACTGATGGGGTGTGGGGGGGAGAAGGAAGGAAAAAGGGAGGAGGAGGAGCCCGAGGGCGGGGGGATGGGAGGAGACTGCTCGAGGGTTAAGGAAGGCGAGGAGACAGCAAGGGCTAGCAAAACTGGGAGAATTCAACGTTCATGCCATCAGGACGCAAGCAACCTAGGCGGAATATGAGGTGCTGTTCCTCCAATTTCCGGTGTTGCTCACTCTGGCAATGGAGGAGACCCAGGACAGAGAGGTTGGATTGGGAATGGGAGGGGGAGTTGAAGTGCTGAGCCACTGGGAGTTCAGGTACGTTATTACGGACTGAGCGGAGGTGTTCGGCAAAACGATCACCTAACCTCCGCTTAGTCTCCCCGATGTAAATCAGCTGACATCTAGAGCAGCGAGATGCAGTAGATGAGGTTGGAGGAGATACAGGTGAATCTTTGTCGCACCTGGAATGACTACTTGGGTCCTTGAATGGAGTCGAGGGGGGAGGTGAAGGGACAGGTGTTGCATTTCTTGAGGTTGCAACGGAAAGTGCCCGGGGAGGGGGTGGTATGGGAGGGAAGTGAAGAATTGACAAGGGAGTTGCGGAGGGAGCGGTCTTTGTGGAAGGCAGACATAGGGGGAGATGGGAAGATGTGGCGAGTGGTGGGGTCACGTTGGAGGTGGCGGAAATGGCGGAGGATTATTTGTTGTATTTGCCGGCTGGTGGGGTGAAAGGTAAGGACTAGGGGGATTCTGCCCTTGTTGCGAGTGCAGGGATGGGGAGAGAGAGCAGTGTTGCGGGGTATGGATGAGACCCTGGTGCGAGCCACATCTATGGTGGCGGAGGGGAATCCCTGTTCCCTGAAGAACGAAGACATTTCCGATGCCCTGGTGTAGAACGTCTCATCCTGGGAGCAGATGCGGCGTAGGCGGAGGAATTGGGATTAGGGGATGGAGTCTTTACAGGGGGCAGAGTGGGAAGACGTGTAGTCCAGATAGCCATGTGAGTCAGTTGGTTTGTAGTGTATGTCGGTCAGAAGTCTGTCGCCGAACACCTCCGCTCAGTCCGCAATAACCTACCTGAACTCCCGGTGGCTCAGCACTTCAACTCCCCCTCCCATTCCCAATCCGACCTCTCTGCCCTGGGTCTCCTCCATTGCCAGAGTGAGCAACACCAGAAATTGGAGGAACAGCACCTCATATTCCGCCTGGGTTGCTTGCGTCCTGATGGCATGAACGTTGAATTCTCCCAGTTTTGCTAGCCCTTGCTGTCTCCTCCCCTTCCTTAACCCTCGAGCTGTCTCCTCCCATCCCCCCGCCCTCGGGCTCCTCCTCCTCCCTTTTTCCTTCCTTCTCCCCCCCACCCCCCATCAGTCTGAAGAAGGGTTTCGGCCCGAAACGTCGCCTATTTCCTTCGCTCCATAGATGCTGCTGCACCCGCTGAGTTTCTCCAGCATTTTTGTGTACCTTCGATCTTCCAGCATCTCCAGTTCCTTCTTGAACACATTTATGAAGTTATACAGGGATGATTTGGATTAAGTTGAATTCCAGATGGCATCCATGGATCAAGGATATTTTGGACAACAGCTAAAGTTAAAAATATTTGGCTCACATTCCCTCAATATGCTGAGTATGATCGATGCATGCCAACTAATTCCAGATTTAGGTTATTGTGAGTAATCTGACAGGCAACATCAACTATTTTGCTGGGAGGTCCTCTCTTTTATTCCACGCAGAAGGGAAAGGGTGATATCCGGATCCTGTGCTAGAAGTTATCCTGTTTGAAATTCTGAACAAGGGGCCCAACCTGAAACGACACCTATCCATGTTCTTCAGAAAGGCTGCTTGACCTGCTGAGTTATCGTAGATAGTCATCATACAGCATGGAAACAGGCCTTTTGGCCCAACTTGCCCACATCGACCAACATATCCCAGCTGTTGCTTTCCGAGAATTATAACTACTATTAATTCTAATTCACACATGCACTGACTTCACTGCCCAACACCACGGACTTCTATCTGAATATATGTATATATGTATGTAGCGCCGCAGAACCTATTGTGCACCCCCCCCCCCCCCCCCCCCCCCCCCCCCCCCCCCCCCCCCCCCCCCCTTCTCCCTTCTGTTTTTTGTTTTTTCTGTTTCTTGTTTTTTGTGCTAAAGTGTATGTATGCACTGAGTACGAGCAGCTTTCAGTTTCACTGTACATGTATAGTGACAATAAATGGCATATCGCATATCGCTACACTAGTCCCACCTGCCTGCGCTTGGTCCATATCCCTCCAAACCTGTCCTATCCATGTACCTGTCTAACTGTTTCTTAAACGTTGGGATAGTCCCAGCCCACTACCTCATCTGGTAGCTTGTTCCACACACCCATCACCCTTTCTGTGAAAAAGATACCCCCTCGGATTCTTATTAAATCTTTTCCCCTTCATCTTGAACCTATGTCCTCTGGTCCTCAATCCCTCTACTCTGGGCAAGGGACTCTGTGTATCTACCCGATCTATTCCGCTCTTGATTTTGTACACCTCTATAAGATCCCTAGTCCCACCTGCCTGCATTTGGCCCATATCCCTCCAAACCTGACCTATCCGTGTATCTGTCTAATTGTTTGACAAAATGTTGCAATAGTCGCTGCCTCAATGACCTCCTCTGGCAGCTCCTTCCATACACTTTTATTACTCTAACGCTTTGTGTCCATCCCTGTTTGAAAATTTGACTTTGGGTGCATAATTCGTCATGGGATATCCTTGGGCCAGTCATTAACATTATGCATATTCAGAGAAAGATGGTTTTAGGATTAAGTTCAGGCATTATCCTTCCATCCTAAATCACATCAGGGGTGCTATCTCTCCATAACCTTCAGGCAGTGTGCTGTCTGCACAACTCTTCATGCTTCTGCTATCTAATGTTTTAGAGTGAAGGAGAAGAACTGTATGCAAGGAAGGAATCTCACCGTACCTATGTACATATGACAATAATGAACCAGTGAACTATTGAAATTGTCATCCTTTGAGAAGGAAGCTCCCGCTTTGGTGAGTGCAGTGGTGTGCTGCAACCTGCAGCATATGGCTCACATCATGTACTGTTTAGACTTGTACCTGACATACCTACAGCGACCTTGAACCCTCAAGATTCAGGGCTCCAATAGCCTTCACATCCACGATCACGGCTGGAACTCTGTCCCGCACGATGTGGCAGGTCTTGTTCACCACTGCCTAACCTGGGAAGATTTGCCCCTTAAACAATTTTTTTTAGTTTAGTTTAGAGATACAGCATGGAAACAGGCCCTGCGGCCCACCGAGCCTGCAACGACCAGTAATCCCCGCACATGAACACTCTCCTGCACACACTACGGACAATTTACATTCATGCCAAGCCAATTAACCTAAAAACCTGTACGTCTTTGGAGTGTGGGAGGAAACCGAAGATCTCTGAGAAAACCCATGCGGTCACGTGGTGAACGTACAAACTCCATACAGACAGCATCCATAGTCGGGATCAAACCCGGGTCTCCGGCGCTGAGTTATTCCAGCATTTTGTGCCTGTCAGAAAATATGAAAAGATCCTGGAAGCCCTTTGAGGTGTACGCTCTCCTGACAAGGGATTCTCTACACTTTGTCCTTTTCAGTGAGGGAAGCCTTTATTTTTCCCCATGTTCCTGAGCCCAATGAGCTGCCCTTCAATCTGGGACAGGCATCATGTATGTGTTGCATGATGTCTCATGTTATTCACTGCAATGTGCACAAGGTCCACAATAATCTGCCAATTGTGATTTACATTCTTTTTTTTTTAGAGATACAGCATGGAAACTGAGTTCACACCAACCAATGATCACCCGCACGCTAGGTCTATTCTACACACTAGGAACACCTTACACAAGCCAATTAACTTATAAACCTGCACGCCTTTTTAATGTGGGAGGGAACAGGTGCAACCAAAAACCCATGCGGTCACAGGGAGAAGGTACAAACTCCACACAGAATGCACCCGAGGTCAGGATCGAACCTGTGTCAGTGGCGCTGTAAGGCAACGAAACTACCGCTGTGCCACTGTGCTGCGATTGAAATTCTCGACCAAGTGTACTGTTATATGGAAAGATAATTTGTGTGCGTCAAAACTCCACAAACAATAGCAACATACAATTAATGTCTGGTTGTTATAATTCCACGGATTGCATTGGGACCAATTTCAACCCCAGTCATTTGAAGATATATTGATCCAAACAACTAAGCTGTCATCTCCTAAAATGAAGAAAGAGAAATTGCATTTATAGTATGATCTTAAGTATTTTCCATCATCTAAAGCACACTTTGAATTGTTCTCACTTGTGCAATGTAAGACACACTGTAGCCAATTTTGCATAAATTAGTCAATGCATCTCAAAGACAATGAAAAACATTTGTAGCCTCAGACCAATGGTGAATTTTCTCTCTAGTGGTTTTACTGCATCTCCTAGTCAGGGGTTTGGGGTTTAAATGCCATTCCAGAAAGGCGAGTACAAAGCATTGCCTGACATATTTCATTGAGCACCTAAGGAGTGCGGTATTTTAAATCTGAGATCTCATCTGTCTCTCATATGGCCCAAAGATATCACATAGCAACACTTCAAAGAAAGGCAAGGAAGCTGATCCTACTATCTTGATTTGTTCTTCTCTGTCAACCAATACTTAAAAACAAGTTGTGTAGGAAGATACTGCAGATGCTGGTTTACACCGAAGATAGACACAAAATGCTGGAGTAACTCAGCGGGTCAGGAATTTTAACATCTTTCCTATAATAGCTTATGTTTCCTCCGGGCGCTCTAGCTTCCTTCCACATCCCAAAGATGTGTAGGTTGGTAGGTTAATTTTCCCCCTGTAAATTGTTCCGAGTTAATAACATTGTGAGGAGAATGTATCTCAATGCACATGACAATATGAAACCTAAACCAAAACTATTCCACATAATGTCAGAATAATCCATTCTATTCGGTGGTTTATAACCATCATCTGCACAAAAGGTCATAAGGGATAGAAGCAGAATTAGGCCATTCGGCCCAACAAGTCTATTCCTCCATACAATCATGGCTGATCTATCTCTCCCTTCTAACCCCATTCTCCTGCCGTCACCCCATAACCTCTGGCACTAAGAGATTCTCAAGTGTTAGTTCATAATAGTCAAACAAGCAGCATGCCCGGGAAACCTATTGAGGACCTGACCAAACCCAAAGCCCAATATGACATCCATCAGGAATGGTTCAGAAAGTCAGGTTCGAAACCCTTGCTCAATTCCAGCATTTAGAAGATAGCCCTGACTTTAATCTGCAACCAAGAAAAAAAACTGTGGTGGTCTACAGATCAAAATAAATCAATGTACAATTTTTTGTACCAATTTACTCTACCCCAAAATATTAATTATATTCCTGATTCAAAAAACACTGCCAAATCTTCTGAGGTTTCTGCTTTACTATAACGTTGTAGCATTTAGAGGCAAATGTGTAGAGGAGGGCATAATTTTAAGGTGCTAGAGTCAAAGTTTAAAGGAGTTGAGCAGGGCACATCTTGCATTGTCCCCCCACCCCCACCACACAATCAGTCTGAAGAAGGGTCCCTACTCAAAACATCATCTATCCATTTTCTCCAGAGATGCTGCCTGACCCATTGAGTTACCTCCAGCATTTTGTGTCAATCTTTGGTATAAACCAGCATCTGCATTTCCTTGGTTATTACATATTTTTTCCCAACTCTTGCTTTTGGGTTGGTATCCACTCTGCTACATTTCCGTGATCCACACATTCTCTTCCATTTGCCAAGAAAAGTCCATTTATTGCAGGATTTCAGTACTTAGTGCTTCTCTGCCCCTTCCCCCTCAACAGATCTTTGATGTAACTGAGCTTGTTGAACATTTAAATTTTTTTGATTCAGAGAAGGTTTTCCCAGGATCGATACAGCTTTTTAGCTGATCACTGCACTTACTGATAACCTTCAGGGCTCAGGCAACATGGACTGCATACAGAAGCTGCAAATTTTCAAAACCCAATACATCCAGCTTAGATTTCTGCACTAATAAAAAATGTCAATTGAATCTTTCATTTGATTCACAACAGTGAACCCAATGGCTTTATTTTTTACTGCATTGGAATTTAACATTAAATAACCAGTACACATTTACAACTCTCTGTACCGTGGAAATCTGTAGAAAATATCTCCTACTTGCAAGTTCCTTTTGCGCACATCTCATATGCACTCAGTTTGCACACTGATGTCCTCTTGTTCTTACCTACAAGTTTCTATATGTTTAAGGATGTTTGTTGCTTGCAACTGCAACTATTCCACTATCCTTTTGGGTAAAGGAAAGGACACCTTTCCTTTACCCAAGTCATCTGAAGAGGGTGAAAATTTATAAAACTGCAGATTCAAAATAAAAACAGAAAATGCTGGAAACATTTAGTGGGTCAGGCCACAAGGGTCTTCGACCTGAAATCTTAATTCTATTTCTCTTCCCAAATATGTGTCCTGACCTACTGGTCCTGATGTACCAGCATTTTCGATTCTTTTCAACTTAAGAGGATGCCACGGAACATTTAAACACAGGTAGTGCAAGATACCAGAAGGGCAGATAGATTTTTTTTTAAATCTACAAATTTATTAAATGATACAGTAAGCATGAGGGGCTGAATAGCTTCTTATGTTCATCTGAAGAGAAAGATATAATGTTTCCGATCAAGAACGTTCCATCAGATTGCATCAGAGATCATGGGCTGGATTGCTCTGAACCATATCAGTAGCTTATGATCACCAGCTCTTTGATGAAAGTCTTTCAATGCTTTTAGTTTATTAGTTTCTAGAGATACAGCATGGAAACAGGCCACTCAGCCCACCAAGTCCGCGCCGACCAGCTCTATTAGTACACACGAGTACTATAGTTCTATCCTACACACGAGGGACAATTTGCAGAAGCCAATTAACCAACATACCTGCACGTCTTTGGAGTGTGCAAGGAAACTGGAGCATACGGGGGAAACCACCATGGTCACTGGGAGAAAGTACAAACTCCATTCAAACAGCACCCTTAGTCAGGATCGAACCAAGGTCTCTGGCACTGTAAGGCAGCAACTCTACCGCCTCATCACTGTGCCACCCCAGTGATCATAGGAATTTAGAAAGAATTGAAAAATTGTAGATAATAAAACATTTCTATTAATAACATTGTCCAGATACAGAATAATGGGTGTAATGTTTAGTGCAAGATAAAGTCCAGAAAAATCCAATTAACGATAGTCCGAAGGTCTTCAAAGAGGTAGATGGGAGGTCAGGACCACTCTCTAGTTGGTGAGAGGATGGTTCAGTTGTCTGACAACAGCTGGGAAGCTGATAACACCGTATAACCTGGTAACATTATCAACAATCGTCCTAAAACACACGAGACTTGTTGTTTTAAGCCAAAAGCCAGAAATGTGCCAACAGTTCTGAAGACTACGAGCTACTTGCACCACAGCACAACTTGGATTCAGCACTTTGTAAAATGGAAATGTCCATGGCTTTGCTGGACTCCCCATTAACTTCAGCAGCAGAGCAAGAACTCCCTGGAGAAATGGTTGTATTGAGCATCAGCCCTTAGTTTTATACCAGCCTTTTTACTGTGATAAAGGTATGGATAAAATTAAGTGCAGATAAGTGCTTGCTCTACTTTGCAATGCTTTAAAGTTATAATTACAGGCACCTCACATTTTATGCATGTTTGATTTATGCATTTTTCAAAAAAACGCGCTTGTTCATTTAATACCAAAGATTGATTTACCCGCTCATATATTAGGAACAATGAGCTCAAATTTACACCTGGCAACATTGTCACATCTATGCTTAATTTCCATGTTTTCGAATTACATCCTGCTTTTTAAGAACACAACCCCTCGCGTAAAACAAGTGCTTGCGTTTGTTAATGTGTCAAATGAGCCCCAGAGACTGGGGTTCTATCCTGACTACAGATGTCTGTACAGTTTGTACGTTCTCTCTGTGACAATGTGGGTTTTCTCTGGGTGCTCTGGTTTCCTCCCACACTTCAAAAACATGCAGGTTTGTAGGTTAATTGACTTTGCTAAGTTGTAAAATTGTCCCTAGCGCATGTAGGTTAGTGTACGGGGCGATCGCTGGGCGGTGTGGACTCGGTGGACCAAAGGGCTTATCTTCACGCTGTTTCTCTAAAGTTTAAAGTAAAGTAATGCATTTAACAGCCAGCAAACTGAACAAGTGTGTTTGGGTATTCTGAGGGTTAGATCATTGTTCTGACTGAAGGTCACGTGACACTTGAAACCTGCACCACCTGAAAGAATGGCTGGGGATGCAGGTTGAACAATGGGAGTCAGTACCACTGCACATCCAAGAACAGTAAGTTCTTGGCCTAATTCTGCTCCTATAACTTATGAACATTTATCTTTTCCTCTCAACCCTATTCTATGCTTTCTGCAATAAACTTTGACGCCCTAACTAATCAACCCTTGCTTTGTGTTGATTTAAAACAATGCACATCCCAGCCAAAATCCCAAACAACTTAATAATATTTTCACCAAAAGAAAACCAGAAGGGGGCCCTGACCTGGAATGTTGTTTGTCCATCTCCTTCCTCAGATGCTGCCCGATCTGCTGTCATCAACCAAAGGACCGGAATTAAGGAGCTGACTTTAATTTAGACTTTAGACATTGGAGATACAGCATGGGAACCGGACCTTCAATGCACTGTCCGCACTGACCAGTGATCACCCCATACACGCTGGGGACAATTATCCTACACCATTCTACACCATCCAACACACTGGGGACAATTTTTTTTTTTTTACCAAAGTCAATTAACCTACAAACTTACACGTCTTTGGAGTGTGGGAGGAAATCGGAGCACCTGGGTAAATCTCACGCAGCAAAAGAGAAACCGTGCAAACTTCGCACTGGCAGCACCCGTGGTCAGGATCGAACCTGGGTCTCTGGCGCCGTAAGGCAGCAACTCTACTGCTGCGCCACCGTGGCGTCCAAATGCTTCTCCAGTTCTTGAGCACAATGTTGGCCTGTAGTTAATGCTCTTTGAGAATTAAACAAGACTTTCTCTAAAAGTATTCATTAAACATTGAGCACACACAGGGCAGAAGTTCTGCAGGTTGAGATGAAATGAAAGCAAGTGGAAATATAAGCCAAGGAAACAAAGAATCACTCAAACGGCTTCTAAAGGCCTATTCAATAAGCTATGGGCAATGAATGACAGCAATGTTAGGAAAGACAAGACTTCCAGAAAAGATCACACTGAATTGCAAATTTAAAAGTTTAAGGTGGGTGAAGTGTCGTATGTCTGGGAATGTTTTAGTCTTCGGCTTGCAACTGGTGAGAATTAGTTATTAATATCAGGTATGTATCAAAAACGGCCTTCAACTTACTGGATCTTCAATTAAAAATGTTCCCTCACCTCCACTTCAACATGCTCTTGTTTTAAATAATACAGCAATCAGAAAATGGTGTACAAGTGACTTTGAATCAAATTACCCTTCACATCCAGTACTTTCACCAGAAATGCTTTAGCAAGCAATAACCTTAAAAATCTTTTGTTATGTTAAGTCTTTGTATCAAAACAAGTTGCACCTTCAGAATGCCTGAGAGGTGAGTGGGAAAAGGGAGGGTAATGGTTAAGAAGACTTTCATATGTTAAGTGAATTCATGGCGAACAGCGATCATTGGGCAACATTAGCCTTGTGCATCCTTTGAGCATTCTCACTGATATTTGGACCTTGAAGCTTATTTCTTGCTTCAAAATATACATCAGACAAAAGATCAAAAGCATTCCTTTAACTTCACATATTGTACCCTTGATGAGTCGGAGTTGTTAACACTTTTCTCTCAGTGTTTTCTTGTTTAGTGACAAAATGTTATCTCATAGTTGCATGAAGCGATACATGGGAATGGCTAGATTTTCTTCCTTATCTTTCAAACTGAACAACTGCACAACAATCATATAATCATGTATTGTCTTCTCGCTGGCAGGTTAGCACGCAACAAAAGCTTTTCACGTTACTTCGGTACACGTGACAATAAACTAAACTAAACGACACAAAGGATGCTAATTTACTGGAAAAGGGCATTTGCAATATTTAAAATATCACCATTGCAGAATTGTGAGTTACCACTCATGTTTGGTTTGCATCCTGCTGGAAGTACAAGCTTAGAGTTGTGGGGCAAGGGGAAAGAGTACATATAGGATCCAAGCTTACAGGGCAAGGAACTGTGGTGCTGTTTAATTAAACGGTTGACTGATTGTGATATTAACAGCATTAAGACTGAAACCAATGTTTAAATTAGAGTGGATGATTTTCAATAGTAAACCAGGTACCTAAAGGGAAATAATGAATGCATTGGTGGTGGATATAGAGTTGTGAATGGAACGAGAGAGGTAAAAGAGAAACATAAAATTAAAAGTTATGCTTATAAAATCCAAACTATTTTAAATTAGAATCAAAGATAGACACAAAGTGCTGGAGTAACTCAGCGTGCCAGGCAGCATCTCTGGAGAAAAGTTAATGGGAGATGTTTCGGGTCAGACGTCCCAAACCAAAACATTGCCCATCCTTTTTCTCTAGCGATGCTGCCTGACCTACTTAAGGGCCTGGGACACTTTCCCGAGCTGCTCACGAATTCTCCCGAGTTTTCCCCCGATTCAAACTTGGAGAATGTTCGTAACGGGTCCGTAGGAGGCCGTAGGAGTCCGTAGATATATCGTAGCAGCTCGTTATGTCAGCCGTAGGTACTTGGGGCATTAAATGTTGCAACTTTTCTCCTCCCAACTATCTTTTTACTTGTGAACATTTTTTGTCATGCTGGAAAAAACGTCCCGACTTACCTGATGCCCCGAGTACCTACGGCTGACATAACGAGCAGCTACGATATATCTACGGGGTCCTACTCAATTATTAAAAGTTAACAACAAAGTGATGTAAATTTTAAGATTTATTTTAACCATCTCATCATCTAAAATTAGTCAATGCACGGCCAAAACATGATCGGCCTTACCATTATATTAACTTGCTGTGATATGCATCGGTGTGTAATCATAAAAGGGGCAAAAAAAACCCCATCATTCTTGACATCAACCTTTCTCTCCCTTCAGACTGTGATCCATTTGTGTCTGCCAAGTTAAAAACAATCTGATGCAAATGTCATCAATTGTCCTTCACGTTTGTATATTTTGCTTTTGCTTTGCTGATAATTGTAAGCATAAAAAAAAGCAGGAATAATTTTGTCAATATTCCTTGGTATATTGTTAATCTGACCATAAAGAGCACGTTTGTTATACTGTTTTGCACAGTAATAAGAAATTTCAATGATCTTGTTTCTTCCAGCCTCCTATTTCAATGTCTTTTCATCTTCTTTCTGTCAATAAATTTCCTTTTAAACTCTTTTCTAATTAAGCCCAGGTGTAACTCTGTTGTTCAATACACCAGTGACTTTACTGGTGCTCATAGTCCGAGAATGGATATTTCTGACATGTTACAAGTCGAAAAGAAAAACACTTTTCAGTGATCAAAGACTATCCCTGCATTGCCATGGGGACCTTCCTATAAGGATGTACCAATTAAAGTATGAAAACAAAGAGATAAAAAGAATATTGCTTGGTATTTGAAACAAACCATAAAATGTTAAAAACTCATAGCAGTTCGATAAGCATTTGTGACGGAAAGCTGGGATAATGTCTAGGGTCTGGTCTGAGGTTAGAAAATAAGTGTTTATAATGTATTTACCCCACCTTTCCTGGACTTTCTTTACCCACTGGTTCCAGTCACATAAATCCAATGTTTACATGAGAAGGTTAGAGGCTGTGTATCCTGTGCCAACTGACTTAATCCTGGCTTACCAAACCCTTTATCATCATATACTTATTAAAACTCTGATCTTGTACGTGTCTGTGTCATATGTGGTTGTCTTTACATCTTCGCAAAAAAACTATGTGGTAACGATAACATTTTTACATATTCCGGTTGACATTTTTCCCGTCGAGGCAGGGATCACCTTATGTGAATATTTCATGCTTAATCAACTTATTACTGATTAAAGTTTAAAAACGTCAAAAGACTTTGAATTTAAAACGATTTTTACTGTTAAAATCATTCCTCACAGCTTCCAACACACTTCGATACAAAGTTGCAAGACCGAAACACTCTGAACTTTTCACCTCAATGGCATATCACAGCAAGTGCACCCCACATTTGCAATAATGTTGCCATAGTTCCTGGCAGGACAGGAGGGGGAGGGTCAATTGGCATTGCAATTTGGGAAGTGCAATTGGGATTTTTTTTTTTCGAGTCCAGTGCTGGGGGAGGCTAAAGTGTGCTGGAATCTTACATTCGGCAACGTGTTGAGTTGGAGGACCACGCCTCCCATGGGGGCTACGGGTAGGGAATGGGTGCATTGGGGGAGCAGACCCAACGGGTCGGCACTTGGTCTAGTATCATCTAAAAGGCATGAGACAAGCCGATGGATTTCTCAAGGAACTCCGTGCCAACACAAGACTATTCTCAAGTCAACGGTATGAACATTGATTACTCTAATTTCAAGTAACTCGTGCAATTCCTCCATCACCCTACTCATCCTACCAGTTCCACTGGTCACGTCCTTGTATCCCCCTTGTCAACAATGGGCCATTATGAGCTCCATCCTGCCTGAGGTCATCTGTTGCCAGGCCCAGATTTGTCCTGGCCTTTTATTTCGCTCCATTTATTCCCCTCACGCCCACCCCCACCCACAACCCCACCTCTACTATCAGTCTGAAGAAGTGTTCCAACCCAAAATGTCACCTATTTATTTTCTCCAGGGATGCTGCCTGACCTGCTGAGTTACTCCTGCATTTTGTGTCAATCTTCGGGATAAACCAACATCTGCAATTCCTTCCTACACATATTCTCAAGGCCTACTGGAAGAGAATTCCATGGTTTAGACACTAGAAAATAGACAATAGACAATAGGTGCAGGAGTAGGCCATTCGGCCCTTCGAGCCAGCACCGCCATTCAATGTGATCATGGCTGATCATTCCCAATCAATATCCAGACACAGTACTAATGAAGTAAAAAACATGTTTCTCTAGATCGGATTAATAGATGGGGGATGCTATTCCCTTATTCCCTATGTTCTTATTCTGAGGCTGTGCCCTCTGGTCCGAGACTATCCCACTAGTGGAAACATCCTCTCCACATCCACTCTATCCAGGCCTTTCATTATTTAGTAAGTTTTAATTATGTCCCCCCTCATCCATCTAAACTACAGCAAGTTCAAGTCCAGTGCCGTTAAATGCTCATCATATGTTAACCCAATCATTCCTGGTATCATTCTCGTAAACCTCCTCAGTACCCTCTCCGATGCCAGCACAATCCTTCCTTAGATGTGGGGTCCAAAACTGTTCACTATACTCCAAATGCGATCTGGCCAGGGCCTTGCAAAGCCTCATCATTATGTCCCTGTTTTTACATTCTAGTCCTCCTATAATAAATGCTAGCATTGTATATTTTTAAGCCAGAGATTCCTGATTAGTAACAGTGTCAGGAGTTATGGGGAGAAAGTAGGAGAATGGGGTTTAGGAGGGAAAGATAGATCAGCCATGATGGGCCGAATGGATGGGCCGAATGGCCTAATTCTGCTACTATCACTTATGATCTTATGACCTTATGACCATTGCAATTGACTTCCTTGCTACTGATTCAACTTGCAAATTTTAACCTTTTGGGAATTCTGCACCCGCTCTCCCAAGTCCCTTTGCACCTCTGATTTCTGAAATAACTCCCCATTTAGAAAATAAACCATGCCTTTATTCCTACTACCAAAATGCATGATTACACACTTTATTGCATACATTGCGTCTTTACCTGGACAAAGCATTGCAACCATTCACAGGCTAACGTGTGTGACCTTTTGCTCCTTTCCCAGGGCTGGACGAGATACCAGCCACAGATTTAAAGTTAAGTTGCAAGAGTAACTGCCAAAAGAGAGGCCCCAGTCAAATTGTCTGTGCTATGCGATAGGACCTGGAATTTTTTTGCTTTCATGATTTACTCGGGAAAAATTTCAATGTTCAATTACACAAAGCTGAAAACTATTAAGCAATGCAATTTCCTTGCAATAATAGTTATATCCTTATGTCAGTCCTATGATGTGTGGCTTCTGTATTGTAATGATGGGGGATATTATTAACAACTGGAGGTTACCACAGGACAGAGTGAGATCATAAATTTCACTCCAGTTGCAGCCTACTCATATGCAACAGCGTAAGATTAGCAGCAATCCTTTAATTTTGTGAAGCTTGCAAGCACACCAAAATCAATAAGTGCTCAGGATGGGCCCATAAAAACCGAAATAGGCCATTTGCTTCTCAAGCCATTCAATGAGATCTATGACCTAACTAAATATCCCCCTACATCTCAAAGATGCACAGGTTTGTAGGTTAAGGGGCTGTCCCACTTGAGCGACCTAATTGGTGAGTTTAGAAGAGTTTAGGAGAGTTTGAAAAAATGTCATGTTGAAGACCTCCTTCTATGTAGAAGATCTCCTTCGACCTCCTTCGACTATGTTGAAGACCTGCTTCAACTAGCTACGACTAGCTACGACTAACCTCTGGAAAATTGGACACCGAATAGTAGAGAGTGAAATTGACCTCCTTCAATCTCCCTTCGACCTCCCTTCGACTATGATGAAGACTATCTATGACTACCTTCGACTACCCTCGATTATCTACGACTAACATGCCAACCTACTACGACCTACTACGACTAAACCTACGAGTAAAAAAATTATTGATTTTTTTCCATGGCGACCTTTCTTTACTCGCGGCACCTTGACATATCTGAGGCCTCGAGTACACAGTGACTACTCTCGAGCATGAAGGAGAGTTACAAAGACCTCCTACCACCTCGTGTCGACCATGCTGCGAGCATGAGTCGAGGGCAAACTTGCCAGAACTCGAGGATTAGGTCGCCCAAGTGGGACAGGCCCTTTTGTTTGCCTCTCTGTAGGGAATTGATGTGAAAGTGGGATAGCATAGGACTAGTGCACATGGCTGATCAATGGTCGGCATGATCTCGATGGGCTGAAGATCCTGTTTCTATAAATGGGTGGTACAGTGGTGCAGCTGGTTGAGCTGCTGCCTCACAGCACCAGAGACCCGGGTTCGATCCTAATCTCAGTTGCTATCTGTGTGGAGTTTCCACGTTCTCCCTGTGATCGATTTCCTCTTGGTGCTTCTGTTTCCTCTTACATCCCAAAGGCATGCAGGTTTGTAGGTTAATTGCCCATTATAGATTGATGATAGTGTGCAGGGGGTGGATTGCGAAGTGGAATAACAAAGGATTAGTGTGAACGGGTGATCGATGGTTGACGTGGACTCAATGACCGATGATCCTTATTACATGCTGTATCTCAAAACTAAGCTAGGTTAAATACCCCTCATGTTGGTCTTTCCTTTGTCCTTCAACATCTTTGGTTCAGTAAAATCCTATGATGAACAACGGATCCTGCCATTTGTGAAAGAGAATTTAAACTTCCACTGCCTCTTGCACATAAAATAATTTTCCAGTTACATTGCTAAAAGATCTGGCTTTGAGTTTTGGCCAAAGTCACCTTACTCTAAACTCCCAGCCACTTATCTACCTAATCACTTCACTTTAATCTCATAAATGGTTTGGTCAAATCACGCTTCATTCTTCTCAATTCCAAGCAATGTAACTCTAGTCTTTATGATTGAATATATCATACAATGACAGTTAGACATTCTATACCAAATTACAGCTGTCTATTGTTGGAACACGCATGAGAATCTCACCATTATATTCACTCTCATTTTTCCACAAATCAATTGCTGTTAAAATAGAAAGAGTACAATCTAAAAGAGCACCACCTCTTTATATCAGTGGAAATCAACAATTGCAGAGACTAACCCTATTCGGAAAGGAAGAATGCATTAGGGGAATAAAATATTGTCCTAGATGTATTGTTATAGAGCCAAAGTGTCATTGAATGATACTGTTTGGAAACAGGCCCTTCGGCCCAACTTGCCCACACCGGCCAACATGTCCCAACTGCACTAGTTCCACCTGTGGTCCATATTTCTCCAAACCTGTCATATCCATGCACCTGTTTCTTAAATGTAGGTATAGTCCCTGCCTCAACTACCTCCTTTGGCAGCTCGTTCCATACACCCACCACCCTTTGTGTGAAAAAATTCCCCCTCAGATTCCTATTAAATCTTTAAACCTATGTCCTCTGGTCGATTCACCTACTCTGGGCAAGAGACTCAGTGCATCTACTCGATCTATTCCACTCATGATTTATACACTGTTGCCAACTTGCCAATACTTTGATAGTTGCAGATGATTGCATTCATGAAGGCAAACAGTTGAATAAGAATCAGATGATTCAAAGATAAACACAAAATTCTGGAGTAACTCAGCGAGTCAGGCAGTGTCTCTAGAGAAAATGGATAGGAGACATTTCAGGTCAGGACCTTTCTTCAGACTGATAGTAGGGGGGGACCAGGACAAATCAGGGCCAGCAATGGACATCAAGCAGGATGGTTCCGATCAGCCGATTGTTGCCTGGGGACGGTGGTGATCCCAAGAGGGATATATTATTGCAAACTGTGGAACTGGTTAACAACTTCGAATGTTAATTAGTACGGATGTCAGAGGTCATGGGGAGAAGGCAGGAGAATGGGGTTAGAGGAGAGAGATAGATCAGCCATGATTGAATGGCAGAGTAGACTTGATGGGCCAAGTAGCCTAATTTTACTCCTATCACTTATGATCTTAATGGAAGAAACAGGGAGGGGAGCATTTATATGTCACCTAAAATGAGAGAATTCAACATTCATACCGCTGAGTTGTAAGCTACCCAAACAACATATGAGGTGCTGTTCCTCCAATTTGCGGGTGGTCTTACTCTAGCAATAGAGGAGGCCCAGGACAGAAAGGTCAGTATGGGAATTGGAATGGGAGTTAAAAAAGTTAGCAACCGGGAGATCCAGTAGGCCTTGGCGGACCGAGCGCAAGTGTTCTGCCAAACAGTTGTCGATGTACAGGAGCCCACATCGGGAACACCGATTCAATGACTCAAGCCAGCTTGGTTTTCCATGTTTTCACGAAAATCTGTTTAGGTTACTATGTCAGACACCAAATACTGAAGTAACACAGCAGGCCAGGTAGTATCTCTGGAGACAAGGAATATAGGTTGCTGAGTCCTTTTTTAAGGCCTTCATCTTAACTAATTGACCTGAAGGTTAATTCTGAAATCAAATCCAATCATAGCTTTCAAGATTAAAGCTTACTATGTCAATTGGAAGAGAATGGTATGTAGTTTGAAGAAGGGTCCCGACCCGAAACATCACCGATCCATTTTTTATTCAGAAATGCTGCCTGACCATCTGAGTTACTCCATCACTTTGTGCCTTTTAATTGTAAGTCGTTAATTCTCCCGAATAATTCAGTTTTGATTGGAGAAAATATGACATACAACTTAATTCACTCCCTCCTAAATCAGTTAAATGATAACCTTGCACAGAACCAGCAGTAGAGAATTTCAATTAATTCAATCAGGTAAGGTTCTTGTGCCAGTTTATAGTGTGAAATAATTTGCACGTAAAACAATATTTTTATTATATTGCCTTAAGCAATGACATCATGATCTCATTCACCAAAGCTAAAAGAAAATCTCCCAAGTAAGCTGAACTGATTAGTTCTTCACTGAGCCATGATACACCCTTGCCTTGAGAGTAAGTAACATTGTGCAATGTGTTCCTTGAAAGTAGATCATGGTTTTATTTTAGATTACCACGATGTCTGTACAAAAAAACAATTAAAGTTTTTGTTTCCTGGCTTCCAGCTGGATAAAGGCCTGCAATTAATTGTACTCGCTCGTACTTCAGTTACCGCAGTTTGGTTTTTATTTTGATGTGTATTCTAATGATTTTCAACAACCAAATGTGTACGGAAAATTATGTGAGCTCAATATTCTGACAGCAATGACCCTCCTCTGTGTACAATGGAGATACCAGCAGCTGCAGATATTGGAATCATGAGCAAAAACACTAACTGCTGGAGGAACTCAATGGGTCAGTCAGCATCTGGCGAGACCCAAAATGTCATCTGTCCATTTTCTATCCACAGATGCTGCCTGACCCATGGAGTTGTTTGAGCAGTTTGGTTGCATTCCCTTGTGGAAACCACAGCTTCATGGGCATTCTGTGACTTGGAATCAAGTGGTGCAGCCTTCCATCAAGAGTCAAGAGTATTTAATTGTCATATGTACTGAAAACAGAATAATAAAATGTATCAGTCTAAAGAAGGATCTGAAAATGTCACATTTCCATGTTCTCCAGAGATGCTGCCTGACCCACTGAGTTATTCCAGCACTTTGTGTCCTTCACTCTTACTTGCAGCAGCTTAACAGGCCACAGTCGTAGAAACAAAGAGCTGCACATGCTGATTTACACCAAAGATGCCAGAATAGCACAGCAGGTCAGGTAGCATCTCTGGAGGAAAAGGATGGGTGATGTTTCGGGTCAGGTTCCATCCTCTGTCAGAAGAGGAGTCCCGACTTGAAACATGATACATCTTTTTTCTCCTGGGATGCTGCCTAACCTGCTGAGTTACTCAAGCACTTTGTGTCTGTAAACACAATACTCAGGGATAACATAGCAAACAAAAGAAATAGCAATTAAAAAAAAAATGTTTTGCAAAAAGGCCAAATCCAAAGTCCAACCAAGGCAGTTTGGAGTTCGAGTTTGTAGTGTTCAAGTGCCCAATGGTTTTAACCATATATAACCATATAACAATTACAGCACGGAAACAGGCCATCTCGGCCCTACAAGTCCATGCCGAACAACTTTTTTTCCTTAGTCCCACCTGCCTGCACTCATACCATAACCCTCCATTCCCTTCTCATCCATATGCCTATCCAATTTATTGTTTTCAGGATGAAGCCATTTTTGAACTTGAAGGCCACGGTTTGCAGACTCCTATTCCTTCTTCCCGATGGCAGAAGTGAGATGGCAGCATGGCCAGGGTGGAGTGGGTCCCAAATGATGCTGGCTGCCACTCCTGCACTGCAGCTGAAGCTCTTGCAAGACAATACAGGGGGGATTACAAGGAAAGTGAACCAATCCTAACCATAAATGCACCAAAATGTCTGCTTATAAATTGACAACATCTATGGCTTTTGATTTAAAAAAAAGCAATATATATATAAACCACATCCTTGCAGCAGGAAGTTAACATTACAGAGCAATGAAGTGAAATTCCAAAACACTTCAGGCTTGATTTTAAACAGGACTTGCGGAGTGGATTTCAATGTGTATTGTTTTCTTGCTGCTTTTCTCAGAATTTATGATTAGTCATCTTCATTAAATGCAACAGTGCCATGGATAATTGTGTTCAGTTTACTGGGCCCAACTAACTGCCAACTGGAAGGCTTCAGTTAACTCTAATAATTGATTGCTCCACGTTTGTTTCAACCTCTCATTCAACGGGCAACGTGGAGGAGTTGATCGACTTGACTGGTGCAAGAAGTGTAACAATCACTAAATGAAGACAAAGTCTAACTTTAGGCTTTAGACTTTAGAGATTCGGCGCTAAAACGGGTCCTTCGGCCCACCAAGTCCACGCTGACCAGCGATCAGATTCAGATTCAGATTCAATTTTAATTGTCATTATCAGTGTACAGTACAGAGACAACGAAATGCATTTAGCATCTCCCTTGAAGAGCGACATAGCAAACGATTTGAATAAAAAAATAATAAGTGTCCGGAGGGGGGGGGGGGGTGGTGATTGGCAGTCACCGAGGTACGTTGTTGAGTAGAGTGACAGCCGCCGGAAAGAAGCTGTTCCTCGACCTGCTGGTTCGGCAACGGAGAGACCTGTAGCGCCTCCCGGATGGTAGGAGGGTAAACAGTCCATGGTTGGGGTGAGAGCAGTCCTTGGCGATGCTGAGCGCCCTCCGCAGACAGCGCTTGCTTTGGACAGACTTAATGGAGGGGAGCGTGGAACCGGTGATGCGTTGGGCAATTTTCACCACCCTCTGCAATGCCTTCCGGTCGGAGACAGAGCAGTTCCCATACCATACTGTGATGCAGTTGGTAAGGATGCTCTCGATGGTGCAGCGGTAGAAGTTCACCAGGATCTGAGGAGACAGATGGACCTTCTTCAGTCTCCTCAGGAAGAAGAGACGCTGATGAGCCTTCTTAATCAGAGTAGAGGTATTGTGGGTCCAAGAGAGGTCATCGGAGATGTTGACTCCCAGGAACCTGAAGCTAGAGACACGTTCCACCTCCGTCCCGTTAATGTGGATGGGGGTGTGCGTGCCGCCTCTGGACTTCCTGAAGTCTACAATGAGCTCCTTGGTCTTCTTGGAGTTAAGGGCCAGGTTGTTGTCAGCGCACCATGCAGCTAAGTGCTGGACCTCCTCCCTGTAGGCCAGCTCATCGTTGTTGCTGATGAGGCCAATCACCGTTGTATCATCTGCATACTTGATGATGGTGTTAGTACCATGTACAGGTCACCCCATACATTAACACTAGCTATACTAGGGATAATTTTACTGAAGCCATTTAACCTACAAGCATGTAATACCCACATGGTCATGGGGAGAACGTACAAACTCCGTACAGACAGCACCTGTAGTCAGGATCTAACCGGGCCTCTGGCGCTGTAAGGCAGCAACTCTACCACTACATCACCATGCCGCCCAACACAGAATAATTTCTCAAGGAGATTGAATCTTGCCTGTAGCTATAGCATGGAATGCACCAAAGATTATGCATCAAAGGTTAGTTGAAATTTTAATATTTTAGTGAAGACACGGAGACATAGTCAGGAACATAGATAAAACATGATATACATTCATACATTACATATGTGCAGGGCAGGTTTTTTTACACAGCGGGTGGTGAGTGCCTGGAACACACTGCTGGGGAAGTTGGTGGAGGCAGATACGATAGTGGCATTTAAGAGACTCTTGGATATGCAAGGAATGGAGGGATATGATTTAAAAAAGTACACAAAGTGCTGGAGTAACTCAATGGGTCAGGCAGCAAGCCTCTCTGGAGAACATGGATGAGTGATGTTTCGGGTCGGGACCCTTCTCGGATCCGAAGAAGTGCCCCAACCCAAAACATCACCCATCTGGGTTCTCCAGTGATGCTGGTGGACCTCCAGCACGCTGTGTCCATTTTTAAGATGAAAGAGACACTGAGGGAAGGTGAAACACATCCTTGCCAACGGAGCCTTTGTTGGGGAGATATACTGATCAAGGCAGAGTGGCTGCCTAGATCCATACTGGATTGTCAGCAGAAAGATGTTAATTGAAAGAAGCATGTACATAAGTAACAATAATACTCAAATGGAATTTAAAAAATGCACCTTGGAACAAAACATTTATTTTTTTCTGTGCAGAAACATTGGATTCGGCACACTGGGCTGATACCTACCAAGGGGAATTTCTAGAAATCTCTCCACTTATTATCATGGCAAAGCAAATGCTTTATTTAGACCAATCATGAGCTGTTGATTTATTCTCTCCCACAAGCTCTGCTAAGTATTTTCAAATTCTATTACACTGAGATAGATTTTTCTCGTAAATCCCTTTCACTTATATTCCCTTCACATCTTTTAAGATGTCAAAATTAAGCACGCCCAATGCAAGAATTGCTTGATTTACTTATGCTGGAGCTATTTTTAAATATATAGAGAATCTAATTCAAGCAGCTATTGTGTGACGATGTTTTTGTACAATGCGGAAAAGAGTTTGAGATCACATGCAGGCAGACTTAGGTGTCCACGTTAACATTCTGCGGAACTGCCATTGCTTACAGCCAAAGAGAACATGAGAGCATAATAACTAAAGGTTCATATAGGCCATGTGGCTCTTTGAATGTGCTCCATCATTCAATAACATCATGCCTGATCTTTAACCTCATGTCATTCCCACCCAACCCCTTTAACTTGGGATTCCTGTCTCTAGCATTCAGCTCAGAGTCAGAGATTCATAGAATCATACAGCGTGGATTCAGGCCCTTTGGCCCAACTTGCCCACGCTAACAAACATGTCCCATCTACACCAGGCCCATCTGCCTGCGTTTGGCCCATATCCCTCTAAACCTGTACAATCCATGGAACTGTCTAATTGTTTCTTAAACCTTGTGATAGTCCCTGCCTCAACTCCCTCTTTTGACAGCTTATTCCATACCCTTTGTGTGAAAAATTTCCTTCTCAGATTCCTATTAAATCTTTTCCCCTTCACCTTTAACCTATGCCCTTTTGTTCTCGATTCCTCTACTTTGGGCAAGTATCTACCCAATTTATTCTTCTCATGAATTTATATACACTTAGTTCATATAACTTTCAAAACTATTGTTGGTGTGGTATACAAAACCAACGACATTGCTGAGATGCCCCTAGAATAACAGAGCTTTCCAAATTCCATAAATTCATCTTCCATTCACGCACAACTTTTTATCTAAGTATCCACAGATTAGAAAATAGTTGCAAATGAAAAACGGACACATAGTGTTGGAGTAATTCAGCATGCCGGGAAGCATCTCTGGAGAACATGGATGGGTGATGTTATGGGTCAGAACCCTTCTTCATCAGTCCACCGGACGACAACGGCACCTCCCTTTGTTGGCGAGTTTAATAACAATGTTGGCATTGTTGTTTAGTGAGCGGAGGGGGTAAACGGAGTAGAGAAGTCAAGATGGTTGAACAGCTAACTGCCAAATAGTTTGAACATAGTCATAGAGTCATTGAGCACGGAAACATGTTCTTCGTCCCAATTCATCCATGCCGGTCAAAATGCCCCATATAAACTAGTCCCGTCTACCCACATTTAGTCTATGTCCCTCTAAACCTTTACTATCCATGCACATATTCAAGTCTTTTAAAAGTTGTTATTGTACCTGTCATACATGTAATAAGGTAGTAAAAGTATGTTGAACCTTGCTTTTGAAATTTAGTTCCAGTAACTTTGATAAATAAAGCGAATGAAGGTTAGAATAACGAGCAGCTGATGCAGCATACGTATTTAGATTCTTGAACTGAGTGGAGTGGTAGGTTGCAAATATAGCACGACTGTTCAAGAACGTAAAAGAAGAAAGTAAAGAATACAGTCAGCCTGCCCTCCACAGTCCAACCCTTGTTATGTTCCTGGAGCACTCCGAATATTATAAATTGATTAAACAGTCAGCAGAACTCCATGAGAAGGTCATTATGTTTGATCATTTGAAAATGCATCTGAGGGAGACACAAGGAACTGCAGATGCTAGAATCTTATGAATAACACAAAGTGCTGTAGTAACCACGGATCAGGAAGCTTCAAGGATGGGTGACATTTCAGGTCCCATGAGGAAGGGTCCTGACCCGGAACATCGCCTACCTATGACCTCCATAGATGCTGCCTGCCCCGCTGAGTATATCTGAGGTGGCAGATATAGCGAGGACCCATGGACACAGAAAACCCAAATAAGGCATTGGAAAAACTCCATCACAAAATAAAGTCCCATGGAATTGAGGGCATTTTTATAGGAAATTGGATGAAGCTTATAAAATAATAGTCAATGTCATCAATTCATTGAGTGATACAGCATGGAAACAGGCCCTTCAGTCCAATTTGTCCGTGCTGACCAAGATGCTCCATCTATATTAGTCCCACCTGCCTGGATTTGGCCCAGATCCCTCTACTCTTTCCTATCCATTTAATTATGAGCAAAATGACATGCTATAAAAAGGTTGATGCAATGAGATCTCAGTGCACTTGTACAGGTTTTTTGGGAAGATAAGCCTGGAGCGCCACGGATAGTTCTGGTTTCTGTGCCTCAAGGGCAGTACCACAAAGGATCAGGAGATTGATTCCCGAGGTGTTGAAGAGAGTTTAAGGATGTGTCTATACTCTGGAGTTTAGAAGAATGAGAGGTGATCTCATTGAAACATATGAGAAGGATTTGAAAGAATTTTAAAATTGAGGCATTCCTAAACCAGCGCTATTATAGGTCAGCGGGCACAGCAGGGCACTTATCAAGTTGTCATAGTTTGAGAAAATAAGTTAAATGACAAAGCACAGAACCCGGAGAACGTGCAGTAGTGAAAGTAGTGGTTTAGTGTTTATTTCTGGCCTTGCAGTTCTCCAGCTATTACAATATGCCATCTGTGTTACATTCTAGCATAGGCCTGTCCAACCTTACTCCAGATGTGCTTTTGAGCAGATCTATATATTAAAACAACACAAAATATAGAAAAAAAGGACTGATATGTGCCAAAGGAGGGGATTTGAAGAGAGAAAGAGAGAAGGAGGGAGATAGTAAGAGAAAAAAAGGAGAAAGGGAGAAAGAGTGTGTGTGAGTGAGAGAGAGAGAGAGAGAGAGAGAGAGAGAGAGAGAGAGAGAGAGAGAGAGAGAGAGAGAGAGAGAGAGAGAGAGAGAGAGAGAGAGAGAGAGAGAGAGAGAGAGAGAGAGAGAGAGAGAGAGAGAGAGAGAGAGAGAGAGAGAGAGAGAGAGAGAGAGAGAGAGAGAGAGAGAGAGAGAGAGAGAGAGAGAGAGAGAGAGAGAGAGAGAGAGAGAGGGAGAGGAGGGAGGAAGGGAGAATAGAGAGAGGTAGATGGATGGGCGCTGGTCACTGCGTGGGGTTGATAGTATTGTGAACAATGATTGTAATGTTGTATATAATGACACTTGATATATTGTAATTTATTTTTTGTTTATGACTTGATCTGTTGTATCATTTGTTGTGTTGAATAAAGTCTTGAATAAAGATTAAAAAAATAAAAATAAAAAATAAAAAAAGAGAGAGGGTGAGAAGAGAGGAAAAGAGACAGACAGACAGACAGATAGACAGACAGACAGACAGACAGACAGACAGACAGACAGACAGACAGACAATGGTGGGAGGAGAAAGTGAGCAGGTTGGGAGGGAAAGAGTGTGCATCCCCCAATCCCACTGTTGGCACTGTTCCATACACCTCTAGCAGGTCAGAACTGCCATCATAAAGGTAAACTTCGGCAAAGCAAAAGTCCATATTGTATCCCTGGATGGGTTCTGAAGTTTTACACAGTCCTCATCCCCATCCACTTCAAGGAAACCTCCATCGCACACTCCCCAAGAAAATTAAAGTGACCCGTGTGTAATACACCGTGGCAATGACTGCCGCCAAGTAGCACTAACATACTGAAGCAGTTTGCAACACTGGGAATGCCCCACATCAGCGCCAGTCTCCCAGACAATTTAAATCCCTTGAAATTTGTGTACAGAAAAAATAGGTCTATGGAGAATGGCATCTCTCTTGCACTACATTCAGCTCTGGATCACTTGACAATGAGAAAACTTATGTCAAGATGCCATTCATTGACGACACCTTCAACACAATAATACCCAATAGTCATCCCTAATCGTCTGGACCAAAGCCCTCCAATTGGCTTTTGGGCTTCCCAACCGGCATATATGAGTCATTTCAATTTAACCATAACATTTCTTCCAACCTGACCCTCAGCACCTGCCCAAATAGCCTTTCTTCATGTGTTCAGATATTCTGAATATCAAGAAGCAACATTACAGTCAAGTAAAAACAAAGAACTGCAGATGCTGGTTTTATACCAAAGATAGACACAAAGGTCCTAAAGTAATTCAACGGGTCAGGCAGCATCACTGGAGAAAAAGAATGGGTGACATTTTGGGTCGGGACCTTTCTTCAGACTGAAAGTAGAGGGGGGGGGGGGGGGGAGAGGGGGGAGGGGAAGAGCTCCCTTTCCCTTTCCCCTAACTCTCAGTTTGAAGAAGGGTCTCGACCCTAAACATCAGCACATAGTGTCCACTATCACGTAATATGACTGGAGTATTAATAAAGTGACTCAAAAATAAAAATAGAAAGCAGCATTCTCCATTTGGGGTGAGAAGATAAACAGCACACAATGGATCAGATGCAGCTAGAAATCAGATAAAAAAAGGATAATTGGTTAAATTCAATTGCCTAGCAATGATATTTTCAGCATTATGATTGCTATCCTTTCGGTTTTTGTAGAACCTCTCTGGGAATTTGACTGGTAACTTTAGGCACTGTGTGCTTGTGTCTCTGAAGTGTTTCAAGGCAAAGTGGAAGACTCAGGAGTGGCAGGGACATTGCAGGTGAAAATAAGTGGGGGAGTGGTCGAGGTGTATGAGGTTTGGGTGTGGGTGAGTGGTGGGAGCAATGATGGCAAAGTGAATGTGGGTGATCGTGGAAAGGTTTTTGACTGATTTTGAGAATTATTACTATTGACTATTCCAGGGATCTCTTAACAAACAATAGTAAGTCTATCTCCAGTACCAGCCCTTTGAGTAGCTCTCTCCTGTTCTATTCTATTCTATTTGGAGTCCCAACCATGGTGCATTGCTGCACAGAAGTGTGTAACACTGGGACTATCAGCCTGGTTGTTTCATCTGCGTCTTCCTTTCCACTTTGAAAAATCTGCCCTTGTTTTTAGCTGTGTGCCTGCTCTCCGTTCTCCCCTCACAATCTTACTGATCTCGGCCGATGAGGTCGAGATCTGCTGCTTCACCCGGCCTAGGTGCCACATTTACAGGGGGACTTCAGGGGGAGGGGGGGGGGAGGGATATCAAGTGCGTTATGGAAATTTTGTCCTGGTTAAAGGAGGTGCTGGAGCAACAGTTGCCAGGAGGTGGTCCCGTAACAGTGATGAATGTAAAGGTGGGTTTTCAAAATAAAGGTGATGCTTACGCCTCCCCTTTCAAGCCTTACATCAGATACTCCAGTGAAGTATGACGGAGTGTCCTGCTGTCAATAGTATTTTATTTCTGATATACCTTTGCCTTCCTTGAGGCTCCATTACACGTTTTTCAAGAGTGAGAACCCTTCCCTAGTGCCCTGTAATTGTAGAACTGTACATACCAGCCAAGTGTTTGGGATGGTTTTTATATTCTGTAATAATAATCATATTTTGCAAAAAACCAATTCCCTCACAGATTCAGAATGTCTCTGAATTTATTAGTAAACTGACATTTGAAAAGCAAGCCAGATTGTGGTGTGAAAAGTTCCTGTTTCTTGTTGAAAAGTAGGGCGGTTAGACTGCGGGACTGGAATGCAGATCCCCAGTCAAGTGAACATCTGTTTGCAAAAATTAGTTCATGATTACTTCTCTATGAGGAACTGAATCAAACTCCCACAAAATGCTTCAAGCAATAGTCATTGTTGCCTTGAAACATCGTTTCGAGAGTTTCTTCCACTTTCTATGGTTACATCTGAAAGCCCGCATGATGGAAAGCGCAGCATTTTCCGGGATAACTAGAAAGATCTGCATTGAGAGGCACAAGGGACTCAAGATGCTGAAATCCTGTGCAGAGCACAAAGTGCTGGAGTAAATCAGCGGGTCAGGCAGCATTTCTGGAGGAGATGGATAGGGCATTTTTCAGGTTGAGACCCTTCTTCAAACTGAAGATTATATACAGGTACATGATCCCCAGCATCTGCAGTTCTTTCAGCTTTGTACAAGCAACCTGTCAGTTGCTACCCCCTCCCCTTCCCCATTGCCCTGCAATTGCTCTCTCTTGGGTGTCAATGCAATTCCCATTAGCAGGCACTGAGAAAATTGTAAGTCTACCAGCTCCTCGGATGGCAATGAATTCCATATCAAAACTACCTCTGCGAGAAAAAATTGTGACCAAAATGTTAGATGTGTATCCCCTGGTTCTTGACATGTCATCATCATCGGTGGTCACTCGAAATTAGTATTACTGTCCTCTCATGGAGGACGCCTGTGCGTGACTTTGTTTAACGAGGGGAGACTGGTGCACAGACAACCAACCCCACAGTCCTTGACAGATCTGGGTCAGGATCCAGTGGCATGGAGTCCAAGCCAAACGGAGACCCTTTTCTGGTTCAACTTTCATCCGCCTTCCCAGCCGTTGTGACGCTCCACTGAAGTCAGCCATCATCGTCCGCCTGTTCCACCGTTGAGGTCTTGGTTGGATTGCTCTTTGTCAGAGACCTCCCCCTCGACCTTACCGCCATGGTTGACCCAACCAGGAGCATAGCTCCAGACGGCATCGCTCTCAGGATCTCAGGACCACACAAGCTTCTCCACCACAACAAGGTGACAATCCACGGAGAAGATTGACCCATGTATTATTAACGCTATCAAAACTAATCATGATCATGTACACTCTTATCAGCTCACCTCCATCCAATTTTTAACAGTATGTGAGAGATGCTGACTTTTGAATATGTCTGTTTAGTTTTGTTCAGAGATACAGCGTGGAAATAAGCCCTTCGACACACCGAATCCATGCCGACCATCGATCACCCGTACACTGGGTCTATGTTTTCGCAGTTATGCATCCAACATACTAGGGGCATTTGACATAAGCTAATCAACCTACAAACCTGCACTTCATTGGGATGTTGGAGGAAATTGGAGCACCCGGACAAAACCCATGTGGTCACAGGATGAATGCACAAACTCTGCACAGATGGCATCCGAGATCAGGATCGAACCTGGATCTCTGGCACTGTGAGGTAGCAGATCTACCACTGCACTACTCTGCTGCCCATTAAAACAAGCCCTCTCTCCCTCAGATGTTTGTAAGGGATTCGAGTTAGAAGATATCTCCAGCCTTGATTGTTTAAGGAGGAAACATGAGTGATATTGGTGCTTGGTAACAGTATTGGTTTGACATAATAATTATATTCTATTTTTATGAATGAAGTATAATTTTGTAATTTAAAAATATCCTCTTGCTTGGTTGGTACGTATCCCTCAATCAACATAATTAAACCAATTATTGGGTCATTATTGCATTGCTTTGTGGAATTTTGCTGTGTGCAATTTGGCTGCTGCATTTCCATATAGAAACATAGAAACATAGAAACATAGAAAATGGGTGCAGGAGTAGGCCATTTGGCCCTTCGAGCCTGCACCGCCATTCAATATGATCATGGCTGATCATCCAACTCAGTATCCTGTTCCTGCCTTCTCTCCATACCCCCTGATCCCTTTAGCCACAAGGGCCATATCTAACTCCCTCTTAAATATAGCCAATGAACTGGCCTCAACTACCTTCTGCGGCAGAGAATTCCAGAGATTCACCACTCTCTGTGTGAAAAAAGTTTTCCTCATCTCGGTCCTAAAAGATTACCCCTTTATCCTTAAACTGTGACCCCTCGTTCTGGACTTCCCCAACATCGGGAACAATCTTCCTGCATCTAGCCTGTTCAACCCCTTAAGAATTTTGTACGTTTCTATAAAATCCCCCGCAACCTTCTAAATTCTAGCGAGTACAAACCGAGTCTATCCAGTCTTTCGCCATATGAAAGTCCTGACATCCCAGGAATCAGTCTGGTGAACCTTCTCTGTACTCCCTCTATGGCAAGAATGTCTTTCCTCAGATTAGGAGACCAAAACTGTACGCAATACTCCAGGTGTGGTCTCACCAAGACCCTGTACAACTGCAGTAGAACCTACCTGCTCCTATACTCAAATCCTTTTTCTATATAGCTGTGACTACACTTAAAAAGTACTTAATTGACTATGAAGAAATTTGCAATTCTCCTGTGGGAATGAAAGATACCAGGGAAAGGCGAGCTTCCCTTTTCACCTGGAGCTCCAATAAATGAACCAAAGATTTTATTTTCAAATTAGGATTGCTTGGCTTTGAGTTGCTCCTGTTTATGCAGTGCTCATCAGGTTGTGGTGTAATAATGAATGCACGAAGCGTCTAAGGTATCTGTTTATAATGTGCCCAGCAAATGAACTGCGACAGGCACAGATTGAGCCTGGTGTTAACCATGCTGAAATCATTCACTTCTTGCTGTCGAAGAAGCCATTGATTTTTCTCTTGATATGGGCTTCTGCAGAATAGTTAGCTACTTACTCGAGCTTCACTTTCCCCACTGCTTAGGGTGCAAAAATGAGCCAAGCTGCCTTGCTTTCTTTTCCCCTTCATTGTGCTGTTTATATTGCAACAAAATATAACAAGCACAGAGATAAAACAATAAGAGGCAGCCACGGTGGTGCAGCGGTAGAGTTGCTGCCTTAAACGCTTGCAGTGCTAGAGACCCGGGTTCAATCCTGACTACGGGTGCTGTCTGTACGTAGTTTGTATGTTTTCCCCGTGATCACGTGGGTTTTCTCAAGGTGCTCCAGTTTCCACCCACATTCGATGTGCAGGTTTGTCGGTTAATTAGCTTGGTATAAGTGTAAATTATCCCTAGTGCGTGTAGGATAGTGTTAATGTGCGGGGATCGCTGGTTGATTTGGACTTGGTGAGCCGAAGGGCCTGTTCCCATGCTGTATCTCTAAACTAAACTAAATTAAAACCAAGAGATCTCAGATGATTATTGGGTTCATTAACTCTCGTATTCATCATTGTTTGAAATAAGTGGCGTAAAAATAGAGTGCTGAAGATCATCTAATCTTTCATCATTGTGTATCTCCGAAAGTCTTAATACACTGTACACGAAGTGCTGGAGTAACTCCGCAGGTTTGGCAGCATCTTTGGAAAACATGCATAAGTGACATTTTATGTCAGGAACGTTCTTCAGTCTGAAGAAGGGTCCCGACCTGTAAAGCCTCCATGTTCTCCAGGGATGTTGCCTGACCCGCTGAGTAACCCCACCATGGAGGGAAGTGGACAGCTGATGTTCGGGAGGGGTCCTGACCCAAAACATTGCCTGTGAATTCCCTCCACAGATGCTGCCTGACCCGCTGAGTTCCTGCAGCACTTTGTGTTTTGCTCAAGATTCTGGCAATTGCAATTTTATGTGATTCCATCTCACTGATGACTTGTTTGAAGTTTCATTGGGGACTAACAACTAGCTGCCATCAGTGCTGACGACCTGAACTCCTTCTACGCTCGTTTCGAGAGGGGCAACACCACTCCAGGTCTGCCGACTATCGACAATACCGACAGCGGGCTGGCTACCGAAGCTGAAGGGAGGAATATGCACACATTCTCGCTGTCCGAGCACGACGTGAGGAGGGCACTGACACGGGTGAACACAAGAAAAGCTGCAGGCCCCGATGGCATCTCGGGGCGAGTACTCAAGTCCTGTGCTACGCAGCTAGCTCCAGTGCTCACTACATTATTCAACCTCTCCCTGGACAAGTCCGTGGTCCCCGCCTCCGTTGCCATGCAGTGAGAACGGAGAGGTTGAGAAGGAGTTTCTTCCCAGAGGCAATTCGGACTGTAAACGCCTTTCTCACCAGGGACTAACTGTACAGAACGTTTTTCCTTCTATTATTTATTATGTAAAATAATATGTGTGTTATGATTGTGTTTATAATTTGTTTGGTTGTTTTGTTGTTCCGCGAGCATTGCCACTTTCATTTCACTGCACATCTCGTATGTGTATGTGACAAATAAACTTGACTTGACTTGACTTGACTTGCTCTCTGCACTGGTATGGCAATGTACTGCACTGATGACCAGATATGTTTCGTATCTTCCCCCCTCTGCTTTATCTCAGACCTAGCTGGTGCATCCTCTGTGGACCCTTTAATTTGAATGGGGTTTGTGACCTCCATTTAAAAAGAAGTGTAGCGTATATATGTCTGTTCATTATTTTTTATTTCCTTGCGTATTTATGTTTCGAATGAGTTATTCTCTTATCATGTATCTATCTGTACACCGTTAATGGCTCGATTGTAATCATGTATTGCCTTTCCACTGTTACCATGCAACAAAAGCTTTTCACTGTACCTCGGTGCACGTGACAATAAACTAAACTGAAACTGAACTGAACTGACCTGAACTGAACGGAGTTGACGGTACTTTAATATGGGTGTGTACACTGGGGTTGAATTGATATCACCCATATTATGAACATCATTCTCTGTGTTATCTTAGCAATATATAAAATGCTGAAGATAGACACAAAGTGCTGGAGTAACAGCACGGTGGCACAGCGGTAGAGTTGCTGCCTTACAGCGCCAGATACCCGGGTTCGATCCTGATTATGGGTGCTGTCTATACGGAGTTTGTATATTCTCTCCATGATCTACCTGGGGCTTTCCCTGGATGCTCCGGTTTCCTCGCACACGCCAAAGATGTACAGGTTTGTAGGTTAATTGTATTTGGGAAAATTGTAAATTGTCACTAGTGTATGTAGGATAGTGTATTGTGCACAGATTGCTTGTCGGTGCGGACGTGGTGGGCTAAAGGGCCTGTTTCCACGCTGTATCTTTACTCTAAATGAAAGTAAACTAACCTAAACTAAGCAGTTCAGGCAGCATCTCTGGAAAAAATGGATAGGTGATGTCCCGACTATAAACGTTACCTATCCATTTTCTCCAGAGATGCTGCCTGACGTGCTGAGTTACTCCAGCATTTATTGTCTATCCTTGGTATAAACCAGCATCTGCATTTCCCTTTTATTACACCACATGCTGAATATGAGCTAAAAAGAGCTGGGGAATGTGATTGGAAAATATGTACCAAAGAGATCTGCCTTTATATAGTGCCGTTTTTCTTCTCAGCCATATGTCCCATCCAGTCCAACAAAAGCCATTCACAATTACTTCTTAACAATGGTACTGCTTTTATTGCACATGTCAGAAGTGCTTTTCCTTGTCTGCTGCTTCCAAAGAACTGTTAACGATATATTCAGGGAAAAGTGTAGGACTTAAAACTTGACAGGTTGTCAAGGGACATGGATTCTTGCTGCTGTCAAACAAATGTGCATTTGTTCATTTTCCAAGGGGGAGTGTGGGAGATTTGCCCTACTACCCCCTCCTCCTCAATGCCTCTCACCCCTCCCCCTCACCTGGCAGGACCTGAGATAAAGTTAGATGATGTATTGTTGACCATTGTTTTGATTAAGCTCATAATATATCATTCAAAAAGAATCTCAATGAGAAACGTTAAAGCTGATACTCTATTTAAATACTAATAGCCCTGTCCCACGGTACGAGTTCATTCCAAGAGCTCTCCTGAGTTTAAAAGAAATCAAACTCGTGGTAAGCACGGAGAATGAACGTAGTGGGTACGTCGGAGCTCGGGGACGTCTCTCAGCGGCCCGTAACACTAACGTCAGGTACTCGGGAAGACTCGCTAACGGCAGGTAAGCTCGGGAAGACTCGTGAAGTTTTTTCAACGTGTTGAAAAATGTCCACGCGAGCCCCGAGTACCGACGAGCGGCCATTACTGTAAATCTCCGAGTTCGAATCAGGGCAAACTCGGGAGAGCTCTTGGAATGAACTCATACCGTGGGACAGGGCTATAGTGCAAAGCATGATACCATACAAGTTGAGAGCAACTGAGATCTTAATAAGATGGGGTTCCAGTATTGTGCCTGTCATATTTCTAGTTCAGGACATAAGTATGCTATCCAAAATCCAATTAAACAAAATATGTGTAGGAAGGAACTGCAGATGCTGGTTTAAACGGAAGATAGACACAAAATGCTGGAGTAACTCAGTGGGACAGGCAGCATCTCGGGAGAGAAGGAATGGTTGACGTTTCAGGTCGAGATTCTACTTCTGAAGAAAGGTCGTGACCCGAAACATCACCTCCTTGCAAAAATATCTGTTGTTATTGACTTCATTTGGCAGAACTACATTGAGCAAAACCTTATTAAAACCAGACTAAAATTATCTTCTTCTTTTCATGTCCATCTTGTTACAAATGTTGACCTCGCTGTCATCGTCCATCATGAAAAGGACGCAAGCTTCCGGCGACAATCAGTTGAAGCCATCACTTGCCACAATAGATGATGGTGGTAGCAGAATCAGCTCAGGATACTTCCAGTCTCCAGCCCCGCGACATGGACACTTCTGCTATGGGGCTGACTGAAATCATCGCTAAAGAGTGAAGGGCATGCATCCCTTTGTGGCACTGAATTTTTCTGATAGCCCACAATCTGGAAAGGCTTCACAGGCCAATAGGTAGAATCATAAAACTCACCTGAAAGTACAAAACTTTTCAAAATATTACCAGTTGACTTTTTATGGCGCCACCTCTTAATTCACATTGAATTACTGTAAACAAAACCTTTACCTTTTTAAAATGATTTATCCCGTCAGTTACCAAAAGTTGTGCGAGGAAAACAAATCTATCGTCCGTGCCAATACTTTATAACAGTTTCCTTTCAAGCATTGCATCTTTAGTTCCATGGGATTTGGACCAAGGATAAGCCAAATTTGCACTTCCAAAATAAACAGTGTTGACAATAGAACCTCAGCACACCATCATATTTCATGTTAGGTGACATAACCTGCCTGGTAAATAAGATCGAGGCGAACTGAGGTAACATGGAAACTGTAAGCAACACTTTCCCCCCAAATCACTTCAATTTACTCAACTCTTTTGATTTACACAACTACGGCTGTAGGCAGCTGTACATCATTATCAACTCCGCTAACTCTTATTTGTCAGCCCCACTTGTTCTGTATTGATAGTTATAACGAGCAAGTCAGTTATCCAAGAGTGACAAAGATGGGATAGTGAAGGATTGAAATCTGGGAGGAGGACTAAAATAGCCATTGCTTCATGCAGGCTTTCAGCTTGGAAAATGTTATCAGTTTGACCCTACAGTGAAGGGGAGAGAGGAGTGCAACTTAAGCTTATTGAGAAAATAATAGTCAGCAATTAAGAGTTATTAAGAAATAGGAGCTTTTGAAGGGTCATTAATCAACAAACCCTCGTGGATTACAGCTGTGAATACCAGAAGAAATAAGAGTAACAGAGCATTGAACTGTAAGTGGGGAAGTGCCACACGACACTATCAAAATCAAAACTGTTGGTTCAGCACTGAACACAACATTTAAATGGTTGATTTTCATAATCATTCCTTCACCCTTGCCTTTGACATCCTTGACTACAATAAAACTGTATCTTTCCTTCAGCTTGGCCATAAGTTCTCAATGCAGAATTAGGCCATTCAGCCCATCAAAGTCTACTCCACCATTCAATACGATACAATACGATACGATTCGATAGAACGTTATTTATCCTAGGAGGGAAATTGATCTGCCAACAGCCATAAAAACACAAAATATATGAAACATGAAATTAAAGTGACGAGTGGAAGGGCTTGGGGGATGTGCTAAAATTGAGGGGGGTGGGAAGGGAGTCAGTCCCAGTCTACCCGATGACAGAAGGGAGAGGAGTTGTAAAGTTTGATAGCCACAGGGAAGAAGGATCTCATGTGGCGTTCCGTCCTGCATCTTGGTGGAACCCGTCTGCTGCAAAAGGTACTCCTCAGGTTGACCTGTCATGGAAGGGGTGAGCTGTATTGCCCAGGATGCTCCGCAGTTTGAAGAGCATCCTCACCTCCAAGACCAACCTCCCATGAATCCAACTCTGTCCCCAGGACAGAGCCAGCCTTCCTGATGAGTTTATTGATCCTATTGGCGTTCACGGCCTTCGCCCTGCTGACCCCAGCACACGGCAGCGAAGAAGATGGCACTGGCTACCACCAATTGGTAGAACATCTGCAGCATCTGACTGCAGACGTTGAAGGAATGGAGCCTTCTCAAAAAGTACAGCCGGCTCTGTCCCGTCTTATACAGGGCCTCAAAGTTCCTGGACCAGTCCAGTTTACTGTCCAGGGTACACTCCAAGATATTTGTACTCCCTTGTAAACTGCACATCTACACCATTGATGGAGACAGGGGATAGGGGTGTTCATCTCCTCCTAAAGTCAACCATGGCTGATCTATATTTTCCTCTCAACCCCATTCTCCTGCCTTCTCCCCATAACCTCTGACACCCATACTAATAAAAAATCTGTCAATGTCCACCTTTAAAATATCCATTCACGGCCTCCACAGCCGTCTATGGTAATGAATTCCAAAGCTTCACCACCCTCTGACTAAAGACATTCCTCCTCATCTCCTTCTCAAAGGTACATCCTTTTATGCTGAGGTTATGGCCTCTGGTCCTAGACTCTCCCACTAGTGGAAACATCCTCTCCACATTCACTCTATCCAGGCCTTTCAGTATTTGGTAAGCTTCAATGAGGTACCCCTTCATCCTTCTGTGTTTTCGTGCAATCCTGATCAGCAATCCTTTACATCCCAGAGGCATGGATATGATGGACAACCAGTTTTATCCATTCACCACCATATCTGGGTACTTCAAAATATCATAAGTTCATAAATGATGAGCAGAATTAGGCCATTCAGCCCATCAGGTCTACTCTGTCATTTAATCATGGCTGATCTATCTCTCCCTCCTAATCCCATTCTCCTGTCTTCTACCCATAACCTCTGACACCCATACTAATCAAGAATCTATCTATCTCTGCCTTAAATATATCCATTGAGTTTCCCTCCACAGCTTTCTGTGGCAACAAATTCCACAGATTCACCACCCTCTGACTAAAGTACACCTGACCTTCATTACCAAATTATACCAGGATCATCATAGAGTGTAAGTCAAGTCGTCCATTTTATTTCTATAGCACATTTAAAAACAACTCTCGTTGACCAAAGTGCTTTACATCAGTGCAGGTACAAAAAGCTACATACAGTGGGACATAGATCTCTTAACAATACATACATGAATACATACATACAGTGGGACATAGATCTAACAATACATACATGAATACATACATACAGTGCTCCCTCAGAGGACCTCAAGAAACGCTTGTGAGTAGAAATAAGTCTAAGACTTAAGTCTAGACTTAAAGGAGTCGATGGAGGGGGCAGTTCTGGTGAGAAGAGGGATGTAAGTTCCACAGTCTAGGTGCTGCAACCGCAAAAGCGCGGTCGCCCCTGAGCTTATACCTGGACCGTGGGATAGTCAGTAGCCCCAAGTCGGCCGACCTGAGGCACCTGAAGGTAGAATGGTGTGGTAGCAGATTTTTGATGTAGGTGGGGGCAAGCCCGTTAAGAGCTTTGTATACATAAAGGAGGAGCTTGAAATTGATTCTGAACCACACTGGGAGCCAGTGGAGAGAGGCCAGAATCGGGGTGATGTGGTCCCTAAGATAACCAGCAAATTCATTTCTCCATTGCAAATACTCATATACATCTACTATGTCTCCCCTTTGTTGACCTTTAAAGAGAGCTAATAAACACTGAATAATTTACCAAATTAATTTACCAAGTAGTGGAAGGCCTGGATAGAGCAATTGTGGAGAGGAGTTTTGTAAGTTCACATCCAGAAATCAAATAGTCCTAAAGCTAATTTTACTTCGGAGTCACGTGAGTGATTCCATGAAGAGCCCGCTCAGCACGCATGCGCGGCATTACATTTCAGCAGGCAACAGCGGCAGGCGGGAGTTAGGCACTCCCGCTACAAGCCTGAAAGGAAGCTTTAGGTAAGTACTTACCTTCAGGTTAACCAGCGACTCACGTCTGTTTGTTGCTCCAGGTGGAGCAAAGCACCAGATGCAAGCGGCCCACGTTGGACTCCGGGGAAGGAGTGTTCCGTTTCATGGAAGGGGGAGAGACGGCACCAGACCGCACACGCTGCGGTCCACAGACAGGGAGCTGTGCCGGTGCCAGTCCAGACGCAAGCGGCCCCCCTTGGACTCCGGGGAAGGAGCGTTCCGTTTCACGGAAGGGGGAGAGACGCCACCAGGACCGCACACGCTGCGGTCCATGGACAGGGAGCTGCGCCGGGTTCCAGTCCAGAGGCACAGCGGGAGTCAGGCGCTCCCGCTACAGTTAAAAAATGGACCATCAGGTAAGTCTACTCTGAGGTCGGTTTAACTGGCAAAGGAGTTTTGCTTGTTCCAACAGCCAAGGAAAAAGAACAGAACAAGACCCTCCAAGAAACCTGTCCCCAGCTTGGCTCCAGCAGACAGGCGTCTCATCAGTGGGGGACAGAGGGCGGTAGGACCACCAACCCAGCGCTCCGCCATCCCCGACACCAAGCCGAGCCCAGTTCCACTAGCGCCTGAGCAGCGGACTGGATGTCAAGACATCCGGCCGGTGGTTCCGATTCACTGGACGGGGACGTCTCACCGCCCGCTTAGGGCAGAGACAGCCGCCTGAGCCGCATGGAGCGGCTCATGGAGCGTAAGCTCCAGCGAGACTTGCTTTATGGGGAGCTGTTTCGCAGTGGGAGTTCAGGCACTCCCTCCACAGTGCCTCATGCACTGGCCATTGCTTCCTCCTCATCCGAGGACAGCTTTGGCGACCAGAGCTGGGCTGGTCAAGAAGAGGGGGCACTGGCTGAACAACATCGAGAGTATGCTTTGAGGTACAGGAACAGGAAGAGCTGCTGGGTGTGGCCTCTACGTGGTTTCACCACGAGCGAGATGGCTTTCAGTCTTAACTAATGACCAGCCTACTACCTGTCTTTTCCAAAAAACCTCTCCAAGATAGGTAGCCATGAGGCGTTGGTTTCATCACGCCTCCCCTAAATTGCATTTACTCAAAGTGCCCGCCATTATTGGGGAATACATTGAGCAGCGCATTTAACCCAAATATCTTTAAATTGCATTTGATACCCTGACGTCGGCTATCATGTCCACCTGCTCATTCCAGAAGGGCAGGGTAGTATGGCAAAACACCTGACCAACTACTGTTCAACAATATACCCCAGAACTTGCCCTCAATCTATGAAATTAACAGGACTATGAGAACGCCGACCTCACAATCACAGATCCTGCTACCTGGCACTTACCAAACCAGTCCTAAAAAACTGGACGAAGTGTTCAAACTATTCGGCACAAGAGGGCAGAGTCTGGAATGAGCACCACACTAAACCAGACAGCAGTACCTCTACGCGTCCACCAGGGGTGTCTACCTCATGGTACTGGTGAAAGCTCGGGGCCTGCATGCCAATCCCATAAGCCTTTTTAGGCCAGGGCCCAGAGCAGGCCCCATGGAAAATGCGCCAACCCCCAACAAACATCGTCCCTACAAGAACAAGGAACCAGAAACCGAAGAAAACAACAATGAAGACAGATAAGTATGGTTCCTACCATCACATAAAGGTGAAGGGTTGTACTAACAAGGGGTGGGTGAATCACGCCTGGTTAGGAAGCTATCACTCTTGGTAGTTATATACCAAAAAATAAATACAAGGGGAATAGAATTAATATCTTGCCACCAATTCAGCAAGCACCCCAGGGGGTCTACCCTCCCACGATGGTGAATGTCGCACCATCATTGATTAACCACTTGAGTATTTCACCAGGTATACCCACTTATGGGATTGTAACTTCTACCATGGATCCAAGGATACTTTATGGTAGACATCGACCTTGAAGATGCATACTATTCAGTACCTTTTCATATAAGTTTTGGATATACCACAATTACCTGGATGGAGTAATCATGATGAGCATTGCTAATTTCATTCACTGCACATCTCGCGTGGGTATGTGACAAATAAACTTGATTTGAGTATTGGATTGGCATTTAAGTCGAAGCTATCCAGAATCAATCAGCCCTGACACTTAAGAAACATTCCGTCATGGCATGTCTATATATTAACGACAGACTATCCTTGGATAAAGCTTATTAGCTGCATTAGCTACTAACTTATTTAGCGGGCTCTGTCATATATCCAGATATTTACGTTGACCATCCACACCATTGTCTATCTGGTATTCATTAAGACTATCAGTTATGGTAACATTTAACCACCAATCAACTACGTGGCAAAGTAACTGGGATAGTAGCAGCATTACGAGCTACTGAATATTGTACCTTTCCTATGAGCTGAGATACTAGTGTTCAAACTATCTCCATACCTGTAATATGGGGGCAAATGGACTAATCTGTAGTGTTATGGAATTTATCGGCATAGGAAGGATTATGCTTGTACACTTCCACCTGTTTTTGAGTAACATCTTATGTGTCCTGATGTGTTACTGAGCTTGTAATACTTAGTGCCAATGTGAATTGACTTAAACGTGTTATATATTAACTTACTTACTTCTAGTGAAGCATTTGCTCAGTAATCTACCAATTAAATCGCCACGTACTAACCTACGTCACATGAAACCAATCTCAAGGCAGCGGCGATGGATACATTCCCGCGTATTGAGGGGTGGGGGGAACCTAATCTCTATGTTCTCCCTTCCTTCTACCTCTTCAATAGGTACTACGGCTTCATCAGTCGGGTACTACGCAAATTACAGTGGACTAAGTCCACAGGCATGGTTCCCAGTGATCCTCGACATGGTCATTAAAATAATTGCAGAATTGGGAAGACCACTGCTGTGCTTGGATCAGCAGCACTATCAACATGATGACAGCATTCCGTCGCATATCCTAGGAAACATACCTGAGGACCATCAAGAAATGGGACACTGTTCCAAAACAGGAACTATACATTCAACTACAACAAAAAACTGTACTGGAGCTCCTGGCAGGTCTTCACCATAATGAAGGAAATGTTCTGTCAGCCTACTCAACTTGGGTATCACAACAACAGGGTAAAGGGTACCACTCACTGGTGATCAGATACAGGAGAGGTATATTCAATCCATTCCCCAGAAATAGGTACACCCAAATTGGGATATCAGTGAAATCCTGACATACCTTAGGGGATGATCACCAGCCAGGTCACTCACCCTGGAACAGCCTACCCTGAAGATGGACATGCTGGTGGCCTTACCTCAACACAAAGAGCCAGTTCTCCCATCTACTGTGATTGGACAACATGGTCATAACACCAGATAGTGTCACATTCCCATTCAAGGGCTGGCCAAACAGAACAGACCAGGAACATCAGGTCCAGTCATGAAATTCCGGGCATACCCACCTGAACCACGTTTTATGTGTCATGACCCACTTAGAGATCTACATCGACACAATAAGGAATACCGAGGGAGAGGAAAAAGCCTTATGGGTCAGCCACAGGAAACCTCATGGTCGGGTGATGAGCTAAACTATCTCTAGTGGCTCAAGCAGGTACTGGGAGTTGCTGGAGTAAATACTAACGTGTATAAATCTTATTCCACCAGGACAGCTTCCACGTCAGTAACTAAGAGGATGGACGAGCCTATGGACCACATCCTGGCTACTGCAGGGTGGTCTAGGGAGTATACATTCCAAACTTTTATAACAAACCACTGACAGAACCTGTATCGTTTGCAGAAAAAGAATCTGCAAAAAATATATAATTTAAGCCCGGGGGAGCATTTGGTCTTGTTGTTGTTAATAACACCATTATTGTTTTTACAAACAGATTCATGGTTGATTACGATAACATACTTCCTCCCTCGAATGACTTCGGCAGTGAGTGAAGTATGAACTGTTACACGGTTTGAAATCACAGAGCTTTGAAGTCTTCACGGAATCACTCACGTGACTCCGAAGTAAAATAGTAAGATTAAACGAGGACTTACCAGTTTGAAGTTTGATCTGTATTTTATGAGGAGTTACGATGAGGGATTACGTGCCCTCTGCTCCCACCCTCAATAATATGGGTCAAACTGATAAACTTATGTCTTCTTGTCTTTACTATGTTTACTTCAATAACTGTGTCTATCTGTGATTCCACACCGCTGCTTTGAAGTATGCCGAGCATGCGTGCTGAGCGGGCTCTTCACGTAATCCCTCATCGTAACTCCTCATAAAATACAGATCAAACTTCAAACTGGTAAGTTCTCGCTTAAACTTACTATTAAATGCCAAAGACTGAAAGGAGATCAGAAAAACTCTGTAAATAAATGACCTAAGTTTATTTATAGGGAACATGGATAGGTGATGTATAGAGTCAGGTCTCTTCTTCAGACTTTTGAAGAAGGACCCTGAGCCAAAATGTCACCTATCCATGTTCTCCAGCGATACTGCCTGACTTGCTGAGTTACTCCAGCACTTTGTTTCCTTTTCTGCAAACCAGCATCTGCAGTTCTTTATATCTCTAAGTTTATTTATAACTGTTAGTCATTGGATAGGTTACCTGAACCTCACTGCGGAAACTGGAAAAGCAATTAGGACTAAAATGCATATTTCCTGGGTTAAAGGGAAGTTCAGTACAATTCATTATGTGTATTCATTAAGAGTACACTTATTTTTGTCTGTGAGATAATAGTTTTCTATTTCAGCAAGAAAATCGTGGCATGTCGACATTGCGTAAATGTAAGAATATAACAGACGCAGTCTGTAACGGCTTAAAGTCTCAAGATGTAAATAGGTTAAGTGGTTCATCTTGTAAAAAAAGCAATTGCCTTTTAATGTACATATTCTGTGCTTTAATGTGCTTTAATGTTTCTCTGAAGCCATTCCCTGGCTCTTTAAATTACTGCCTCACTTTTAATACAATTAAAATCGATCAAGTTGGAACTGCATTGCAGCCACTGTGTACTTAGCATTTCATTTAAAATATTGGACCTAATTGCAATTCATACTGAGTTTCAAAGCGGAAATGTTTGGAAACAATGTCTCTTGTTTTAATTCCCTCACACTTTTTCCTCACTACTTGAGCTATAGGGGGAGGTTTACTGAGTTATAGGGCAAGGTTGAGTAGGCTGGGTCTCTATTCCTTGGAGCGCAGGAGCCTGAGGGGTGATCTTATCGACGTGTATAAAATTACAAGAGGAATAAATCGGGTAGATGTACAGTCTCTTGCCCAGAGTAGGGGAATCAAGCACAAGAGGACATACAGTAGATTCAAGGTGAAGGGAAAAAGATTTAATAGGAATTTGAAGGGTAATTTTTTCACACAAAGGGTGGTGGGTGTATGGAACAAGCTGCCAGAGGAGGTAGTTGAGGCTGGAACTATCCCAACGTTAAAGAAATAATTAGACAGGTACATGGATGGTTCAGAGGGATATGGACCAAGTGCAGGCATGTGGGACTAGTGTAGCTGGGACATTGTTGGCCGGCGTGGGCAAACTGGGCCTAAGGGCCTGTTTCCACGCTATATCACTCCATGACTCAATGACTATGACTTTGCTGTGATATGAGCAGGAACCATCCCAATTATTTAAACTCATGCTACATTAATTCAATTCTTACAAAAGTGGAGAATTATCTACAAAAGTAAAACATAAGTCTGACAAAAAAAAAATCCCTGCTTACATAGTGTCTTTCAAATGCCTTTCTGACTCAGATTCACAGACAACTTACTGCAATGGAGGATGTTTGAGTCCTTTGGCCCAAGTCAACTCTATGCATGAGTCCTCCAAATAATTTCACTGGCCCTGCCTTCTCCTCAAAGCCGGTTTAAAAAAAAATAATTGCCCTTTTAAATGCATAAGCCAAACTTTCCTCAATTACTCACCATAATTATGCTTTTAGCCTCCTCCACTCTCAGGGTGAAGCCAAACTCAAATTGGAGGAACAGCAATCCATATTTTGCATGAGAAGCTTAAAACCAAGCGATATGAATATTGATTTCACTAACTTCAAGTAACCCTCGCATCCCCTCTTTCTCTGTCCCTCCCCTGCTCTAGTTGTCTTACTAGTTTCACCATTGTCCTGCTGAGTTTCACTGTATCACTCGTTATCATCTACCGCACAGCCAACAACAGACCATTGTGGGCTCCACCTTTCCTTGATCATCGTTGCTGGCTTTGATTGGCCCTTTTGCATATCTCTAATTCATTTCTTATGTGCACCTTTTCATATCTCTTGTTTCCCTCTCAATCTGAAGAAGGGTCTCAACCCGAAACGTCACCTATTCCTTTTCTCCAAAGACGCTACCTGACCCGCTGAGTTACTCCAGCTTCTTGTATATTGCTTCCTAGATCCTAACTGTGAGCTGTATAAACAAGCTTTCTTGTGTGGCTTTGTATGCTTCCTTTTTCATCACAACCATTGTATGGTCTCAGATGCTGGCAACCTTGGAAATAATTTCTGTCTCTCTACTTTCTGTTTCCCTTCATGATTTTAAATACTTCCTGGCTCTTTCTGTTCCCCAGTTTCTTCAGACTGTGGCTCAAATCATCGCAAAGCACCTTGCTACTATAGTTTATTATTGTCCCATGTATCAAGATGCAGTGAAAAGCGTTTTGTAGCGTGCTATCCTGTGAGCGAAAAGACCATACATGATTACAATCAAGCCATCCACAGCGTATAGATATAGGATAAAGGGAATAATGTTTAGTGCACGATAAAGTCCAGTAAAGTCCAATTAACGATAGTCCAAATGTTCCAATGACATTGATGGTAGGGCAGGTCTGCTCTGCAGTTGATAATCGGATGGTTCAATTGCCTGAAAACAACTAAGAAGAAACTGTGTGAGAAGGAACTGCAGCTGCTGGTTTAAACCAAAGATAGACACAAAAAGCTGCAGTAACTCAGTGGGACATGCAACATCTCTGGAGAGATGGAATGGGTGATGTTTCAGGTCGAGACACTTCTGCAGACTAGTTAGGGATAAGGGAAACGAGAGATGTAGATGGTGATGTGGAGAGATAAACTCACATCTCACAGACAGCAACTGTCCCTGAATCGGGGGGGGGGGGGGGGGGGGGGGGGGGGGGGGGGGGGGGGGATGCTTTTTTTACACTTTTGTACTCTTACCAATGAAGTACCTTTGAAAGGTGCTCACTGTTGTGATATGGAAACCATAGCAGTCAACTTATAGTAAATGCTGCAAGCTCTCACAATGTCAACTATTGAGTCTGCCTTAATTTTCCAAAGGAGATGATTGGATTTGTTTGATCTCATGACATTGTGGAAGAGTGACAGTGGCCTGCTCGTCAACCAAGCAAATTGGAAACACAATTGTGCTTGGGGCAGGAAGGAAATCACATATACTGTATATTGTCCCGTTGAAAATTATGTACAATACGCAGTGAAGTGTTTGATCAGATCTCATCACATTCAGTCCTAGCTTTCTCCAAAATTGAATTTGGACAATTCCCACTGTTTGCCCTCACTGTTCAATGAGACCTCAGTTATTTTATTACTGAAACCCAGTGGGCCCAGCTGTTATTAAAATAGATCAAGATCAGCTGTTTCAACTTATTTCAAGATACGATTAAATAAGAAATGGTCTTTGTGACAATTCTCCGCTTCATTCCTGAGGAATAGTGTAAACAATAAAACTTGCACTTAATGGAAAACATCTTCCCCTGCGGTGAGCAAAACCAAGAATCAGCAATGAACTTTTTCCCTTTCATGAACTTGGACCATGTCTGCCATGGCAACACTGGAGGCATTTGGTGTGGATTAAGCTGGGCAGGAAAGGTGAGCTTCCTCATTTTAAGGGGTTGGCTTTATGTTTCCCTTTCTCTCTTTTTCTCCCACAGCATCTTCCCAGATAGCAGAGGCTGTTGTAGAAATGAGGACTGCAGATACTGGTTTAGCAAGGAAAGACACCAAACCATGGAGCAACTCGGCGGGTCAGGTAGCATCTCTGGAGAACATGGATAGGCAACGTTTTTCGGATCAGGACTGAAGAAGGTTGCTGACCCAAAACGTCACCAGTCCATGTTCTCTAGAGATGCTACCTAGCAGAGGCTGGTGCCCCATTCTCACCTCTCGTTCGGTATGTAACCAGGATAGGGAAGCGTACAGGTATATTTGTGTTTGCTTTTTAAAAACAAAGATGACAATGAACGATTACCTTCAGTTTCAATAGAATAATTGCCTACTTCACTTTAACATATTGTAGGAAATCCAGAACACATTTCCAGCTCCCAATTAAGTAGCAAGAAAGGGGGAATGAGGCAAGAGTTGGGGTGGGGTATTTATTTCATGCAAAGCCACAGGTGCAAGGACAATGACAAGACAATATCCAAGACCAAGGTAGAAGAGACTGTCAATGCTGGAATCTTGAGCAAAAAAACAAATTACTGGAGGAACTCCGAGGGTCAAACAGAATCAGTGGAGGGAAATTAACTAAAAATGACGTTTTCATCCATTTCACTCCATGGATGTTGCCAGACCCATTGCATTCCTCCAGCATTTTATTTTTGTTGTGAGATTCAGGATCAGTCTTTTTCTAGCCTCTCATGTACTACAATGAAACCAATAAAAACACAATCACTTTCAATAGCCTCATTTAGTCTTGGCTTGTTGTTGCATGATTGGACTGGCAATGATGTCGTTTCAGCTTTCCACTCACCCTCTGATGAGACGGTGACTGAGTCAGTTGAGAATCTGAACCTGGTGGACACAAAAGTTGTTTTTCATTGCAAACAGGCCCCCTGGAGAATCTAATTCTCCTCTCCCCACACTCACTAATACAACGATGCTTTATTCTTTTTTAACACAGAGATCATAATGTCATGTGATAGGAGGAAAATTAGGCCATTCGGCCCATCAAGTCTACTCCGCCATTCAATCATGGCTGATCTGTATCTCCTTCCCAACTCCATTCTCCTGCCTTCTACCCATAACCCTTGACACCCGGGTTCAATTCTGACTACGGGTGTAGTCAGTATGGAGTTTGTAAGTTCTCCCTGTGACTGCGTGGGGTTTCTACGGGTGCTCCAATTTCCTCCCACACTTTATGGACGTACAGGTTTGTAGGTTGGTGGTCAGCGTGGACTAGCCGGGCCAAAGGGCTTGTTTCCACTATATGTCTAAAGTCTAAAAAATAATCTACTTCAGTTGTAATAGAATACTTGCCTACTTAACTTTAACATATTGTAGATAGGTAACTTTTGCAAAATTACATATGGGAGTGCATCCCAACAGGCAGATCACTTTGTATATTCAAACAGCAGTGGATGGTTTGAGGGCTTCTGAGCACAAAACACCAGACTGCCAAAATATACCTCTTTTTGTTACAGTGCTGAGGAATCTCTCCCACGGTATACAAACAGCAGACTATTAAGTGAGAAGCAGATATGTCCCAAGCTGTGTATTTAATGGCAAGGATATGCCTTTAACTATATTGATTCAGGAGATGGCTATTTGCTGCTTCTCTCATCATGAGAGTCTCAATGAGGGCAAATTAACCTGAAGAAGGGTCACGACCCGAAACATCGCCTATTTCTTCGCTCCATAGATGCTGCCTCACCCGCTGAGTTGCTCCAGCATTTTTGTCTACCTTTGAATATACATCTACTGCCTACTGCTGTCTAGTTACAATGGTACAGAATCAGAATATCCCAAACACACATCCCAAAATATCACTGGACATTAAACTGTTATCAGGCCTATTTTAGTAGACTGGTTCTCTTTTTAATTAACACCTTCTATCAATAGCATTTCATAATTCTTGTATAATTCCACTGCCACAAATTAGCCTCCGGTTTAACTACATATTTAGAAAGAGAATGTGCTGCCTGATCTGGCTTTGTTTTCATTTTATTGAAAGAGCAGGGGACAATTGCAACCAGTGGGTGGGTGCGAGACAGCCATTTTATCTGTCGGCCATCTTGTTTTTTAGTGGATGGACAAGGCTAAATTTCATCCCTCTAATCTATGACACATGGGAAACATTTGAGATTTGGCTGGAATCATCTCCACTGATAGACACCAAATGCTGGAGTAACTCAGCAGGACAGGCATCATCTCTGGATGGAAAGAATGGGTGACGTTTTGGGTCGAGACCCTTCTTCAGATGCAAGCTCTATGTCTTTTATTTAATTGTATTAATGCCTGTAATTGATTAGTACCGGTGTCAGGGGTTATGGGGAGAAGGAAGGAGAATGGGGTTGAGAGGGAAAGATAGGTCACCCATGATTGAATGGTGGGGTAGACTTGATGTGCCAAATGGCCTAAATCTGCTCATTCAACTGATAAGTTATGAATTCATGCTCCTTTTGCAAGCCTTGGGGCACTTTTGTTATATTAGAGATACTATATAAATGGAAACTGTTACTGATAAATTAAGATATCGTAAGTTGTGCAACAGTTTAAAAGGTCCTTGAGGTTGTTTCTGAGCTTCAGCAAACTGAGCACAGTTAAGTATAACTGACCTGATATATATATTAAATAGATACTTGGAGATGACTGCGATCTTGTCTGCTGGTGATGAAACAATTTGAATCTTGACATTTTTCAGTTGCTGGAATAGCATTTGGAACATCATTGCAAAATATCTCTGAACTGTAATTCCATACAAAAGAGGAAGTCATTTATTTCTGGATCCCAGGATCATGCATTAACTAGCTCTAGGGTAAGCAGAATTGTCAAAGATATTAAATGAGTTCGTGTACATGCAATAAATTGCCTCAACATTTTCCAAGTATTACTGAGGTATTGGTACTTTAGTTTGTGTTAATAAAAGCGTTACTTACACATCCTGCTGTGCATGAAGTTCACAGTAAGTACCTACTGACTAAACAGAAACTCAATGTTATTGCAGAAATTCTTATTCTTGTGAATTAACATTAACCACATGTATTTATGTATGTGAATAAGTAATGTTGAATGTGTTCAACTTGACTACATTTCCATCCAGTAAAAATAGACCTTCAAAGTATTTAGAGCACAGGACTTTTGGTCCATCAGTTCCAAACTTCATAGAACAGCTGCTCTTTAAACACCAGTAACATCGTCCACTTGCTTTCTCGTGTGCTTTAAATTAAATAAAATTCGACTTTTCATGCAAGTTGAATTTTTCTTTCCGTAGCAGACTACATCCAAAAGATGAATTTCGAGATCTCAGATCTCAACCCAATACATCGCCAAATCCTTTCACTCCCACAGTTGCTGCTCTCTGAATTTGTGCAGGAGTTTTTTTTACAATATATAACCAAAGGCTGCTTGTATTTTTCAGATACAACTGTCTTAAAAAGTTTAGTTTAGTTTAGAAATACAGCGAAGAAACAGGCCCTTCAGCCCACTGAGCCTGCGCCGACCAGCAATCCGCAGACACGGGTGCTATCCTACACACATTAGGGATAATTTTACATTTATACCAGGTCAATTAACTTACAAACCAGTATGTCTTTGCAATGTGGGAGAAAACTAAAGATCTCAGAGAAAACCCACGCAGGTTCGCGGGGTGAAATTACAAACTCTGTACAGACAGTACCCATAGTCAGGATCGAACCCGCGTCCCTGCCGCTGTAAGGCAGCAACTCTACCGCTGCACCACCGTGCCGTCCCAATTCTCAATTCCCGGAATCCCTGGCAAGCTGTTGCAAAGAATGTTTGCAGTAGAGGGGAGACTTGATAGAAGTATATACTCATGACAGGCATAGATAGGGTAGACAGTCTGAATGTTTTTCCCCAGTGTGGAAATATCCAACACTAGAGGGCATAGCAGCAACTCTACCGCTGCACCACCGTGCCATCCCAATTCCCAATTCCCGGAGACCCTGGCAAGCTGTTGCAAAGAACATTTGCAGTAGAGGGGAGACTTGGTAGAAGTATATAGAATCATGACAGGCATGGATAGGGTAGACAGTCAGAACCTTTTTCACCAGGGTGGAAATTTCCAACACTAGAGGGCATAGCCATAAGGTGAGAGGGAGAAAGTTTAATGGAGATGTGCGGGGCAAGATTTCTTACACAGAGGATGGAAGGGGCCTGGATCACATTGCCAGGGGTGCTGGTAGAGGCCGATTCAATGTTTAAGAGTCTTTTACATAGGCACCTGAAAGTGCAGGGAATAAAGGGATATGGATGGTACACAAAAATGCTGGAGAAACTCAGTGGGTGCAGCAGCATCTATGGAGCGAAGGAAATAGGTGACGTTTCGGGCCGAAACCCTTCTTCAGTCTGAAGAAGGGTTTCGGCCCGAAACATCACCTATTTCCTTCGCTCCATAGATGCTGCTGCACCCGCTGACTTTCTCCAGCATTTTTGTGTACCTTCGATCTTCCAGCATCTGCAGTTCCTTCTTGAACAAAGGGATATGGATAATGTGCAGGCAGATAAGATCAGGTCAGCTAGGCATCATGTTCAGCACACGCATGATGGGCCGAAGGGCCCGTTCCTATGGTATACTGGTCTATGTTCTATGTTGAAGGACATGTGAGACTCAGTATTTATTGGCTGCTTTGCTACAGTCTAGTTATATTTGAATTGTAATTTTATATTTGAGATGTTGCCTGACCTGCTTGAGTGAGTCCAGCACTATTGGTTTAATAAATGTTTTATCTCTTAATTTTGTATTGTTTGAGTGTTCCTCCTCCATCATTGATCCGAATCCTCAAAACCTGCCCATACCCCTTGGAGACATCAATCCATTGGATTCTTTAAACTGGATACTAAAAAAAAACCCATTTGACAAGGCAGGCGGCAAGAGTAGATGCGGCGCAGTTTGTGTGGAAAGCCCAATGACTATTATTTGTCCTGTGAGAAACAGACACATCATTATTTGCCTGCATTTGTGAAAACATTTACCTCCTGCTGGAGTGCATTAGATAATAATCAGCCTAAAACAAACACTAAGCTGCAGGAAGCCCATTTGGCCTGTGACAGATCTGCTGTCATTTCTAAAGAGTCTGCTGAGTCACTTGCTCCATTTACAACCACGTTGATTTAAAACTGGAATCACTGCATCATTGCTGTGCGCTAAAGCCATGTGCAACGTACTGTGCCGTCCACTCCACCAGAGTATCACAATCACAGGGCATGCAACGTCGGGGTGTTCCGTCTGAGGAAGGGTCCTGACCCAAAACGTCACCTATCCATGTACTCCATGCATGCTGCCTGATCCGCTGAGTTACTTTTGTGTCTTTCCATCGGAACAGAGTATTCAGGCCGGCTGGTACATGCCAATGTTTACACTTCTCACAAATCTATTCCCACCCCACCTCCTTTTGTTGGACTGCATAACACTACACAGTAAATAGAGAAATGGAACTGCGGATGCTGGTTTAGATCAAAGATTGTACGTAACCCAATCATTCCTGGGATCATTCTCGTAAACCTCCTCTGGACCCTCTCCAACACCGGCACATCCTTCCTCAGATTTGGGGCCTATCTAAATCTAAATTTTATTAGTTGTTTAAGTTATGACATCGGATGGAAGCTGCATACCAAATGTCGTTGCACATATGTGCAATGACAATAAAATATATTATTATTATTACAAAACGGCTCACAATAATCCAAATGCAATCTGACCAGTGCCTTATAAAACCTTAGCATTACATCCCTTCTTCCCATCGCCCCTGTAATGTACCTACATTATTTACCTGATGGAGCAAATTACATATTTCCACTGTTTTGTGTGCCAAGAAGTTGCTTTAAAATTTCCCTTTGCATTTCTCTCACAATGATAATGTCTAGTTATGCTCTTCCAACAAATAGAAATATTCTCTCTGTGTTACTCTACCAAACTATTTCCTAAAAACCTCCAAAAGTTCACTCATATTCCTCAGTTCTGCAGGAAAAAACTTCAAATCCGTGTATTTGTGCCATATTCTAACAGATGTGCCAGAAACATTTACCAGATATGTTTAAGTACTCTCATGTTGTTTGCTGAAGATATGTTCATCAATTATCTTGCAGCTCATTGTGTTTTGTCAGGATATTCAGCCAACTTTAAATCCTATCAATGTGTTCCCCTTACAGTCTAGCCTATCATTTTATGGTTTCACATATGCATTGTGGCACTGTATATGGAGAGTCATAGTCACAGAGTGTCGTTACAGGCCCTTCGGCCCAACTTGCTAACACCAAACAACATGCCCCACCTACACAAATCCCACTTGGCCACTATCCCTCTCAACCTATCCAATCCATACACTGGCAGATATCTCTTAAACATCATGCCTCAACTACCCCCTCGTGCAGTTCGTTCCATATACCCACCACCCTGTGTGGAAGGGTGGTGGGTATATGCATTGTGGCACTGTATATATACCCCAAAAAGTTGGATAGTTGCAAAATAATTGCAATATTTGCACTTGAACTATATACACATGTTGTGACTTCAAGTTTTTGTGGTAGACTATCATACTTGGTATCCCCCATGACTTGAAGAATGGTCCCAACCCGAACCGTTGTCATCTGCCTATTTCCCTCCACAGGTTCTGTATGACTTGCTGAGTCCCTCCAACAGTTTGTAGACACAAAATGCTGGAGAAACCCAGCGGGTCAGGCAGCATCTCTGGAGAAAAGGAATAGGTGACTTCTCATGGTCGAGCCCCTTCCTCAGACCACTCAAGAGACTGCAGGTGCTGGAGTCTCCACACCACATCACTCTCCTGTCCTGAAGGATCAGAGTATGAAGATACACGAGTACAAAGGTAACAGCATCTCCAAGTTACACAAGGCTTTTCCCACTGTTTTTAGTTACACTGCTCACACTTCTCTTTTACGTCACCTATCAGCATTTTTGACAAGGAAAGCAATTTTGGTTTATTTGGATTTACATCTCCAAAAGTAGCTGATCAATATTCAAAGTTAATTATCACTAACTATAAACTAAGTAGCATTAAACGTGTGAGGCAGTAATTTAAAGAGCTATATAAATGCCTTCACAAATGCAGTTATGCGCAGCGTATGAACATCAAGAGGCAATGTTTTATTTTGCAAGACAGAGCATTTAACCCTTTCACATGCTAAGACTTTAAACTCTTGCAAACTGGGTGGCTATGACTTTATTTTTTTATGAAATAGGCACTCCACGTGACAATTCTCTCTGATAATGCCATGTCCATACATAATGATATACTACACTGCTCATTTATTCTTTCAGAGGATGTTTTTGTTTAAACACTGTTTACGATTGCAACCATAATCATACATGAAGCTTTTCAATATTCGCAGACAATATAAAACAAGTATAAATCCAGACAAAGAATAGGTTATTGAAGTCTTATAGGTTTTATAGTTGTACCGCTATTTGGACTCTTTGGTTCCACATGTGAACACAAAGAATATTTTGCTTTGGTTTTGTTAGCTCACTTCCTGAAGCCTTCCATGCATCCAACTAGAACACAGTGTGTCCATATCCAGACTTAATTCATCTACGGCATGGTGGCGCAGAGTTGGTGTAGAGTTGCTGCCTTACAGCGACAATGACCCGGGTTCGATCCTGGCCATGGGTGCATTCCGCATGGAGTTTGCACATTCTCCCCGTGACCTGCATGTGTTTTCTCTGGATGCTCCCATTTCCTCCCACACTCCAAAGATATACAGGTTTGTAGGTTAATTGGCTTGGCAAAATTGTAAATTGTCCCTAGTGTGCGTAGGATAGTGTAAGTGTGCAAGGATCGCTGGTCGGCGCGGACTCGGTGGGCCGAAGAGCCTGTTTCCGTGCTGTATCTCTAAACTAAAACTATACTAAATCTCTCACAGAGGTCATTTAATCTATACGAACCATTCAGATTCTGACACCAATTTCAACCAAGTATCTCATTCTTATGCAAAATTCCACCACAGTATCTACCACATATTTACGTAAACTTGATTGACTGTGATGACTACAAACAGATACAAGTTTCAATGGTTCTTTAATGTCATGTATGCATAGCACAGTGAAATTATTTAGCACAAGCCACAAATGAACATATACCATATTTTTACGTCGACATTTACAAAGAAAAAGTCCAAAATCCATAGTGCAATATGTACTGATCACCACCTACCAGGTGAGCCCAGGTAAGTCCAGGTAAGTCACAGGCTGCTGCAGGCCCATGACCCAACATCTCATCTTTTGCTTTCTTTTACTTGACCTGTATTCTTTCTGATTAGTGTAGCAGGTATGTTTATAGTCCTGCTGCTTCTTTTCAACTCCAGCAGCTGAATTTGGTTGAACAATGTTCATGCAAGTTCGTAATTTTTTCTTCAACGAGGGTTCTGTAGATGTGTACCCTGAGGTAGTGAATGGAGTTGCTTTGTATTTCAACAGGGAATGAGTCAAGCAATGTTGAATATTCCTTTCTCCAACATGTTTCCTGAGAGTACCCTAATTATTCTGGATAAACCTTTGCTGCTCCAAAGATAGACACAAAATGCTGCTATAACATAGCCAACCCAAAATATCACCTATCCATTTTCTCCAGAGATGCTGCCTGGCCCACTGAGTTACTCCAGCATTCTGTGTCTATCTTTGGTATAAACCAGCATTTGCAGTTCCTTTTTATTACACACTGCTGGTCCATTTGAAGTCACATGCTAAGAAGTTATTTGGAACAATGTTGTTTCCTCGTGTTTGAAAATAGAGTGAAAACTTTAGACGATCGTCATATGAAAGTCATGACTTGCATATATATAAGCCTCAACTTATCTATTGTGCCTTTAGCAGAGGTACATGAATCCATGTCTTTTACTTAATTCCAGTCTGTGACTATTGATCAGTACCAGGAAATTGTTATTTGCTTCTGTTCTAAAGTCTACACGCACTCTCTTAAAAAGTTTGCTAAGCCATGAAACAGAAAGAAAAATGCTAGAAAAAGTCGACAGATCGAGCAGATGAAAGAAAAACAGTCAACGTTTCGGGCCTGCGGCCTTTCAGCTCACACGCATTATCATCATGACCGAGGTGACTTTCACTTGGAGAATGTAGTGCGGCATTGTGGCGCTGCCTTACAGCGCCAGAGACCCGAGTTCGATCTTGACTATGGGCACTGCCTGAATGGAGTTTGTACATTCTCCCAGTGACCGTGTGGGTTTTCTCTGGCTGTTCCGGTTTCCTCCCACATTCTAAACGCATGTCGGCTTGTAGCTTAATTGGTTTCTCTAAATTGTTCTGTAAACTGCGTAGGAGAGAGATAGGGAACTGCCGATCATTGGTCGGCATGGACTCAGTGGGCTGAAGCGCCTGTTACAACACAGTATTTCTGAATTAAACTAAACTAATGTGAAGTCTATGGCTGCATAGCCTGCTGACACTCTACCAAGCCCTGTGCGCAGAACTAAAATGCCACAGGGCTGACAATGTCGTGGGAATCATCGACAACTCGAATCAGTGCTTTTGGAAGGGATGGACATATTTTATTAAAAAGTAAGAATCATTTTAATTTACTCCATTTTCAGCTTCATAAAGGACTATTGTTGAACAATTTCAGTTTTCCCCTGATGCAGGAAAACCACTTGCATAGAGACTGCCTTATCATCAGGATTCTCAGTTGTTCATTACACCTACAAGATTACCACTACTGAAACATTTGCTCGCTGATTAATACTTGACTTTTTCTTTAATAGCCATTCATTTAGACTATCCATTATCCTCTGCAAATGGTTGTGCATTCCACCAATCAAAATGAGCCATTCTCGCCCCAGGCAGAAGCTAAATCACAGCCTAGCTGTGAGTGTTTTCAAAGGCTCGATTTCAACTCTGTTCCCCTATCAAGCAGTGTATTGAAAGGAAGCCATTGAGCTTACTAATGGTTATTTCATGTTTTAATGCATCTTCTCAGATTGCTGTGTTTCAACTGATCTATTTAGGGGTTGAAGGCAGACTTTCTGTATGTGAGGGACGATGCTGGTCAATTGAGGTCAATTCTCTATTTGAAATAAGAGCACCCCAGCATTTAATACGAAATATACTTAGCAGAATCCAAATATAATAGCATTTCTTATCAGCCACTGATTTGCAGTACACACTAAACGGTGGCACGGTGGCGCAGCTGTAGAGTTGCTGCCTCACGAGGCCAGAGACCCGGGTTCGAACCTGATTCCGGTGGCTTGTCGGTACAGAGTTTGTACGTTATCCCCGTGACCTGCATGGGTTTTCCCCGGGAGCTCCAGTTTCTGCCCACACTCCAAAGACGTACAGGTTTGTAGGTTAATTGGCTTGTTATAATTGTAAATTGTACCGAGCGTGTGTAGGATAATGGGGGATCATTGGTTGGCACAGAGTCAGTGGGCCGAAGGGCCTGTTTCTGCACTGAATCTCTAAACTAAAACTAAACTAAACTAAAATGTATTGTTTGCACTTCACCCATCACAAAGGTTAGTTCACTGGTTATAAGAAACAGTGGCAGAGAGATATTCAGTGGCGGACTGGCCAGGGTGTCAGCTAGCTGATGGCAAGTGGGCCCCTGATGAAGTGGGCCCCCTATATCAAGTGGGCCCCTGATGAAGTGGGGCCCCTTTGTCTCCTGGCAACCAATATTTTTAGACCCAGTCCGCCACTGGAGATATTGCACTGACAATCTACACAGATGATAATCTGCTTGAAAACAACATTCACGTTCCCAGAAGATAGACACAAAGTGCTGGAGTAACTCAGCGGATTAGGCAGCATTTCTGGAAAAAAAGGAATGAGTGATGTTTCTGGTCGAGACCCTTCTTCAGACTGAGAGTCAGGGGTGAGGCAAACTAGAGCTATGAAAAGGTTCAAAACAAATTAGGGCTGGAACCGAAAACCAATGAAAAGTGGAGCCCACAATGGTCCATTGTTGACTGTGGAGGAGATGATAACGAATGGATACAAACCGTGCAACGTGCAACTCTCAGTCTGAAGAGGGGTCTCGACCCGAAATGTCACATATTCCATTTTTTCCAGAAATACTGCCTGACCTGCTCAGTTACTCCAACATTTTGCGTCTATCTTTGGTATAAACCAGCAGCTTCAATTCTTTCCTACACATTCACTTTTGCAGGTTATGCTGCCAGATTAGGCATATCTCCATTGACATCATGCTCTAACCGACCCTCTCACAGAAATGCAACAGCTCGCTGTTTGTGATGCCGACTTGTTGAATGTCAGACATTTACAACCAGACTGCCACAAACAGAATGAAAATGAGTATCATGACATGAGATGCAACATGCATTAATATTTTACATATGTGTGTGTTGTAAATTCTAAAGGATTGGTCAGACCTCAGCCAAAGCTTTGTGTCCAATTTGGGACACTGTGATTCGGGGAGAATGCTATGGTCCTCCAGAAGATCCAAAGGGATTGTGCTCAAATGAACCCAGGTATGTAGGACTTGACTTAGATGGAGAGGCTGCAGAAAATGCTATTGTCACTTGCGATGGACACAAAATGCTAGAGTAACACAACGGCTCATGCAGCAACTCTGGAGAAAAGGATTAAGTGATGTTTCGGGTCGAAACCCTTCTTCAGACTTCAGACATTTTGTGTCTATCTTCGATGTAAACCAGCATCTGCAGTTCCTTCCTACACATATTATCTCTGGCCTTTGTTCCAACCATTGGCCTATCAAAACCGTCTCTTTGCTGATGTCCGCCTTTTACCTGGCCACGCTTCTAAATTCCAAATCCATCCCTTTTGATTAATTTACATCTCATACATCAAACCAGCCGTGCCTGAAACCACGAATGAATCTATTCTATGCTCCGTCTGTGACAAATACATTCTTTCTTAGGTAAAGAATCCAACGCTTACAAAATCCCCCAGATGCACTTTCGCCAAGCCCCGATGCAGTCATAACCAAAAGGTTGAAATGTTTTTAACCTGAAACGTCAATTGTTTCTCTTTTCACAGATGCTGCCTGATTTGCTGAATATTTCCAGCGTTTTCTGGTTTTGTTTTGGAATTTGTAAAAATATTACTTTACAATTACAATAGGACCTCCTGACTCCCATAATGACCCAATGTCATTCCAAAGGCTCACACACCATATGCTCATATTGCTGCATGTATTGAACATCCATCTGCAAGGACTTTGTCTAAGCATACTTAGGTCTGTCTAAACATCATTGGAACTTATTTTCTGAGTATTTATTAAATACTGAGTTCTGGGCACCAAGATGGATAACTTCATAATTTCCCACCATACATTCCATATACCATGTTCATATTAATCTTTATATCTCCCCTAACTGGCAATCCCATCTCGTTCAATATTGTCAATGAACACTGAAACATTAAAGTTTTGACCACATGGCTAAATTATTGATTCTACAAAGCATGTACATCACCATACGATTCAAGACTGGAGTGTGCTATAATCCAGGTGAGCACAGATTCACAAATATGCAAGTTGTTTGCCATGATCAAGGAAAGAAGCAGTTTGCCTGATTGATATCCGTCTACGATGCTACGAGTTCACTCCACCCATTGTTCTGCACCGTGACCGAGTAAGCATCGTCTACAAAATGAAACGCAGCAACTCAGCAACAACATTGCCTAAACCCCAAGCTCTACCATGGATGGGACAGGTTTAGAGGGGAATGAGCCAAACGCAGGCAGGACTAGTGTAGGTGGGGCATGTTGGTCGATGTGGGCAAGTTGGGCTGAAGGACCTGGTACAACACTGTGTGAATCAATGACTCAGAAGGATGGAGCAACATGAGAATGTCTAAACCCAACCGTTCACTCCAAGACACACATGTTGCACATAGTCTTTTACCCAGAGTAGAGGAAGCAAGAACCAGAGGAAAAGGCTTTAAGGTGAGAGAGGATAGATTTAAATAGGAACCTGAGGGGGGCAACAGATGGGTATATTGAATGTGCTAATTGAGGAGGTAGATGAGGCAGCTCCTATAACAACTTTTAAAAGATATTTGGATAAGTACATGGTTAGGAAATATTTAGAGGGAGGTAGACCAGCATCTTTCTTTCCTACATAATATTTACAGGGATATGGGCCAAATGCACGCAGGTGGGATTAGTGTAGATGGGGCATGGTGGGCATGGGCAAGTTGGGCTGAAGGGTCTGTTTCCATGCTGTATGACTCCTATCTAACAGCATTGAGACAATACCTGCAATGCTAGAACTCCAACAGTTCAAGGTAGTGACTCGCCACCACCTATGAAGGAAACTTAGAGAAGCCAGCAATACCCACAAAGTGAAAGAGGATAAAGTGGAATGGAATTGGTGTGAATAAAACAAAATAAAATTAAAATTAAAAATAAATATTTATAGTCCTGCTCTTCAAAGTAAACTATGACAGATGCATTTTTCGCATCCTTTAATAACAGCTTTGGAAGATGAAGAGATTTCTGAATCGTGTTTAAAGAGAGTCATAGAAGCTTGAATGTTCGACATTGCACAGAGATCCAATATATCAGTTCCTTGACACTGCTGCTTAAAGGCTAGCCTTAAGCATCTTCCTCCTGCTTAGAGCCTTTTATCCATTTCCTGAGCTCATTTATATAAGCTGTTTGAACAAGTTGAAACAAGAACCGGACAGAATGCATTCATCCACATCCCCTTTCACAAATGAAAAGACTCTCTGTCTGTGGGCCCTCATGCAATGGGCAGCATCACAAAAAGCATCCACAAGACTTTCTCTACCCTCATAAACTGGCTGGCTTTCACTACATAATTGGGGACCTGGAGACAAAAGTCCCTCTTCTCTTGGCTGACCTCAACTCCAGTTGGAAAGCACTGAGACTTTCTCCTGGATCGCACTCTAATCAGCCTTTGAAAGTCCACTTCCTTTATACAGCCTTCCCTAGGTTTTCAAATGAACAGTGAAATTAAAGGGAAGAGAAATCCAATTCACATTAAAATAAGCCTGATATGAATATGAGCTGTAACAATGCAACCAACATGCCATGGCAAGATGAGGGAATCGTTACACCTACCCTTCCTTCAAGACTGCTCCTCACAGATCCTCGCTCCCTCTGCCCAGCTGAGACGACAAAACTGGCAATCAAGCGAAAAGGCACGCACACAGTAAATAATATGTAAACTTTTTTTTTTAAGGAATGTTTCCAAGTGGTCTGATTGCAATTGTAAGGTGTCATTTGTAGAAACATGAAACTGCAAGTGCTGGTTAATACACAAAAGGACACAAAGTGATGGAGTAACTCAGCAGGGCAGGCTGCATCTCTGGAGAACATGGATAGGTGACGTTTGGGTCGTGTGAAGAAAGGTCCTGACCCGTGACATCGCCTATCCATACTCCACAGATGCTGCCTGACCTGCTGAGTTACTCTAGCCCTTTGAGTCCTTAGGTATCATTTGAGTGAACTAACGGTTACAAGTTATACAATTGATAATAGACAATAGACAATAGGTGCAGGAATAAGCCTATCGGCCCTACGAGCCAGCACCGCCATTCAATGTGATCATGGCTGATCATCCCCAATCAGTACCCCGTTCCTGCCTTCTCCCCATATCCCTTGACCGCTATTTTTAGGAGCCCTATCTAGCTCTCTCTTGAAAGCATATACGATATAATCCCTTTGTGACTGACTATGCTCATTGCAAAAACTTTCTTTCCCCATTTCTTTTTCTTTTGTACTCAGTATCACATACTGTAATACTCAAAGTAGCATGGGTTTAAATTTACTTTCCAGGACTTTCACAAACATAGAGCTCAAACGCTGGATCATAGAATTATAAACCATTCTCACAGCATCTTATTGCGTCTCAAAATACCTTACACACAGTAACTCTTCACTGGACATGTCCCAAAACCCTGCTATTAGCAACAAATGATGCAGTCAAAGCAGCATAAACACCCCCATTAACCCATTTGACCTGGTCTTGCCCTATCGCAGATATTCCCCATGTTCTATCCATCCCTCCTATCACCATTTCTGCAACTTAAAATAATCTTTCTCATTTCTCTTTCCAGTTGTGACAGAGGTTCTCAAACCTGAAGGTTTAACTCTGTTTCCTTTTCCACGGATGCTGCCTGATTTGTTGAGTGTTTGCTGACCTTTCTTCAGATGACCCGAATGTCACCTATCCACGTTCTCCAGTGATGCAGTCTGATCTGGAGAAAATGAATAGGTGAGGTTTCGGGTCGAGACCCTTCTTCGTAAAAACGTCGCCTATTCCTTTTCTCCAGAGATGCTGCCTGACCCGCTGAGTTACTCCAGCTTTTTATGTCTATTGTCGGTTTAAACCAGCATCTGCAATTCCTTCCTACACATGCTGTCTGATCTGCTGAGTTACTCGAGCACTTAGTATCCTTTTATGTATCAACCAGCAAATATTTTCTGTTTATGATGAGATGAACAAACACGTTCTTACCTATGAATTGGAATTCATCCCCTTTTTGATGTGAGACACAGGTACTGCATGAAGTACGAGTTTCCATTCAGGTGATCTGCAACAAAATAAATCAGGAAGTTGGAGAACAACCCAGTTATAAAAGCATTGAAACTGCACTCAACCTCAAAGACAGGGTATCCACATTGCAGCAGCATTAAATACTTCTATGGAAGAGAAGAAAAGGGGGTGATGGATGGGAGAGGTGAGGAGGGAGGGTGATGGGGACACAGCCATCTGTTTATTGGGACATCCAAATGCAATGGATTGGTCTAATCTACTCTATACTGAGAGCAGCCCCTTGAAAAGTGAGTGTGGCTCTTTAGATTTCTCAGCTCCACATTGGATTGTCTACCCTAGAAGACCTGAGGTTGAGGGCAGTCCTTACAGAAATATATAACATTGTGAGTGGCATAAGCTCACTTCCACTTCATCCAACATGGTGAAGCAAATTTAGTTTTTACAGGAGAAACAATTTCTGACTTTGTATCTTTTCACTGATTTCAGACAACTGTGCCAGAAAGGACTGCAGGGAATCCTCAACAGCCAACTCTTGACTTCCTGTTGGAGCTCATCATTGTTAACGCCACCTTAGTAACTCGGCGTGTTGACAATTTCAATCTTGCTCTCAGCTAAATTCCAGGCCATTGTTTTTTTTAATGTGGCACAAGGCCAAGAGGTTATAGAGTCATAGTCACAGAGTAATACAGCTTGGATCAAGCCTTTCGGCCCAATTCATTCATGCAAAAAAAATAGCCCCGAGTACCTACGGCTGGCATCTCCGAGTTTGAATCAAAGGGAAAACCCAGGAGAATTTGTGCGAAACTGGATGTAAAGTGGGACAGGGGCTTTAGCTTGATTCTATGTCGACAATGTCTACCGACACTGCCCTCAATGATTTTCTTGGTCATTCAAAAACCTCAATTAAATTTGCGACTGGATGTCTGACCATGGACATGCCAGGCTTACGATGCCAGTCCAGCCAGTTAACAAATGTGATTATTCTTTTTATTCTAGCGATTTACCGAACTTGTAAATCAAGCTTTAAACACTTCATCGCACGCACTACTGTGTTGATTTTTTATAATCGGCTTTAACAATGTATTTTGTGCCTATACCTATGCTATTCTCCCACTGGCCTACGAACACCACTCAGATATGTTTTTTTGCTTAGAAGTGGTGGGGGAAGGAGGAGCAGTGAGCTGGAATGAGGGGGGGATGTCAATTAGTTTACAGTTTTGTTTAATAGAACGATCATGAAAGATGGTTAGCTCCACCCAGAATGAAAGGAACAGGTTCAATCTAACTCAGTCTGCCTGTGTCACTGGAGTGTAACGGTTGTATAGTATTATTGGACATTACGGTGAGTTAGTTTCACGGCCGCATGTTGAATATGCTTCAGTCGCCATCATTTCTGACACTGTCACCAGAGGTAGTCAATATTGCATCTATCACATTAAGTAATGGCAAAGCAAAGAATGCGTTAGTGTACAGTATGACCTTGAATCACTGCCTGTTCATGAGAACCAGTTCAGAGAAGAAAGCTGTTTGGCAGGTCGAGATTGCACACAGCTATAAACTACTTTCCTTTAACATATTTCCGCCTCAAGTTTTTTTGTGTTTTGAATTCTGCAGCGTTGTTTTTCCACTGATCTGTGTGTCAAAAATTTCCATAAATGTTACAGATTATAGCAAAAGGATATGAATGGGACTTTAAGTACAATCTTGGGAACCACATTCATGGCACATGTTGCACATAAGAGTCGCTGTATAGCATTTCTAATGCCAGAGAGTGTTATGGTGAAGAGCATGAAGTATATCAGAGATTATGAGCAGTTGTGTTTGAGTTATATCTTAAAGCACAAGAGTGAAAGGTAAGCAGTACATTGCCACATTATTGTGAGGAACATGCATATATCAGAGAATTTTATGGTTGGGATGTGAGTTATATCAGGATTTACAGCTTTTTGTTTATAAAGTATTCTTAGTGTATGGTATGCCAGCAAGACTAAATTTAACACTCTTATCTACATTGCCTGTAAAAATGGTACTGCACCTCCGCCTCAAACTGGTGCAGTGTTTGAGTTTGTACATTCCCATAATGGCAGTAGGTAGGGATTTCCAGTAGCTTTACATAGGGATGTTATTTTTCTCCTTTCCGGCCTCTTTTACTTTAAGTGTCAATAAGAGATAGAAATGTATTACCTTCGCTTTTTTCGTTACTCAATACAAGCTATCTTTACAGTGAAACACACTGCTGTGGAGTGCCTACAACAGAAGATGAAATGAACGGTGAGCAAGGGGCATCTCAGGCACAAGTGGCAAGGTTGCATTAGAAAGAGGATGGAAGTTCAACGCTTTATTTTCACGTTGGGAGGAGAGTTTTCACGTGTTAACGTTTCTGTAACTTTATCAATGACAGAGATTGCAGGGGAGGACACCTTTGTTCATGTAGCAATGGTGAGCTGATGCATTGCATAGTGAAAGTAAGAGATCCTGCGTGTCTCCAATAAAGTGGTTAGAGCTTGAGTCTAGAAGCAGGGGCACTGACCAAAAAAACTCCTCAGGTGGCACAGTGGCGCAGTGCAGGGACCCGGGTTTGATCCCGACCATGGGTGCTGTCTGTATGGCATTTGTACGTTCACCCTGTGACCACGTGCGTTTCTTCCGGGTGCTCTGGTTTCCTCCCACACTCCAAAGACATTTGTGGATTAATTGCCTTCTACAAATTGCAAATTGTGCCTACTGTGCAGGAAGATGCCAGTGCATGAGTATTGCTAGTCAGCACCGTCTCAGTGGGCTGAAGGGGGCCCATTTCCGCATTGTATCTCTAAAGTATAAATCAAAGTCTAAAGTCTAAAATGTAAAGTCTTCCCCAATGGTTTTCAACTTTTTAATGCTGTTGCCGCCATCCATAGTAATAAATGTCCCATCGTAGTGATGTTTAGTTTAGTTTAGTTTAACGATGCAGTGCGGAAACAGGCCCTTCGGCCCACCGAGTCCACGACGACCAATGATCCCCACACATTAACACTATCCCGTCACACACTAGGGTCAATTTACTGGGGGGGAAATCACGATACACGTTCCCCTCTCTGTTTTGGGGTGGGGGATGACCCCCCCCTTTTTTGATACCAGATTTTAAAACTCGGAATCTCTGCGCTGAGATAGTGGGGGTGGGACACATCGAGGGCGATGTCAAGAGTCGGTCAGCAGGCAATGGGGGCGGTACATGATGATTCAGCGCAATGATTGGAGGAGGGAGGTGTCGGTCAGAGGCGGAAGTAGCAGGGTGGGACTCAAGATAGGGCGCGGTGATTGGAGGAGGGAGACGTGCCAAAACAACCTCGACATAGACCTGCACCTCATCCGCAGCCAGGATGGATCTCGGCTCTCCAGCGCTATCCCGTCCCCACCCGAGTGCCCCCCCCCCCCCCCCCCCCCACACCCGGGGCGGCCAGAGACGTCGGGAGTCAGACCGGAGCTGTACCCCCAGGTACACAGCCAGCGCAGAGAAGCAGCGCTAAACCCAGCTCAACAGTCCCTGTCCCGCCAGGTTAACCTACAGCCCTTCCTGTACTTGCGGGAAATATGGCCCAGGTTTACAGCCAGTGCGGAGAAGCAGGTGTCCCGTCAGTCCAGGCAAGGCTGTAGGTTAACCCAGTGAGACAGACAGAGTTGAGCTGCATTTAGCGCTGGGTTGTGCTTCCGAAGCCTCGCATGTGTGTGTGTGAGTGTGCGCGTGCGCGCGCAGCTGCCAAGAAATTGTTTCCCCCCTGTCCCCCGGTCCCTTCCATATTTTGATAGCGATTTCCATGCCTGAATTTACACATACACCAAGCCAATTAACCTACATACCTGTATGTATTTGGAGAGTGGGAAGAAACCGAAGATCTCTGAGGAAACCCACACGGTCACGGGGAGAACTAACAAACTCTGTACAGACAGACCCGTAGACGGGATCAAACCTGGGTCTCCGGCGCTACAAGCGCTGTAAGGCAGCAACTCGACCACTGTGCCACTGTGCCGCCGATGATTTGAGCTTTCTGGATGATGCTTCAGATTTGAGGGATCAGATGGCAAGGCATTATTACAGAGCACCTGCTTTTATAAATGTGGTGGTTATATGGTTTATGGGGTTAATCCACTGGTGACCCCCTTGGATGTTACTAAACCTGGAATGGTATCTCTGGAATGTTGAGTTGAGGGGAAACTTGATGGAAGTATATAAAATTATGAGGCACAGTTAGTGCAGACAGTTTTTCTCAAGGTGGGATTTTCCAACACATGAGGCACAGATGAGGCATAAGGTGAGAAGTGGAAAGTTTAATGGAGATGTGCGAGGAAAGTGTGTTTACATAGAGAGTAGTGGGGGCCTGGAATACATTGCTAGAGGTGGTGGTGGAAATACATTAGTGGCATTTAAGAGGCTTTTAGATAGGCACTTGGAAGTGCAGGGAATAGAGGGGTATGGATCATGTATAGGCAGCTGAGATCAGTTTAATTTGACCATGTTCTACTCAAACATTGCAGGCCTAAGAGATTTTCCTGTGCTGTATTCCTCTATGTTCTATGCTCTAATTATTGAGACGGATGGGAGCTCAGGACTGGCAGTTCTAAGGAATCTCAGGATACTGACGTTGAGCTGTTTCCCTTTGGAATTAGCCTCTGCAAGGTGTTTCTACTGTCTATTGAGCTTGGGCGGTATCCAATTCCTGCTGTTTGTTGGCGAACAGGGCTTCATTAACAGCTGTAGCTGTAACAAAGCTGTCCATTCCAGACTGAATGATGGAGGAAATGCTGCTAAGACAGTAACAGACACCACCTTGCTGAACTCGTGCAACAAACCTTCAATAATCACGACCTTCTTCCTTGGGTGCAACCCACACTATTGAAGGATTTTCCATTTTCTTTAAGACCAATTCACTTCATTTTTGCTTGGGTTTCATATGCAGGGTGGGCAGCTAGTTCCAACCTATGATTCAGCTCTTGTGACTATGCCTGGAACCTGTAGCTGGGCAAGGGAAACACAATGATCTCCAGATGTTGTAAACTTGAGCAAAAACACAAAGTGCTGGAGTAACTCAGTGGGTCAGGCAACATCTGTGGAGGGAATGAATAGTTGATGTTTCAAGATGGGAACCTTCTTCAGACACTGTCCAAGTGTCATTTAAATGCTGTTATAGTACCTGTCTCAACTGCCTCATCTGGCAGCTCATTCCATATAGCCATGAAAAAGGTGCCCCTCAGATGCTTAGTCAATCTTTCCCCTCTCACATTAAGTCTACACCTTCTGGTTCTTGATTCCTCTTTCCTGGGTAAAAGATTGTGCATTCACCCTACCTATTTCACTCCTGATTTTATACACCTCTATAGGGTCACTCCTCAGCCTCATCCATCCAAGAAACAAAATCCTAGCCTGCCCAACCTTTCCTTACAGCTCAGCCCTTTGAGTCCTGGCAACATCTTTGTAAATCTTCCCTGCACTCTTTCCAGTTTAATGGCATCCTTCCTATCACAGGGTGGCCATCCTTATTGTTCTATGTTCTATGGGAGATTGGTTTAAATTGGCATAGTGTTCATAAGATCATAAGGTCATAAGTGATAGGAGTAGCATTGAGTGATTCCGGCCCATTAGTCTACTCCGCCATTCAAACATGGATGATCTATCTCTCACTACGAACCCCATTCTCCTGCCGATCACCGTAGATATTGTGGGCCGAAGAGCCTGTTCCTCTGTTGTAATGTTCTATTTCTCAGTACTCCTCAATGCCACTGTTTCTGTGTGGAACTGCCTACCAAACCTGGTAAAACATGAATTTGGGGGATTAAAATTGGGCATAGACAATGGGTAAAACAAGATTATAGCAAAGTTGAAAATGAATATTGTAGCACAAAGGTCCCTATTCATGAGATGACTGCGATGGGCATATCAAAGAATCATGTAGCTACTTACTCTTGCATATGCCTGAGGCAACATTTGTAAATTGAGCTTGAGGCTTCTAAACCAATGTAAGACATTCTCCTAGAGAAAGTTCAGCTCAAAAATATGTCTATCTTTGTGCCGCAAGCAAATTGTGGCATATGGTCAATTTAACCCATATTACCACATTCACAGCCAAAGAAGCATTATGCTTGTAATTAACGAAGATAGACACAAAAGTGCTGGAGTAACTCAGCGGGTCAGGCAGCATCTCTGGAGAACAGGAATGGGTGACGTTTCAGGTCAGAACCCCTCTTCAGAAGGGTATGTAATTTATGTTTGTAATTTATACACATTCAGATCCCGTTACGATAACTACCATGGATATATATTATTTGATGGAAATGATACTATGCTATATTCTAAGAATGGATGCATCGATAGATATATTAGAGGACTGAATATTTACAGTTATCAGCCTGACCAGCAATTATCACTGAGGTGGTCATTTGTAATTTTTGAGAAGCTGCTTTAAAACTTGGTTTGTATGTGCATCATGTTATATTCGAACCCGTACTACGCTGATGTGCAAAACCCTATTCTGGAATTGTGTGTGATTGGCAAACAAAGGAATGGGCTGGTGTCAGATCAAGGACACAGAAGATGCTACCCCAGCGGCAAAACAACAATTAATAGCTCTTTGATTAACTGAGAAACCACACAATGAAACAGCTTTGATTAACTGGCTGCATATTAACTTGATGTTCATTCAAAAGCCATTTAACGCATTGAAATGTCTATTAAATTGTGGTGAGCCAGAACAATGAATTTCATTGGCTGCAAATTAGTTTAGAGCTTGATTGGGTTATTTTTTTTCTTCAATTTTGTCTTCTTCTTAATTCTCCTTAAACACTGGCTATTGCTTCCATTGAGAGCCAAAGCTCTCAGGAGCCTAATCCTGATAACCATTCATCTTGTGCAATCCAAATAGTGTACGACAGTAGGCAATTTGCTCAAACGGAGTATCAGAGCTAAGCTCGAGCCCACATTTGTCTGATATCTATGCAAACACAAGAATAGTCTCGGTGACTTTGTCATTAAAATATGCGTCAAGCCAATAGTCAAGCCCAGCTTTCTTACTTCTTTACAAAAAGATTCCTACGCATGACGGCATTAGGGAGTTGCGTACAGCTCTATCTGTTGAGTGCTAAGTAAAGAGAAATGCTACAAATGAAGAGGGACAATAAAAGGTAGACACAAGGTGCTGGAGTAACTCAGCAGGTCAGGCAGCATCTATGGAGATAATGGGATGGCTGACGTTTCAGCCGGGGCCCTTCTTCAGAATGAAGGCTGAAGCCTACCTTCAGTCTGAAAGAGGGTCCCAACCCGAAATGTCACCTATCCATTTTCTCCAGTGATGCTTCCTGATCCGCTGTGGTACTCCAACACCTTGTGTCTGTCTTTGGCAGGAAGACTACAATACCTGTGAAGTTCTGGAGTGAATGAATTACAGTAGATCCTTTCTTGCCCCCCGACGATCTTCGCTGGTTGTAGATACAAGAAATAGCTGGATCTGGCTCGGTCAAATATCTAATGATTTTGTGACAAGGTTATGGGGTCAGTCAGCACCTGCGGTGAGAGAAACAGTTAACATTTCATGCCAATGGGCTTTCATCAGATTTCCAAGGTGAGCAACCTACAATATTACCTCTGTTTTTCTCTTCACAGCTGCTGACTGAAATACTGAGCATTTCCAACAGTTTCTGTTTTTATTTCAGGTTTCCAACTTCTGCGGGGTTTTGGCTCAGCAACCATGAGACATGGATCTGGGGTCATAAGAGAGGAAAAGAGTTGAAAATAATGGGGTGTGACCTTAAAGGAATATGCAAAATTCATAGAGGGTTCAATAGGGGGTGGGTATTATAGGAATACTGTTTTCCCTGTCTGAGCTGTAGAGACCTTGATGGATGGGGAGAAGAGGGTCACAATATTAGAATAATGACAGATTAAGTTCTATTCATGACTGAAGCTAGTAGAACTTTTCTTCACTTTACAGGTAGTGAACCTTTGGAATTCTCATTCCTGGAGACCTCTGGAGGTTCAATCGTTGAATTCATTCCAAACAGAGATTGTCGCACTTCTGGATATTAAAGGAATGAAGCGATATGGTGATAGAGCAGAAAAATGGCGCTGAGATAGATTAGCCATGACTTCACTCAATTGTGTGTAACAAGCTCATCTCCTTCTGTTTGTTCCTATTTCTCAAGCCTAGGAGAAGATTTTTTTTGCACCGTGAAATGGATGGTTGATGGACGGGACAGACTCAGTGGGCCGAAGTGTTGATTTGACTCTATGACTCAAAGATAGGCACAAAATGCTGGAGTAACTCAACAGGTCAGGTAGCATCTCTTGAGATAAAGGATAAGTGTCGATTCGGGTCAGGAAAAGACCAGGATAAATCAGGACCAGCAACAGAAGACCTCAGACAGGGTTGTTCCCTGCTAGACCAATATTGTCTAGGGAAGGTGTGATCTCAAGTGAGATACATTGGTGCAAACTGTGGAGCTGGTAAAATGACCAGGGTGGAGGATGAGGGCAAAGGGGCTGGGGAGTGTAAGTAGAAGTTAATTCAAATTACTTAAATGTAAGCTACCCAAGCAAAATATCAGCTGCCATTCCTCCAATTTGCGTATAGAAGAAATTGCGTGATAACTCTAGGACACATATTGGAATGCGCATGAGGGGAGGTTGGCGGATGTGGAACGCGCTTGGCCTCCCTGATCTCTGTCCGTTGGATCCTGGCAATTCAGGTTTGAAGCAAAAACAAAGCTCTTATGTCTTGGGTCAGATCCACTGTCAGATCTTTATTTGGGGCTGAAGGGTTGGAGACAAAGTTCTCAAGAATTGGAAACACAAGAGAGAGTCTTCAGTGCTGGGTTGAGTGAGCGGTTGACACCTTCACCAGAGAAGGTCTGATTGAGTAACAAAGAAGTTGTGGGTCTCGGCTTAGGTTCAATGATGATCTCTGGCACTGTCTATGTGGAGTTTGCATGCTCTTCCTGGGACTGAGTGGGTTTCCTCCGGATTCCTCCCACATCCCAAAGACGTGTGGGTTGGTAGGTTCATTGGCCTGTGTAAATTTCCCCGAATGTGCTGGGAGTAGATGCGAAAGTGGGATAACATAGAACTAGCGTGAATGAGTGAATGATGATCGGCGCGGACTCGGTGGGCTAAAGGGCCTGTTTCCATGCTGAAGGCTAAACTAAATTATTCTGTATGAGTCAATGATCCATCCCAATTGATCTTTTTCATATAGTTTTCATATAACAGGCAAACGAGCAAATACTTACAATGTATGAATAAGATCATGCTATTAAATGCCTGTCGTGTTTCCCTTGTCAGCTAGCGTGCAGGGATCCCGCATATTTCTATTGACTTAAGCACGGCTCTCAATGAACTGATCCATTTATCATTGCTGGTGTCATGTGGTGGCAGTAAAGGGAGTCAGAGGTGCGTAGACATGTGTTTCAACACACCAGGAGCTGTTCTAGCACACTTAGCTTCATCCCCAGGCAAGTAACACAAAGCATATGTGCGAATCTGTTCTGTGAAAAACACCTCACTATTACCCTAAATTTAATGAGTATTTTATGTAGGTTCATGCACTTCATCTTTTTATTGTTCCCACGTGGAAGAGAAAAAATAAATTCAACTGATTATTTCTGCAATTTATTTCTGGCGTGTTCCTCCCCATACACCCCTACACCCCTACTCCCCTATCCCCCCTCCCCCCCCCCTCACAACTTGTCAATACACATCTCAATCCCACCTCCATTTTTTTTTCTCACTTTCCTCTGCTCCTCCCAAAACCCTATGTAACCAAGAATATTATTAAGGGGACATAGTCCTCAGCTCAAGTAGACAATCTTCGCATCTTGAGACTCTGGCAGGTGAAGTGATTGATGGCAGGTTTAGAAAGACGGCTGCTTTCTCCCCCTGATGGCTTAATTACCTCTGATAGTGATTAATTAAGGAATGCATATCAAGAGAGACCCTGCCTTGCCTCAGAGTGCTATTTTGCAACAGTGACCAGACTTCATTTCATTGTCTGTAAAGCACTTTGGGATTTTGGGAAACCATTGTGAAGTCCGCTATTTAAACATGAGCTTTACTGACTGTTTATTTTCTTGATTGGCAGAGGTGGGGGGTTTTTTTTAGTTAGATTCAGAATTTAAGTGTGTAAAAATCAACACACTTCCTGCTCCTAGCTTGAAACTTTTCAACATTCCAAAACGCTATTGCAAATCTTTAATTGTAATCAAAGTATTTCAAATTTCTTTCTGGCAGAAAGTATTTTTTACCATAAATCTCCCACTATAATAACGTCAGCTTGCACAAATTTTTCATTGAAATAAATTTTTCAGTGACCTGTCCTTAAGAGATTAATTTCTGGTTAAAGAAAGAGAAAGTGAATAAAACTTGTAGCTCGGAAGGTGGCTCTCTCTGTTCCTTCAGCTTGGTTGTAATGGTTGCAGAGTATCATCATCATCAGCGGTCACTCGAAACGAGTATGACTGTCATGGAGGACGCCTGTGTGTGATTGTTTAACGTGGGGAGACTGGTGCACAGACAGCCACCACATGGTCCTTGACAGATCTGGGTCAGCATCCAGTGGCATGGAATCCAAGATGAGTATAGGGCAAGGCTCACTGTACCTTGTCCTGACTGATACTTAAATACCAAGAACAACATAGATCAAGTACAGGATCAACTGGTTTGTTGCATAAGTCCATCTATATTCAATTTTTATATATCACCCTTACTGAAGGTTTGTAACAGCCATCTGACAAGAGTCAAAAAGTATTCTATAACATTTAAGTGAAACTAAATACAATTCAAAGTCACTATTAAACCCCCCGATGGTCCAACCTTATGATGGAGCAAGCAGCTGAAATGTGCAATGAAGGACAATCTTATATTTGACTCTCTCTTGCATTTGTTAAATTAGTCACGCAATGCAAAGTTCGTTATAGATTCTATCATTATTATTCCGTAAAAATCAATGGAGTGAAAATTGGGCAGCTTCTACAAAGGACAAGTAATCTGTTCCACCAAAACGTTGCGCGCTCTCACAATTGGTATTATTTTAAGTATTCTTGCTGTAATTGATGTAAGTTTGCAAGCAGAAAATTAGGATGAGATCTGGGTCGATATCAAGAAACAGTTGACAGAAGTGCATATATTTACCTAAAGAATAAGTCAGTGATGTGCTTAGTGATAACATCACCAGCAGTTCCTTATCCATACTGTCAGCATCATTGCTTAACATTGCCCAACATATCTACTCCATATCAGCCCAACATTTCTACTTTTGAAACCTTTAACCCTATTTTGTCACCAGTTAAGATTTGCCAATTCCAACACAATTCTGATTACTCCCTTTTGAGGCCGTCCAAACTAACATGACATTCCTTTATCCTCACCCTGATGTTTGCTGGCCTATGGTGGCTACCATTAAGTAGCATGGTAACCAAAATGCCCAGCCCCATAGCAGAAGCATCCACATCGCAGGGCTGGAAACTGGAAGTATCCTGAGCTAATTCTGCTACCACCATCATTTATTGCACCAAGTGATGCCTCCTACTGATTGTCGCCGGAAGCTTGCATCCTTTTCAAGACGGACGATGATAGCGAGGTCAACATTTGAAACATGGAAGATGGACATGAAAGAAGAAGACCAAAATTCCCATACTTTTTTTCAGATTTCTCCTTGACCTTCCCCTTCTTTGTAATCATCCTCCTGAGTTACTCCAGCATCTCGAGACCCTTTCAGATATAAACACTCCTTAAGATATGGCCTTTTAGGAAGTGAATGCAAAAGTGTGATAACATAGCACTATTGTGAACAAGCAATTGATGGGTCATCATGGATTCTGTAGGCCAGTGTTTCCATTCACTCTAAACTATCCCAACATTGGTATTGGTATTAGTTTATTATTGTCATCTCTACCGAGAGACAGTGAAAAGTTTTTGTTTGTGGGTATTTAGTCAAATTAAATCATACTATAACTGAGTACAAAACTTGATGACTTGATTACAATCAAGTTATACACAAGTATAATAGATGATGCAAATAGAAATATACTAGTGTACAGAATATGATTTTAAAGCATTTTACAGAGACACATTGAAACATGGAAAATAGGTACAGAAGTTGGCCATTCAGCCATTCGAGCCTGTACCGCCATTCAATATGATCATGGCTGATCATCTAAAATCAGTACCCCATTCCTGCTTTTTACCCTATCCCTTGATTCATTTACCCCCAAGAGCTAAATCTAACTCTCTCTTGAAAACATCCAGTGTTGGCCTCCACTGCCTTCTGTGGCAGAGAATTCCACAGATTCACAACTCTCTTGGTTAAAAGCTTTTTCCTCATCTCAGTCCTAAACCCCTTATACTTAAACTGTGACCCCTTGTTCTGGACTCCCCCAAACAAATAATTGGTGACAAAAAATCATATATTTACCATATATTATTTACCTCAAATTCATTCTGGTAATAGTGAGGTTTCCATAATGTAGTTTAAGTTTAGTTTAGTTTAGTTTACTTTAGATTAGTTTAGAGATACAGCACAGAAACAGGCCCTTCAGCCCACCACGTCCACGCCTACCTGCGATTCCCGCATATAATACTATCCTTCACACAATAGGGACATTTTACAAATTTACTGAAGCCAATGAGAGGAAACTGGAGATCCCAGGTTAAATCCACGTAGGTCACAGGGAGAACGTATAAACTTCATACAGACAGTACCCATAGTCAGGATCGAACCCGGGCCTCTGGCGCAGTAAGGCAGTAACTCTACCGCAGCACTACCTTGCCGCCCTATGTGAATAACATACATTGATGTCATCATAAGTTGTTCAGTGATGAAATGAATTCTTTCCTGTGATAATTCATGGACATTTAGCAGAGGCTAGACTAGTTTATCAGCGCAGTCACACATTGAAGAACCATGACAAGAAAATACATTTTGTTGTGGCTGTGATATGAGAGAAATTTCATGCACTGCAAGTAAGGCCTACAGATCAGTGTCATACAAGACAGATTGGCAGTTCCTTGAAGCTGCAGTTCATTCCGATCATTGTGCTGTTATGGTTGAGAGATTTGTTTGATTTTCCATCAGATGTGAAAAGAGCGATTCCTTAACAACTAAAAGACAACCAACTTAGTTGTTGGGAATGTGCTTTATGTTCTAGAGTGTTGAATGGTACAAGAGGAAAGAAGAGACTGGAGCTTGTTATCACCACAGTGACTGCCTCTCTGTAGTGTTAATGCTTAATAATGTGCAGTGTCTGAACACCTTAGATGGAAACGTCAAACTCAGATAAACTGATATGATACTATCTGAAGGTAAACAAAAAAGCTGGAGAAACGCAGTGGGTGAGGCAGCATCTACGGAGTGAAGGAATAGGTGACGTTTCGGGTCGAGACCCTCCTTCAGACTCATATACTATTTGAATGGTCTTTCTCTATGGGATTCTCTTGAACTCTAACATCTCAAAGACATCAAATGATAATTGTTTATTCTGAACCTGTACATTTGAAAGTCAGCATTGTTAATAATTCACAAAAGATGCAAGTCCCTCATGCTCTGGTACAGTACACTGACATGGAAGAAGTCTATTCCCTTCCTTTACTGGGATCAATACTAATGCTCCTCCAAAGTTAACAAGATACAAAGCTAGATAGACACAATATGCTGGAATAACTCAGCGGGACAGAGAGCATCTCTGGAGAAAAGGAATAGCTGATGTTTCGGGTCAAGACCCTTCTTCAGACCAAGAGTCAGGGGAGAGGGAAACTAGAAGTATGGGAAGTCTTGACTCGAAACGTCACCTATTCCTTTTCTCCAGAGATGCTGCCTGGCCCGCTGAGTTACTTGATACGATACGATATGATAGAACTTTATTTATCCCAGGAGGGAAATTGATCTGCCAACAGTCATAAAAACACAAAATACATGAAACATGAAATTAAGAGTGACGAGTGGAAAGGATTGGGGGATGTGCAAAGATTGGGGGGGGGGGGGGGGGGAGGGGAGGAGGCGGGAGGGAGGCATTTTGTGCCTATTTTCAGTGTAAACCAGCATCTGCAGTTTCTTTTTACACAAAATAAAAAGCTATCCTGTCTAGGAGACCAATTCAGAAACTGCACGGAAAAGCAACCAAAGGTGCAGGAAAAGGTTCATCTGCCCTGCAGAATTACACAGTTGGCCCTCTAATTCCGATACACGTTACGAAACAGCCCAATGCCGGAGACTGCATTGACTCAATCTATCCTGTATCACAACGTGACCCGATGCCAGAAAGTCCATTTGATCCCAGCCAAGTGTGACCGCATCATTTGAGCGTACTTGGGTTTAGAACCAGCTGTAGCCTCTAGTGATTAATTCCTTCGTGCAGTGCTGCATGCTCTGTGCATCCCTACCTGACAGCAGAACAGGCAGTCAGTACACAAAAGAGGCAATTTCTAACAGCCTGAAGTGTTTTCTATGCAGGAAGCTATTTATGAAAAACCCTAAACTGTGTTTCGCAACTCCCACTGCTACACTTGAGAGCCATGTTCACAATATAGAATACAAAGCAATTTTAGGTAGGCTAAGGAAGAGCGTAATGCAGTTATCACTTCCCTGTGATTGAGTTACTCTCTCTTTAGGGAGAGAACATTTAGATGCTATCAAAGAAGAGTGAGCTGAAATTACATTCAACTTCAATTTATTTTTGTAATTCTGATGATTCTGTTAGACAAGAAGCAACTGCTCCAATTAATACCAGAGTGTGTTATATATCAAACATGTCAGCCTGAGTCAGGTGCAACATAAGTTCTATTCACTTGTCAAGGATTGCTAATCCTCGGAGAAGGAGGGAGGCTATTGCTCATGAATACGTGGACTAAAGAGATAAAAAGGACGAACAAAAAGCATTTATCAGATTAGATCAGGCACCCCAGGCTGGGAAATCTGATCAATCCGTTCAACTCATTTTAGAATATGGTGTACGATGTATAATCAGACAATTGCTTGCTCTTTTAAACAGACAAACCTATTCACATAGCTGCATCATACATTGAGCAAACATAAACTGAATTGAATAGGCAGCATGTTCTTACGCCTACATGCCATCAATAAGGATTGTTTAATCTGGGATATACCAATGCCAACACTTCTATTTTAAATTTGCACAACTACAATGAGTAATTCACTGGTCATACCTAATTTAATTGACTAATATCTAGAGATCTTAATTGATCTAGATATGCATTCATGTATACCTGTTAAGAGACAAGAGAGTCAAGAGTGGTCGTAAGTTCATAGGTCATAGGAAAAGAATCAGGCCATTCGGCCCATAGAGTCTACTCTGCCATTCAATCATGGCTGATCTATCTTTCCCTCTCAACCCCATTCCCCGCCTTCTCCACATAAACCTTGACACCCGTACTAATCAAGTATCTGTCAAGCTCCGCTTTAAAAATACCCACAGACTTGGCCTCCACAGCGGTCTGTGGCAATTAATAAATAAATTCATCCTCATCGCCATTCTAAAGGTGCGTCTACTTGCCATATGTACCGGCAATGGAACAATTAAATTGTTACTTGCTGCAACTTAACAGGACCAATAATGCAGTAACACACAGACAAATATATCATAGTCAGTTATACAATCAATCAATATTAATACAAGTTAACTATAGTAGTACAATACAAAAGTCTGGATTGCAACCAAAGACACAGTCCATAGAAGATCATAAATGCTGAGGTAGTGGTAAGTGTTGTCCTATGTTCAAGAGCCTGATGGTTGCTGGAAAAAAAGCTGTTCTTGAGCCTGAGAGTCACAGTTGTCAGGCCCATGTTACTTCCTCCTGATGGTAGAAGTGAAATGAGAGCGAGGCCAAGGAGGTGTTGGTATTTGATGACTTGGGCTACCTCTCAGAGGCAGTGCCTTCTATAGATCCCTTCGATGGTGAGGAGGTCAGTACCTGTGATGGACCTGGCAATGCCTACCACACACTGTAGCCTTTTTCATTCTTTGAGTTGTTGAACCTGACATTGATGCAACCAGTCAGTATGTTCTCTACAGTACACCTGTAGCAGTTCCTGTCCGTAAGGTATAGGAAAAGAATCAGGCCATTCGGCCCATCAAGGCTACTCTGCCATTCAACCATGTCTGATCTATCTTTCTCTCACAACCCCATTTTCCTGCCTTCTCCGTGTGACCTTTGACATCCTTACTAATCAAGAACCTGTCGAGCTCTGCCTTAAAGATAACCAATGACTTGGCCTCTACAGCCGGCTGTGGTAAGGAATTCCACAGATTCAGGCAAGCTGGAGATGGCTATTGTCAGGTAGATGATAACCCTCTTGCATGTGAAGAATGTTGCCAAGGATCAGTACATGATGAGAGAACTAAGGATGGATGGACTTCAAGCAGGAAGGGAACATGTCATGGGAAATGTATTGGCTGCGATCAAATAAGTAAGAACAGAACCAATTCATGATAATACCACTGTGCAACTAATGGAGGAAGAGCATGTGATGGAAGCATAGAACGGTTACAGTAAACATCTGGCCCGTCATGTCTGCACTAGCTGGAGAAAACCTATGCGGTCATAGGGTGAATGTACAAACTCTATGCAGACAGCCAGGATCAAAACCACGTCTCCGGCACTGTAAGGCAGCAACTTTATTGTTGAGCCTTTGTGCCACCCTTGGAACTCAATAGTTCTACCCCACAATTATTGCAACCTTTTCCTCGCCATATACTATATATATTTAGTTCCCTATTGAACCGTAAATTGCACTTAACAGCAGGAGTTAGTCTCATAAATCTTTTTCTGTACCAATATTAATAGCTAAATTTTTCCAACAACGCCTACTCTAGCATACCTACTCTGCCTCAGGCTCCACTTTCTCGTCGCCATACCTTTTAACTCCGCTATAGCCCAGCAATGCGTGTAAGTCAGGTTTATCTGTATTTAGGAACTCAACCTTCACAGCTCTCTGCCACCCCTCCCCCTCCCCACACTCCCCCCACCTCACCCCAACCCCAACCAATAGTGTAGGCATTCTGTTAGCTTAAGATTTTCTCTGAATACCTGAAACATTACTTTTGCTTTTGAATAACATCCTTAGCCACTACGCACAACATGGAGACCCCTCAATGAGATCGGAGACAATTACTTCTGAGGCCCTGTAAATATTTAATTACAATTGGGAAAATCCAACAACATTTGTCTTGAACAAAGCCTTATTCAATTCACCGCGTTGGAGTCTAAATAATTTATTTCTATTGTCAGAATCGTGAAGTTCATTGGATGGTGTCTCTCCTTTAACGAATAACGTTGAAAACAGAATATAACTGGAAGATAGTCACTAATATAGGATGCCAATTTAGAAGTGATTGAATATTTGCTTTGGGAAAATTTACATGCTGGGAAAGGTTACAAAGTTTAACAAACATGTCAGATATTCTGGCTGATGCCCATTGTTCTATTCTGAGATGAATAGGGCAGCAATTGAACATACTGTATATATTATAGCAAGTGATGAATCTCCCTGAGAATGACAGGAACAGGATGCAAAGGCTGTTGGGGCTTCCTGCAGCCGTTTCCTCTGCAGGAGATGTGACTCGCTCTGTTCTAGTTGTCTATGCTAAACGAGGACCGAGACACTTCCTATATCAGTGTTCTGTCAGTTGAATTATAAACCATCATGCACTCTTCCCATCTTCCTTCCTCTTCAGTCCTATCAAAGCAACAGACTGGATTATTTTTTTTTTCATTTACCTTTCATCGCACAGACTGGTCCCTCAGGGGTTTGCTTTCACCTTTGTTGATGGAAAACTTCATCCTGAAGCAGAAACTGATCTTGTCGGAGGCAATTTGCAGAGCTTAGTGGAAATGAACAAAGATTAAAGGTTGACGATGAATGGATTTTTATCACAACTGTACCCTTCAGTATACCTTGGGAGTGCACTGCTTGCATAAGTATAGTCCATTCAGAAAATAGCAAGCCTGAACACATTTAAGAAATAGAAAGTCATTTCTACTGATCCCATTTAGTATGTTTTTGGCTGTAGTTATGTCATGGAATCCATCGGAAGTAGCTACAGATTAGAAAATAATTTTTAACAAGGTGCCAAGCAGATCGGTTGCTTGTGTCAAGAGTGCAGATATCACAGCCAAACCTATAAGACATTAAATATTTCCCATGTGGTATCAAATTTCAGCATGTGATATCCACTGTAATTATAGCTTTTGCCACTCTGTGTAATTTCAATCTCTGAATGCAACATCGTCCATTTAATTTGGCATTGAATACAAGAGTTAGAGCATTGAGTATAAGAGTCGGAAAGTCACGTTGCAGCTCTGTAAAACTTTGATTAGGCCGCAGATGGATGCAAAAAGCTGGAGTAATTCAGCAGGTCAGATGGCATCCCTGGTGAAAAGGAATAGGTGACCTTTCGGGTGGAGACCCTTCTGCATTTGGAGTATTGTGTGCAATTCTAGTCACCCGATTACAGGAAGGCTTTGGAGAGGGTGGAGACGAGATTTACCAGAATACCGCCTGGATTAGGCAGTATTAGCTCCAAGGAAGTTGGAGAAACTTGGATTGTTTTCTCTGGAATGCCAGATGTTGAGGGGAGACCTGGCAACGGTATATAAAATTACGAGAGTACTTGACAGGGTAGAATGTCAGAACCTTTTTCGCAGGCGGAAAGTACGGTTTTAAGATAAGAGGGGCAAAGTTTAAAGGAGAGGTGCAGGGCATTTTTTTTACACCAAGGGTGGTGGGGTTCTTGGAATGCAATGCCGTGGGTGGTGATGGAGGCAGATACGATAGAGGCATTTAAGAGGCTTCGGGGAGGCATGGATATGCTGAGAATGGATGGATATGGATCGTACACAGGCAGGTGTGATTAGATTATCTTGGCATCATGTTTGGCACAGACATTGTGGGCCAAAGAGTCTGTTCCTGTGCTGTAGGATCTGTGTTCTGTGGTCAATATTTCACCCGGAATGACTATTTGTTTTTGCATAATTTGCAGTATTTATATTCCATACAAACATATATCCCCCTCCCTATCTTGTAAACCCCCCACCCCCACCCTTTCTTAAATAATTTCACCACTCCCCATGGTATTATGTTCCACATTTACAACAAAAGTTTAGATTATTAACCAAGTGTATGTTTCTTTACGAAACTGAATTCATTTTAGTAGCTTGGTTGAATTTCACACGGCCAACCAAAGGATCCAAATTCAAGAAGAAACAAGGAACTGCAGATGCTGGTTTACAAAAAGACACAGTGCTGGAGTAGCTTAGCGGGTCAGGCAACATCTCTGGAGAACATGGATAGGGAACATTTTGAGTTGGCAAGTCTGGAGGCTGAAGAAGGATTCCAACCCAAAACGTCGCCTATCCATAAACTCCTGAGATGCTGCCTGACCTGCTGAGCTACCCCAGCGCTCTGTATCTTAGTAACAATTAAGTTATTTATTCAGTGCAGTATTCATTAAAATGCAAAAAATAATCAGGAAAAACATCAACTTTCAAAACATATTGTTTTTGCATACTTTGCAGTATTTATATGACAAATAAATTGAATCTTGATCTTGAATCTTGATCTTGATATTACATTTGCTCATCTCTGCTCTCAAAGACAATATTTATTTGAATCTGTATTTATTTCAAGTACTATTTTCAATAGTCAATCCAAAACCGTATTTGCAATCCATACCTGAAACTGATATGATTCCTTCAACTCAATTTTGACATCAGATTATCAGAGATCAATTGTATCTGGTGAATTGCTGAGAGCACTGATAGGATATAGAGAGTCCAAGTTTAAAAGACACATGGACAGGTACATGGATAGGAAAGATGTAGAACGATACGGGGCAAATATGTGCAGATTATGAGAGGAGTAGATCAGGTAAATGCACAGAGTCTTTTGCCCAGAGTAGGGGAAAGGAGAACCATAGGTTTAAGGTGAGCGGGGAATGATTTAATAGGGACCTGAGGGGTAACTTTTTTACACAAAGGGTGGTGGGCGTATGGAACGAGCTGCTTGAGGAAGTAGTTGAGCCAGGTACCATTGCAACATTTAAGAAACATTTAGACAGGTACATGGAAAGACTGGGTTTAGAGGAATTTGGACCAAACACAGGCAGGTGGGATGAGTGTAGATGGGGCATGTTGGTCGGCTTGGGCTATTTGGGTCAAAGGGCCTCTATCCATGCTGTATGACACTATAACACAGTTGGATTAAAACTATTTATCATCACAAAATCTAGTGTCGTTTATAAGATCTAACCTTCTCACCACTAATTTAACAGTAGCTCTGATACTCAAGGGCCTGTCCCACTAACGCGACTTTTGCACACACACAAACCACAAACATATCGCAAAGGCGGGGCCAAGGAAAGCGGGAGAGCGTTGTTTGAAATTCACACCCATGATGAACAGGAAGGTAAAAGATGGCTGGCACAGTTATGGTAAGTCCTTTAGGGAGCACGGACAGGGGTGGGGGGCAGGGGGGGGGGGTGGGGGGAAGGGGGGGGGGGGGGGGGGAGAGGGGGAGAGAGATGGGAAGAGAAGGGGAGAGAGAAGGGGAGAGAAGGGGAGAGAAGGGGAGAGAAGAGGAGAGAAGGGAAGAGAAGGGGAGAGAAGAAGGGAAGAAGAAGAAGGGGGGAGAAAGGGGGGAGAAGGGGAGAGAAGGGGGGAGAGAAGGGAGGGGGGAAGGGGAGAGAAGGGGGAGAGAAGGGGGGAGAAGGGGGGGAGGGGGGAGAAGGGGGGGAGAAAGGGGGAGAAGGGGGGGAGAAGGGGGAGAAGGGGGGAGAAGTGGGGAGGAGGAGTGGAGACACTTTTAAGAAGCCAGACAACTTTTAATAAAGTTTAGCAGGCATTTAACATTCATTACCAGTCGGTTTACTTACCTTTTGTTTCACAAAGAGCTTTACCTTCAACTGCCTCCGATTGCCTTTGATTGCCTACAATAGCATTACGACCTACTACGACCTACCTCGACTAAACCTACGAGTAAAAAAATATTGATTATTTCCATGGCAACCTTTTTTTTGCTTGTGGGCATTTTTCAGCATTTTGAAAAGACGACGTGACCTAGCTGAGGCCACGAGTATGCGGGGACTACTCCCGAGCATGAAGGAAGTTACAAAGACCTCCTAGGACATCGTGTCGAGGGCAAACTCTTCTAAACTCACCAATTAGGTCGCTGCAGTAGGACAGGCCATTAAAACATCTTAATGTATAATCTCACCTAGGCAGTGAAGAAAGCTAAAGGCATGTTTGCCATCATAGCAAAAGGATTTGGGTATAGTGTGGCGCTACCTACTTAGGCCACTTACTGGGTGAACCCTCGGCAGTCGGGGCAGGGTCACCTGACTGGGTTTGGCGGGAAGGAGTCGTCACGGGTTTAGGGGTGTGCCCTGGTATATATCATGAACCCCGGGTTAACCTTCCCCCATTTGCGTGTGTGCTGATCTCTTTACTGTGCTAATAAAGATCTCTTTGTTTCACCATGGGTGGCTTGCTTATTCGCCCGCCATAATAGGATCAAGGAGGTCCTACTGCAGTTGTACAGGGCCCTGGTGAGACCGCACCTGGAGTATTGTGTGTAGTTTTGGTCTCCTAATTTGAGGAAGGACATTCTTGCTATTGAGGGAGCGCAGCGTAGCTCACCAGGTTAATTCCCGGGATGGCAGGACTGACATAGGATCGACTGGGCTTATATTCACTGGATGACGGTGAGGGCTCAAAGGGCCGAATGGCCTATTCCTGCACTTATTTTCTATGTTTCTATGCCTATATTACTTTTTAGGGAAAGGAAACCTAACCAATGATATGAGAACAGGGCACAAAGTAAGCGACAGCATCATTCAGGAAGATGCAGGACCAGAGTAGATAGAAAACCAGGGAAGTGCCATCAGAGAAATCAGGAGTATCTTGGATTGTGCATTAAATACTATAACTCATGGGCTGTAAACAAAGAACCATCTTGTAATCAAGTACCAAGGACTAATTTTGGAAACCACCACTTAAATCTTTATGCATACCTTGCAAATGAGATTTCATGTGCTTTGAAATGTTGAAGCAGGGGGGGATTTGATACCGTGGAAAGGGTATTATGTCTGCTTTTGCCATCAATAACCTGGTATGATGGATATCTGACAATATCTCTTAATCCAATGCAAAAGTTTGCAAACTCATTGTATTAGACTTTTAGCAACTAACTTTGTCCCACAGCCAAGCAGACGGCAAGGGTAAACATAATCACAGAAAGTCCGTGTACAACTCTGGACCTCATTAGACATGTTAAGTTGTAGGTTGGATGAAATATGCAGCGGTGTAGTACATTCCAGAGGAGACATTCTGCAGTCTACACACCCAACGAGCTAATCAATGGAGTCTATAATTCCACATTTCTAAGGCTAAAGGGGATATAGGAACTAGGCATCCCAACAGCAGTGTCACATGTTCATGTGCAACATGGCCTGGATGGATGTAATACTTGTTTTAAATTTACTGCAATCCCTACAGTAAGGCCACTGCTTATTGCCATCCCCCTAATATTTGGCTTTGCAGTCTCAGGTCCAATTTGGGTTCTCCAATAGGATTTCGAAATCAATTCCTGCCACCAGGTTAACACTTCAATCAGACACCTCCTCTCCAGGGAGAGAGATTTGAACAATCTAACGACTCAGGAGAAGAAGTCTCGTCTTTGACAAAGCACTCCCTAAAGAGCTTTCCCTTGGCAGATTCTACACTGAGGCAAAACAAAGGCGACTGCTACATTGATGTCCGCATTTCAATCCAGTTTACATAAAGCATTATCACTGCATCAGGGAATTATTCAAAATGCTTTGCAAAGTTCATGCACAAATCTCATTCCATTCTGCCCAACTCTGCACTTCCAACTGAGTTTTCAAAGAATAAATTCAACTATTGAGCCAATATCGCCAATGAAGATATATGGAGGCTGTTGAAATGTTGCAGACAGGGGAACTGTGATCCATTTGAAAGAAAATTCAGGTAACTAGACATATTGATACCAAAATTCTGGAACACAAGAATGACAGCAGGTTAACCCTTCGTTGCCATTAACATGCTATGTATTAACTATAAAAAATAACGTGATTAAGCTGTGTATCATGGAAGAGTATGATGCCTGTCCGGTTGGATTTTGTGCATAATCATCTGCTAAATGTAATAACAGCTTATGGTATTGGTATTGGTTTACTATTATCACGTGCACCAAGGTAAAGTGAAAAGCGTTTGTTTGCGTGCTATCAGATCATACTATACAGTACATGATTAAAATCAAGGCCTGTCTTAATGCAACAGAAAAAGAAAAAGAACAGAGTGCAGATTATGTATGTATAGGAAGACAGACACAAAATGCTGGAGTAACTCAGCGGGTCAGGCAGCATCTCTGGAGAAAAGGAATAGGTGATGTTTCAAGTCGAGACTCTTCTTCAGACTCCACTGCAGATTATACAGTGGAATATAGATTTTGAAGAGTGAAATGATTGTATTGGATGATAGTAGAACCTTTCCTGGGACCGGCATGCAAAGAGTCACCACACACTGGCCTTGTAATTTTGTATAGAATTAGATTCATAGTCATAGAATGAAACAGGGTGGAAACAGGCCCTTCAGCCCAACTTGCCCACACCGGCCAACCACCACCCAGCCACACTAGTCCCGCCTGCCTGCATTTTGTCTGTATTCCTCCAAACCTGTCCTATCCATGTACCTGTATAACTGTTTCTTAAACATTGGGATAGTCCCAGCTTCAACTACCTACTCTGGCAGCTTGTTCCATACACCCACCACCCTCTTTCATAAAAAGAATTTGAAGGCAGAGTGAAAGTTAGTGGTGAAGTTAATAACGTCCATGAGTTTAGATTAGTTTAGTTTAGTTTAGAGATACAGCAGGGAAACAGTCCCTTCAGCCCACCGAGTCCGTGCCGACCAGCGATCACCCCGTACACTAGCACCATCCTATACACTAGGAACAATTTATAATTTTACCAAAGCCAATTAACCTACAAATTTTACATCTTTGGAGTGTGGTAGAAAACCGGAGCGCCTGGAGAAAACCCACACAGTCATGGGGAGAATGTATAAACTCCGTACAGGCAGGACCCAAGGTCAGGATTAAACCGGGGCCTCTGGTGCTGTAAGGCAGCAACTCTACCACTGTGCCATGGTGCCATTGCACGTGCAGTAATTAGCCCCGATGCAGCGGTCAATGTAGTGCCATGCATGATGCATAGAGATTTGCAGAATAGGAGACTGCCAATTTTCACATTGTGCCTGCGCTGGCTCTTTGAAAGAGCTGTCCAATTAGTCTTGCTTTTTACAGCAATGCAACATCGCTTTCCAAGTATCTAACCAATTCCCCTATGAAAATTTATGTTCATTCAGTCTGCTTCCACCAGGCAGTGCTTTCCAGATCATAACATCACGCAGCCTGTACAGAATCCCCCTCATTTACCCTCTGGTGCTTTTGCCAATTACTGTAGCTTAAATCTGTCTCCTCTGTTTATTGACCTTTCTGCCAAGACTTACATCAAAACATGCAATACCCATTATGAAACAGAAAAAAGGTAGCAATAAACAATGCTCAGATAATGCAGATATACAACCTGGCTCCGAACTTATAATGCTGACATCACAAACAACATAAATGCTTGCTTGCAACGGACAAAGTTCAACGCTTAGAAGACATGAAAAATATTGTAGTTTGACTTCAGAAATTCCCATGTGCTTTTTGTTTAAATTGAGATTTGCGAGGTTACAGGGAAGAATTCAAAGTCAATTCTTTGTATATTCAAAATGCCAGAACCCATATGTTGTGGAGAACATGTTGGGACTGGATATTCAATTATATGCAAATGTAGGCCTGCGTATTTACATACGTGTTTACATGTAAACACACATTAATTTCCACACTTATGAAAATTAGGTAACAACCATAATAATTAACATAATTTATTATCACATTAAGCATAATGCTATCACAAATACAAATAATAATTTATCACAATTATACCATTAGAAACCAGTAATGTGATTCAATTTTCACGTGCAAAAACGTACAGATTTAGACCATTATCATCTAATTACATATTCAAGTTAAACATTTTGATCATTTTTTAATTGACATTTTTGCGTTTAATTGTGTCTGATTCAACACCCACACACGGGGGCAATGGCCCTCAGTCACATTTAATGTTATATAAAAGTTTAAAGGTACTTTATAATTGGCAAAATAGTCAACTGGACCCGAACAGAAGGTTTAGCAGAGGTGGGCGATTGGTTTGTGGTAAGTGCGGGCCTGAGGGACATTTTCCGAAGGAGAGCAAATTGCAGAGAGGTTTGGGGATTTTTTGGTAACATTACAAATATACATTTTGTATTTAATCCATGGAGGAACAGGAAGTTGGAGTAAGTCAGTGATGACAAAATATTGAGTGAAGAAGGCAGTGCTAGATAGGCATAAAATGCTGGAGTAACTCAGCGGGCCAGGCACCATCTCTGGAGAGAAGGAATAGGTGATATTTTGGGTCGCGACCCTTCTGGCTCAGAAATTATGTATATCTGTAATGTTACCACTGAGTTACTCCAGCATTTTGTGTCTATCTTCGGTGTAAACCAGCATCTTCAGTTCTTTCCCACACAGACAGTGTTAGATTGAATAGATAAGGCAGAACATTGGTCAAGAAAAATTGATATTAATACAGTAACCAATATCTAATTTACAATGCTGAGCCAGGCCAGTCATACGTGGAGTATGTACAATTGTAAAAGTGCCTTGGTTTAGTTTTCTTTAGTTTAGAAATAGAGTGTGGAATTTCTGTATTCCATATACAGGCTCTTTGGGTCCTTCATGTCCCAAAGGCCCTTCAGGTCTTGCCCCGACCAATGTTCTATCTATCCTACTGTCTAGGGACAACTTGCAGAAGCCAATTAACCTACATCTTTGGAATATGGGAAGAAATTGGCGCACCCGGAGAAAACCCACGCGGTCACAGGGAGAACGTACAAACCCCTTACAGACAGCACCCATAGACAGGATCGAACCCGAGCTCCGGGTGCTGAGAGGCAGCAATTCTACTGTTGTGTCACTTAATGCTAGACTGGATAAATAAGGCAGAACTTTGATCAAGGATAATTGATGTGGATATACAGTATAAACCATCGTCTGATTCATAAGACCGAATTGGGCCAGTCACACATGGAGTTTGTATAATTGCAAAAGTGTCACGGGTATTTATCGGATCATTTTATGTTAGGAGTTACATAATGGTGGAGAAGTCTTGTTGTTAGATAGGATGGGGAACTTGAAAGTCACCTGTAAATCAGACAATGCAAGTGTGATTGGGTTGATTCAGTCAAGAGAGTGGAGTCAAGAGTGTTTAATTGTCATATATACGTACCAGCAACAGAACAATGAAAGTCTTAAGGGCCTGTCCGACGAGCATGCGGCAAGCGCGACCTAACGTGGTCGCTTGAGCCGTAGGGCCTTGTGGGGCCGGTCCCACTTCGATCGCCGGAGCCGTAAGGAGTTGTGCGGAGCTAGTCCCAACATCGCGCGGGGCTCCGAAAAACTGACACTGTTCAAAATTTCCGCGCGGCAACGGCCTGCCAGCCCGCAGCCACATTGAGGCCGTGCGCACCGTCTCGACGCTGTACGCAGCGTCTTGACAGCGTACGCCTAGCGCGAACTTCCCGTGGACTTCGCTCGAACTTCACGTCAACTCGTACGAGATCACTCGACCTCCGCGCGGCCCCCGCTTCCAGTTTGGTCGCGCTTGCCGCATGCAATCGCATGCTCGTGGGACAGGCCCTTTACTTGCAAAGATAGACACAAAATGCTGGAGTAACTTAGCGGGACAGGCAGCATCCCTGGAGAGAAGGAATGGCTGACGTTTCGGGTTGAGACCCTTCTTCTTACTTGCTGCAGCTTAACAGGCGAATAGGGTGGGGCAGGGTGGGGGGGAGTAATATCAGTGGCCATGAAGAACAGTGCATGGCAAAAGTTGAAGAAGGTAATGTCAAGCTTTTCTATTTTTCTTTTAGCTGGAGGCAGTTACAATTCATCTAATCCAAACAGCAAAGGGTAATTTAGCTCAAAACTGCAAGTTCACAAGCTTTTGAGTCAGTGCTTGAATTCTTTCCTGCCTTCCATAATGTGAATCTGATGGGATAGCAAATTTCAGCTTATTTTTTACAACTTTAAATCGTATTTAAAGATTTTTTAAGGGTATAGTTTTGCGATAAACCAAACCAATAGACGTGCTTCTTAATATCTACTCTCCTGTCATAAAAAATTTGAGGGAAAATATTAAATTTAATCACACGCAACACTGCTACACTGTACAAATTAGCTGCCATCTTTATTTATAGGTCTCTAAAAACTGCATTTGGGAAGCAAATTAAATTGTGTAAGATGCCGCTGAGTATTTTTGGAGCTGGCCTTAGCATTTTAACATTGATTTCAGATTTTATTCTCATAAAATGAAGTCAGCTCTCTGTGTCCTTATTGGAGATATTCAAACTACACACAATAGTGTTTCTAAATTAACCGAACCATCCAACAACAGGGCAGTTCGCGAACATAAAAGGAAGCTTTGATCAATTCAGCAGTCAACAAACAAGAGGAGTATTGGCTACAAATGCTGGCACTTCACAAATAGAAGTTGCTGGCTGGGAAATGGTTCATTCCATGGAACATAAACGGGTTGGAACAGTTTCATTAAGCACCACTGCACAGCCAACATTCACATTTAACAGGTTGGACATCATCTCATCTCTTTGGAAATCTAGAATGACTCACACAGCAAAGGAAAAAAAACCCTTTGGGAACATTGCCTTCTCTTGCTACTTGCTATTTTCCAAAGCTGCACCATTGATGGCCTTATTTCAGAGATCGAGACTCTAATGGGCCTGTCCCACTTAGGCGACTGCGGGAGACTATGTGGTCGCCACATGTTCGTGGGTGGTTGCCGGGGAGTCGCCTTCATGGCCGTGACGAATTCCCGCATTCTAGGAACTAGTCGCGGCCTCATTATGGTCACCGCGGAGTTTTCAACGTGTTGAAAAATTAGCGGCAACCAGAATGAAGCCGCCATGGAGAGTAGCGAGAATTCTCGTGTCGTAGGTCGGTCACCAGGAGGTCCTAGTCGGTTGCCAGGAGGTCGAATGTTCTCATAGTTTGTAGCCGGTGCTGACCGATGAATTTCATTGGCTCATTGGGAAAAATAACGTAAGCAGTAGTTTTCAGAACCAAGGATAACCGACCGATAATGTTAAATGTTTGTCGAGCTTCACAGCCGTGTATCTCTGGCTTCTTAAAAGTTGTCTCCACTCCTTCTCCCCACCCCGTCTCCCCCTTCTCCCCCCTTCTGCCCCCTCTCCATGCTCTTTGAAAGGACTTAAGTGACCCTTCCCGTACCCTGTGCTTTCCTCATCTTAATTACAGCGCCAACCTTCCAGTTCATCATGGTGTCTGTATCACATTTGCTTTGCACTGTGTGAATTTGACTCAGACATCACTCCCACCGTTTTCCCTGTCCTCTGCCTGCATAACGGGCTGGTGAAGGAAGCGATGTTCGTATGTGTGCGTGTGTTCCACTCTGACAGTCGTCGTACCAGTCGTCGGTTTTTCAGGTGACTGCCGGTGACGTCACAGTTGCTGGACCCATAAATCTCCACAATCTATATAACTAAAAGTCTCATCTTGACCACTTCCTGTCAACGCTGTATATTGATTTTAGAAAAAACGCTACCATGTATCGCTATGATTTTGGTCATCTTACTCACAGTCCTCCTCCACTGTGGCAGCCCCAAGGATTTTTCCAATCGATGAATAATAAAAAAGATATCTTTAAAAAATCGTGAGATCAGCTGATTGGTTCTCGAGTATGTCAATCACCACAACGAAGGTAACGCCCCTTCCAGGGGGGCAGGACTATAAAACCCCAGATGACTGGATGGCAGTCAGTCACTCTGGAAGATCGCGAACGAGAGTCCACAACTGTGATTCTAAGTGTGAATCAACTGAACTGTGAGTCTGCAATGTACTTGCAATAAATGATTTGTTCCCCCTTAATGACAATGCAATGAGTTGTTTGGCAATTTGGTGGCCTGCACCCTGCTTGAAATGCTATGAAATAGAATTTGGTGGCCTGCACTCTGCTAGAAATGTTATGAAATTGAATTTGGTGGCCTGCACTCTGCTTGAAATGGAATTTCAATGAATAGCCATGAGTGAACTGCCAGCCCACCAGCCCTGAGTAACTGAGCTGCCAGCCCACCAGCCCTGAGTGACTGAGCTGCCAGCCCACCAGCCCTGAGTGACTGAGCTGCCAGCCCACCAGCCCTGAGTGACTGAGCTGCCAGCCTACCAGGTCTGAGTGACTAAGATGCCAGCCCACCAGGCCTGAGCTGCCAGCCCAAGAATCCATTCGGCCCACAATGTCCATACTAGCCCTCTGAAAACCTGTCTCTTCGGCCCACAACACCCATACTAGCGCTCCAGAAAGCCCCCCCCCCCCCCCCCACTGACCACCAATATTAGAATTGGTGGAGAGGCGGAATATTGCATTGAGGGACCAGCCCTCCCGTATTAACATGGTCCCACTTAGTCTAGTTTTCTCTCTAAATTCCCACCCCCTCTGCCTTGTTTTGTTCCTTTAAGATGCTCTTTAAAAGTTCTTCCTTTAATCGGGTTTATGATCCACCACAGCATCTCCCAAAATCTGAGGAAGTCTGAAGAAGGGTTGTGACACAAATTGTCACCCATTCCTTCTATCCAGAGATGCTGCCTGACCCGTCGAGTTACTCCAGCGTTTTGTGTCTATCTTCGGCTTAAATCTAAATTTTGTTTCACAACGCTCATTTGAGATAGTTTTTCCAATAATATTAAATTGATATAAAAATGATGTCAAGTGGAACATTAAAGGCAATAATGTGGGCTTGTCACAAACATTAGACAATATGAAATAGGGAGAGGCCAATTTGGCAGGTTTCCCCTCTTTCACATTTGTTTTGATGTACATTTTCACGGGCATCTCCTGTTGCAGTTTGATCAGCAATAGGTGGGAGTATTTTAAATTGATGTAGGTAAAGCAAGACAGATGTTGCAACTTAGACGATCCTGCCGTACAGATGCTGCCTTCAAAGAGACCCGGTACAGCCGGGCACTAAAGATCAATCTCTGCAGATTGGAGGCTCTACAATCAGGTAACAATAAAATAAGATAGAAATAGCGACTTAAATTTATATACTAGAAACAAAGAACTGCAGATGCTGGTTATTTTGCAAAAGGACACAAAGTGCTTGGGTAACTCAGCGGGTCAGGCAGCATCTCTGGAGAACATGGATAGGGGACGTTCCGGGTTGAGACCCTTCTTCGGACTAATTGTGGGGAGGTGGTAAAGAAAGCTTAAAAAGAGGAGAGGCAGGTCATAGCGTGGCAGGTAACTACTTGCCTACCTCTGGACCCCAATCTATTTCTCACCCCCCCCCCCACTCCTGCTACATTTCTCCTTCCGACTTTACAATCAGCAACTCTTCAAACCTGTCTCACGCCTTCCTTTCTTATTTCTGGCATTTGATCCAACAATCTGCCTATGAAACTCTGCCTCCCCAATGTTAACCCATTGCCTGCCTCCACTTTTCCAGCTTTCTTCTTCCCCCCACCACAATCAGCCTGAAGATTGGTCCACCCGATACCTCACCTTTCCATGTTTTCCAGAGATGCAGCCTGACATGTTGAGTTACTCCAGCACGTTGGGTCCTTTTGTACATTTATATAAGCCTTTCACATCTCAGTCAGGTTTGACTCGCATAATATCTTACATAGAAGATTCATATTCACAGCAACAGGTAAATAACCTCATGTCTCACGTTCCAATATTATGTCTCCAGCCCTGAGGATCACAGGAGATATGTATGCACCCAAAAACTTATTTAAAATTTGATAAGTGTTCCAGACTCTCTAACGTTTGAGACCGTGTGTTCCAGATATCTCTTGGCAAAAAAAAATGTCATCCCTCAGCCATCCAGCAGTATTTGAAATGTTCACTCTGTTGAACTAGTTTGGAGATACAGTGTGAAAACAGGCCTTCGGTCCACCGAGTCCACGCCGACCAGCGATCACCCCGTACACTAGCACTGTCATACACACTAGGGATAAAGTTAAAACAATTCACAGAAGCTAATTAACCTGCAAACCTGTCCATCTTTGGAGTGTGGGAGGAAACCGGAGCACCCGAAGAAAACCCACGTGGTCATAGGGAGAACGTACAAAATCCATGTGGTCAGGATCAAACCTAGGTTTCTGATGCTCTAAGGCACTGCGCTGCGCCACTCTGCCCCCCAATTGAAAGCATTGCCTATGGTGCAGAATAACTACGCTCACTATCAATATCCAGACAGGATCCCGAGGCCAACACGGCTTCATTCCTTTAAAATGATAATCAGTATGATGAAGGGAGAACACTGTTCCTCCCTACGCTCTATAATAACTCTCAGTATGAGGTAGACTGGAAGAGGTGAGACTCTGCATATGCTTATTGCCTGATGCTCACGAGCATGCCAAAGTTGGTTACACACTTAAGCAGCGAGGAGGATTCTGCAGTTAAATCAGCTGTACAGCATGTTTTATTATATGTTTCAATTTCATTTCATTACACAGCAGGAGATTTCAATGAAGCATTTAACCCGCTAAAAAGAATTCTTGACACTGATTTAATAAAACACTAAAGAGATCTTCATATTTAAAACAATCACAGAGATAGATAATTATCAAGCATGAAGTGAAATTAGTGCATCAGCTTTGATTCATACAGAGACATCCATTGTGATCAATTGGAGATTAACCAGCAGGATAGACCCTTTTGAATGTACAGCTTAGACCTTGACATCAGTCCCAGACACAGTGGCTACACAGTTTAAGTGTAGTCCTCTACTGTGGCCACTCTAAATGTGCATTCCCTCAACCTTGGGCACCTCATGCACAATGTGTTTCACAGTGGGCGGCACAGTGGCACTGTAATAGAGTTTCTGCCTATAGCGTCAGAGACCCAGGTTCAATCCTGACTACAGCTGCTGTCTGTGTGGAGTTTGTACGTTCTCCCTGTGACTGCATAGGTTTTCTCCGCATGCTCCAGTTTCTTCCCACATTGCAAAGACTTACAGGTCTGTAGGTTAATCGGCTTCTGTAAATTATAAGATGTTTAGAGCTGAAATAAGGAGAAATTGCTTGAAATTGCTCACCACCTTCAAGGAATGACCCAGTGAGTCACTGCTTGCATTCAAATCCAAGGTTGACCTGGGAATAACACAGGACATGATGATGAGATAGAAGAACACAATGTCCTTGTTGAAGGTTGGAACAGGTATAAAGAGCGAAATGACCTACTCCTGCTCCAATTTCTTATGTTCTCATTTCTCATCTTATTCATTGTTGACCTCACCAGTGATGTCCACATCTTATAATAGAATAACAGAAAATCTTTATCACTTTGTACTTGCACATTCAACTTTGCAGCATGCCTTTCTACTTCAATTGAATTGGGACACTAATTGACATCAGAGTCCATTTATTCTAATCCCACATTCAGCCTTGCATAAATCCCATGCAAATTAACATGCATTGTTCAAATAAAAGGAAATTCTTAATGCTGGAAGAAGTTAAAAGGGTTCTTACCATGACCAGAGTCAGTCGATGGTAATTTCATGAGGGGCAGTTACCATCTTCACATGTTCCCAGTTACTGGTACCCCCACCTCAATAGCATGTTCAACCCTCCTAAACCTCCCATTCGCTCAGGACCCAAATCTAATTTTACCATTTTTTTAATGTAGAGACGCTGTCTCAAAGCTGCAGTGACCTGGGTTAGTTCCTGACCCCCACTGGCTGTATCACATTAAGTGCAATGAAGGTCTGGATCATGGACACAACCAACATGCAGAGCATTTGTGGAGCATGGAAAAAGTGCAAACATCTTATAGTGAGGTCAATGCGTGTATATGGCTTGGAAATCTGAAGATAGAATTCTGAAGATGAATAAAATAATTCCTCAATAACCAGCTAAGAATCAATTGTAAATATTTGGTGATTAATGAATTAACTAACTAGATGGACAAATGAAAAGAACAGCATGACATCACAGTCTTAATGTGACTGAAACTGCTCTGGGAATAAGAAAACTGAAACTGCTCTGGGAATAAGAAAACTAGAGGCAGGATTCAACAATAGGAATATCTAATTCCATGATATTCAATATTGACACTTGGTTAAAGGATGATCCTTTCAAGAGAGTCAAGAGCAGAGTGTTTTATTGTCATATGTCCCAGATAGAACAATGAAATTCTTACTTCTATCTTTCAACAGGACTCTTACCCTAAATCGTAGAGACTCCCGCCATCTGGGACTACGTAAACTTTAATAAAGCATCCTTAAAGCATCCGCTTAAGTCTTAGAATTATCATGCTGTTTTAAATCACATTTTGGATTCCCAGATGTGCCTTAGAGAATATCCCAGAGAGCAAGTGTGGCAAGAGAGGCTCTTTGAGTTTGAGCAATTACTTTTATCATATTCTCCTGGTACATTGACTCTCTAGATTGCTGATGTGCTGCTCAATGCTTTTTTTTCTCTGCGAGTTATAATTTACGTATGGGGCCCTGCAATAAAAAACAAATCAATAAAAAATAAAATGAGAATTCCATTGTCGGAGAAACAGAAAGAATTGCGAAATATTCAATGTCAGGTATGAAACAGCGGAATAAACCAGAACAAGGATTAGTGCACATAAAATACGCATCTGCATTCTCAAACATTGATTTAATCCGGAGAAAAATCCTGAGGAATATACCAATTTCAAAATATCTTTAGGTTTGGTTTAGTTTAGAGATACACCATGGAAAACAGGCCATTCATCACACTGAGCCCACACCCACCATCGATCACCCGTTCACACTAGTTCTATGTTATCCAACTTTCATATCAACTGCCTACACACAAGGGGCAATTTACAGAAGCCAATTAATGTACAAACCCACACGTCTTTAGGATATGAGACCTGAAGAAGGGCCTTGATCCAAAACGTCCATATCCATGTTCTCCAGTGATGCTGCCCGACCTGTTGGGCAGCATCACTTCCTGGCCAGGACGCGACTATTCTCCGAGTTGCGTCCTCGCCCCCCCCCCTGCTCGCGGCCTACCACCTGGATTGGAGCGGCCTTTCCTGCCGGGGTTCCGGACCAGAGCTCCAGCAGCGGCGGCGCAGCGCTGGATACATCGCGGAGCGGGCGATGCCTTACCTGGGATCGCCATGGAAGCTTCGGAGTGTTGGGCCTGCTGCTTCTACATCGGAGCTGTGATTTGTAGAGATCCCAGCGCGGGCGTTGCTGAATTCAACATCACGGAGACATGGGACCCTTTTGCCGAGGGCCGCCAGCGTTGAATCTCCGTCCAGCGCGGCCTGTGGACTTCGGGAGCCACGGACTCTGGTAGGAGGTGGCCGTTTCGGATGTCCAAGCCGCGGAGGATGTCCTCCATTCCCAACGTCGGACTTCCATCACCCCGGCGAGCGGGCCTGAACATCGGGCCGCCCGTAGCGGTGACAGCGGGGGTTCGGGAGCCCCCCGACCACGGAAGGACAAGGGAGGAGGATGACTGAATTTTGGAGCCTTCTCTCGCAGTGGGAAACTTTGATCCTGCTGTGTGGGGATGTCTGTGTTAAAAACAATCGTGTTCTGTGTTCTTTATTATTGGTATGGCTGTATGGCGACCACACATTTCACTGTACTAATTGGTACATGTGACAGATAAATGTATCGTGTATCTTGTATCTTGTAATATCTTGTAATATCAAATGACTCCTCATGTAAAGACTGTCCTGTTCCTATTTGCTGATCCGTCACCAGGGCAAACCAAGAACAATGATTGGAAAGACACCCCAAGCTGATTTTCCTGTGGCTCCCATCTCAGGTGTAAGGATTCCCACTCTTGTTCTCATTATGCAACGGTTCCAAAGGCACCATTTCCCCAACAAAATTAATAACACAAAGTGTTGCGCAGGCAAATAACTGCTTCAATTTGTGTATTTTGCTGGTACATGATAATATTGGCGCAACATTATACTTATGTTTAACATAGTAGTATATTCATTCCTCCAAACACGCCTTCTTTATTACATGGTATGGGTCTCTCAGCTCACGTATATTTATAGCACATTACAATAAACTATACCCCACTGATATCAACGTATCAGTGAATCTGTTTAATACTGCTAAAGTACAACCTTCAAAATCAAAATATTAAAGTTATGCTACACTGTAATCTCCATACATATCTCCAAAATTATTTTACACTTAATCTGTCAGTGCAGTTATTGTACAGCAGTATCTGTGCAAGCAAATTAATTTTGTATGATTAAGAGAATTTGTAATCGTCTCTATCTTTGCATTTTGTTCCATTCTAAATATGTTCCGTTTAAAGACAAACAAAATAAGAGTCTCTTCAATTTTATTTAAATGGAACATGTCGTTTATTTGAATTGGGATGTTTGTACAGTACATACCTGAGGGCTAATTAATGCATTTCTCCCCCCAAAGATCTTAATACATAATGATCACTTATCCATAGAACAGCATCATTGTTACAAGGTCAGCGTAATTTCAGTCATAACACATTTTCAGAAGCGTCTCAATGACTGGCACCTCACGTATCATTTGCTCAACCCTCTTGCTCCAAACCGGCAGAAACGCAGGTTCCACCACACTTCACACTGTTTGTTCCCCTTTCTCTTCTCTCCCTTCTTCACTTTAGATGAGTGAATCAGAGCCATCTGTTGAGATGTCACAGAAACGCCACTTAATTTGTCGCATGGTTAAAGACTTGTTTTCACCTTGCAAATATAAGAAGGTTAATGCTCGCGGTGATTTTCTATGAAAAGAAAATTGTTCATTTTGCTGAATAATTTGACACAAATGCGGGAGAAACTTAACAGAGTCACAGGGATTTCTAAAGTGACTTTTTTTTTTTAATGCAATGTGCGATAAGTCACAGGACAATTTTGACATGATTGACAAGTGGTGATTTTTATACATTTTCTCAGGTTTAATTAATGAAAGAAGGCATACTTTCCTCAGAAGACTTCACACAGTCATTACTGTAGCATCCTCCAGTGTGCTGTTCACTACAAGAGATGATTCCTTATCTTCCCTTGACTTCATGCTGCTCGCAATGGAGAGATTGTCTATACTCTCGCAAATACAACTGTTTTCTTTTTCACTTCTTCCTCAACCACCCAGTTACTCCAGCATTTTGTGTCTATCTTCGGTGTAAACCACCACCTGCGGTTCCTTACAGCACGCTATTCATTGTTCTGTAGAAGTGGTCACAGAATTAAAGGAGACACAAGGAACAGCAGGTGCTAACTTCAAATCCTTTACATTGCCGTGCATGCTTGAAGGGTTTATGAAAAAGGAAAAACACAAAGTGCTGGAATACTCGGCAGGTCAGGCAGTATCACTGGAGGACATGGATGAGTGAGATTTCGGGTCAGTACCCTTCTTCAGACTTCTCATTTCTTAATGCAATTTATGGACATGCACGTGCACATTTTGAGGGAAAACATAACTTCAAATCCTTTACATTGCCGTGCATTTATTGCCGTTCCACAGCTTGAAGGTTCTGTTTTGAGCGGAACAGTTTATTTGAACATTTGGGTGTGATGGCAATGGACCAAATCTCAATGGACTTTTGTAACTTGAGCACCAGAGACATGGCGGCAATTGCGTACCGTTTAATTCTGCTACATCGATTTTCCGGCACCCTTGGTTCCAGAGCCTTGTTAGATTATCCATTTTGCCAGACCGACAAGAGGTCACATAATAATAATTCAACAGTATACCCACTAATTATACCCCTCCCGTGTCTCCAAAGCACCATGGACTGCCAGAAACTTAAATAAAGAATTAACAATTAACAAAGAAATAAACAATTAACTCTCTCTTGGAGGCACATGTCCAGAAAGAGTGTGCGCCACACACAACGCTCTCGTTATTTTGGCTGGATTACAGGAGGTGCCTAACTATCAGTCCTGGTAGACCCATTGTCTCTGCCAGTAGGTGCCCAGCAAACTCATTTCCACATACCTCCTGGAGAGAAGAAATTCTGACCGACATTACAAAATCTAGACTACACTGACCCCCTGAAACGTAAGGACTCCACCCCTATTCCTTCCGTCTACGCCGCATCTCCCGGGCAGAGATGCTGCCAGTCCCGCTGAGAAACTCCAGCATTTTGTGTCAATCTTCAGTGCAAACCAGCATCTGCAGTCTCTTCCTACACGTGATATTTTAGCAGGTTGTGTGCAAAACAAAGCAACATTAAATCACTGTATCATTGAATCAAACTGTACCAGAATCTACATCGTTATTGATCAGTGATGTGGGAGATATAATCAACATAGAGATTATGTCAATGGACTGTTAATTTAGGCACATTCATTAGTAATCCAGAAGATATGAGCTGAAATCCTCATCAGTCTGAAGAAGGGTTTTGGCCCGATACGTTGCCTATCTCCTTCGTTCCATAGATGCTACCTCACCTGCTGAGTTTCTCCAGCACTTTTGTCTACCTTTAGTTCAGTTCAGTTCAGTTCAGTTTAGTTTAGTTTAGTTTAGTTTAGTTCAGTTTATTTTAGTTTATTGTCAACAAAAAAGCTTTTGTTGTGTGCTAACCAGTCAACGGACATACATGATTACAATACATGATAAAGGGAATAACGTGAATAACATTTAGTGCAAGATAAAGTCCAGTAAAGTTTGATCAAAGGTCCCCAATGAGGTAGATAGTAGCTGAGGTCTGCTCTCTAGTTGTTGGTAGGATGGCTCAGTTGCTTTTGTTTGCATGCTATCCAATCCTGCAATGCAAGAAATATTCTGTACATGAATATAATCAAACCAAACACAAGTACAAAAAAAACAGTGAAGAGAAAGACACAAGAGTGCAGAGAATTGTATGATAGATTTGCAAGTGGAAAAGAGATTTAAAAGAGTGGGACGATTGTATCAGATGATAGGAATCCTCCTCTGGAACTAACACGCTGAGTCGCCATGCTCCAGTGCTGTCTTGGAGGTCAGTCTTGAAGATTTTTCCATACTGCAGCAGGATAATATAAAGGTAAATTAACTGCTATAACAAATCAGCCTACAGATTTCAGGTTTAAAATTAAAAGTAATTTAAAGCCGATAGAGTTGTACATCTTAGTTCAAACAAACAGAATTTCATGTTAGAACTTTCCAACAGCCTACCACCCTCAACAATTCACTGGCCAATCTTTTGTGAACAAGCTAATGGATGCAATCATTTAAAAAAGCTACAATTCTCTGTGGATGTTAGTGTTTATGGCACATGCGTATCAGCTACCCATAGTATGCTCTTCCTGTTGAAACAAGGAACTGCAGATGCTGGTTTGCACAAAAGTTTGCACTTTGCACAAAGTACTGGAGTAACTCAATAGGTCAGGCAGCATCTCTAGAGTACATGGATAGGCAACCTTTTAGGCCAGGACCTTTCTTCAGTGTGTAGAAGGGTCCCAACCCGAAACATCACTCATTCATGTTCTTCAGGGATAATCCCTGATCTGTAGGAAGGGAACTGCAGATGCTGGTTTAAACCGAAGATAGGCACAAAATGCTGGAGCAACTCAGGCAGCATCTTTGGATAGAAGGAATGGGTGACGTTTCGGTTCACGAACCGAACCTAAAGAAGGGTTTCGACCCGAAACATCACTGCCTGATCTGCTGAGTTACTCAAGTATTTTGTGCCTTTCCTTGGTAAACCAGAATCTGCAATTCTTTGTTTCTACCAAATACAAAGCTATCCTGCCAAGAAGACAAATTCAGAATCACTGCGTTGAAAAGCAACCAAATGTATAGGAAGGTTCTTTTGTCTGTCCTACAGAATGATACAGTTGGCCCTCTCATTCAGATCCTTCTCTTCCTAATGTCCCCTTCTATTTTGTTCACCGAAAACAGGCACAAATGCAATAGCAACTTATGCTTTACCTCCATTCAAGCACCAGCAACCAACGATGAAAAATAACCTGTTTTGTGGTTACATTTCCAAACACTTTTCAAAGTTTACAAGCACTCACAAAATCTTATAACGGCAGGGTGTTTAGGCAGTTGATTATTCCAATTCGTTTAAGATGTACATCTTAATATTATGAAGAGAATAATATCATGAATAGAAATCCCTGATGTTACATTTTATTCCAAAGAGCTTATTCTATCACAAATCCATTTACAATTTAACACAAAAACTAATTCTCAAGGTTTTGCCTTGAGCAAATCTATTTCTCTACCGACACGAACCACAGCAAAAAACTTACTTTGATGGCATCTTTCCCACATAAAAGAGCATCTCATAGAATTTTTACACTGGGGAGAATTGGATACCAAGTATAATAGGTTTGGTAGAGAGAGATCAAAGGAAGAGTTTAAAAAAAGAACCTTTTTAGAAGAAAAGGGTTTTATTTAAGGCTGTAGGTACTGATGTAAGACAAGGTGTGTTTTGACAACATTTCCTGACCTCAAAATTGGATCTTGCTGAATGGAGGGGTTTGCAGAGACAGAGAAACAATTTACATGGAAGACCATTCAGGAGTTTATAATGAGGATGACAATTGCAGGGCCAGGTGAAATAGTGCAAATAGTGTAAATGTTTCAAATCGTCAAAGGCCTGGATAGAGTGGATGTGGAGAGGATATTTACACTAGTGGTAGCGTCTTGGACCACAGACTGGGAAAAAAAGGATGTACCTTTAAAAAGGAGATGAGGAGGAATTTCTTTAGTCAGAGGGTAGTGAATCTGTGGAATTCATTGCCAAGGACAACTGTGGAAGCCATCCCCATGGAATTTTTAAGATGAAGATTGATAGATTCTTGATTAATAAGGGTGGCTGGGGTTATCGGGGAAAGGCAAGAGAATGGCATTGAGAGGGAAAGATAAATCAGCCATGATTGAATGGTGCAGTAGACTTGATAGGCAGAATTACCTCATTCTGCTCCTATCACCTATACATTTATGAACTTATGTTTAGAGGGAATCGTGACAGAGAGCAGAGATTTGGTAAGATCAGGCTTAATGGCGTCAAAGGCAAGGATAAGGGTTTAGAGAAAGACCTTTACCACCTAGATAGTTACATGGAACCATAAACAGACATTGCTGCAGAGCTAGAACACAGAGTGCTGGGGTAACAGCATCTCTGGAGGAAATGGATGGGCGACTTTTCTTGTCCTTCTTCTTGTCCCTCTTCACCTCTCTTCCCAATAACCCTTTCTGGCTTAATCCCTCCCTTCACCACCTCCAGTTTAAATTCCAGTTGGAATATTTTGGAGGACCAAGTAACCAAGAACCAAGAAGAACCACTGAAGACAGGTTTTGTTGAAACATTGCATATCCATGTCCTCCAGAGATGCTGCATGACCTGCTGAGTCACTCCAGCACTTTGTCTTCTACGTAAGATTCCAGCATCTGCAGTTCCTTGTGTCTCTATTGTTTCAGAGTAGCTAATGCCAATACAGTCACAGATACATACATTCATACAGCACAGAAACAGGCTCACCACATCCATTCCAACTGCTGTATGTAACTTTACCAAGTCACATTTGTCCACATTAGGTCCGTAGCCATCTACAGTACACCTTGGCTTTTCAAGATTTTATCTTGATATCTCTTCAATGTTGTGATAGTGTCTGACTCCACCACCTCCTCTGGCAGCCAATGCTGGCACCAGATTGGAAGAGACCTGAATGTTTATTTTAGCATCTAACTGAACGCCTGGATCCTGGTCTAATTGCATATGACTTGAGCAAGCAAGTCAAAAAAGATATGGAGTTGATAATAAGAAAGCAGATGGAAATAAACTTTTGTCTTTCAAACTTTTCCAGTAAAAAACTAAGGAACTTGTCTCAATTTATAATAGGAGCTATGTCATCAACCATAAATTACAATGAATGGCGGTGCAGGCTCGAAGGGCCAAATGGCCTCCTCCTGCACCTATTATCTATGTTTCTATGTTTCTGTGAGCTCTGCAGTCACTAAGAAAGGACAATCGTATGAATCTTTTTGTACAATTAACTCCAAGTTTCTGATGGACCACATAGCTGGAAGTAAAAGAAAAGACAATGCTGTACATTGTTAAGAAGGCCATTTGAAATGCTCTTCCAAACTGTGATGTAAAATAGGTGTAAAAGTTAGAAACTTCTAACAGTGCTCTTGTTATTAGAAATCACACGCACCCTTTACTTGGGCTACCATGGTAAGGTTATTGAGTTTCTTTCATGAGTGAAGGTACCATTAAGATCACTGCATTTCACCAACCTGCATTTGATTGGGGCGGTACAGTGGTAGAGTTGTTGCCTTACAGACGAAGAGTCCCGGGTTCAATCCTGATTACAGGTGCTGTCGTACAGAGTTTGTACATTCTCCTTGTGATCACGTGGGTTTGCTCCTATTTCGTCCCACACTACAAAGACATGTACATTGTATATGTTGAGGCCAGTTTGTTGGCTATATTTAAGAGGGAGTTAGATGTGGCCTTTGTGGCTAAAGGGATCAGGGGGTATGGAGAGAACGCAGGTACAGGATACTGAGTTGGATGATCAGCCATGATCATATTGAATGGCGGTGCAGGCTCGAAGGGCCGAATGGCCTACTCCTGCACCTATTTTCTATGTTTCTATGTTTCTATGTAGGTTATTTGGCTTCGGATTTAAAAAAATGTAAATTGTTCCTAGTATGTATGAGAGTACTAATGTATGGGGTGATCGCTGATCAGCATGGACTCAGTGGGATGAACGGCCTGAGTCTGCGCTGTATCTATGAAGTGTAAGGTAAAAGTAAAGTCTAAAGTCTAAGTTATTCCCTATCAAATATCTGCTCACGTATGTATCCTATCTGAGCCGAAAGCTAAGTTAAGTTACGAATCTGAAGGAATATTGGCAATGATGCTTGCACATAATATACAGCGATGGAGAAATCCTGAAGGAAAACGTTAACCCCTATCACTCCAGCTTCCACTGGTCTTTAAAGACAGGACAAATTGAGAATTCCTGTTCTTCATCTCACCCACCAACTAAACACATGCTACTAATCTTGCTCCAGCAACCCATGTTCCTTCTTAATCTTCCATCAGTCTGAAGGAGGGTCCTGGCCCGAAACATCACCTTTCATGCGCTACAGAGTCGCTGCCTAACCCGTTCAGCTACTCCAGCACTTTGTGTCTTTTTTTGCAGACCAGCGTCCGTGGTTCCTTGTATCCTACTGTCTTTCTTCTTTCGGCTATTTAAATATAATCAATTATACAACATATTATCTGAGAGTAACACCAATAACTACAAGTAGTCTCAGAGAGCACGATCAACTGGGTTCCCGGCAGTAATCTCAGTTCAGGCAGAGACAAAATTATATTTCACACAGTTCTTTTTAAAACGGAAATGTCCTGACAATAATCAAACCACTTATTACTAGGTCTCTGCAGCTGAAATCAGTAGGAAGAAAAGGATGCTCTTTTTCTAACTGTCATCTCTTCTAATACTGGCCAAAGAAAGAATCGCATGTATCATTTCCAAATCCTTTCTTCTCCTAGATGAGAGGGACAATAATGTTATGAATGTTGACAGTTTGGGCGTTAAGTGGTAGCTTTGATGCTGTCCTGCTTTTGTTAATACAGATTGCAGGCACAATACATGATGGACAAGCTTCTTACATTTTACAAGGACCAAGAGAGCTTAAAGCAACATGTCAATGATTCAGTGTGTAGGAGGGAACCTACTGCAGCATTTTGTGTCTATGTCAATGATACTGCTGCATGGAAGCTGCATATGAGTTAAATGATTTTGTCTTGTAGTATTAAGGAGAGGAATCCCGAACCTAAAAAGAATAAAAGATAAATTATGTTCAGTGGGGGAAATTGGGGATATGATGACAGGGATACAAAGTAATGGAACATATTCTTGTGTCTGAAGAAGGGTCTTGACCCCAAACGTCGCCTATCCATGTTCTCCAGAGATACTGCCTGACCTGCGGAGTTACTCCAGCCTTTGGTGTCCTAATGAGTTTTTACCTCTGTGAAAGCAGTAAATAACTGAAACTCTGTTGTATTCAACAAACCAGTAGTTTGGCAGCGTATCAGAAAGTGTTTTCTTGGGAACATATGCCTGAGCTCGTACTTTGGTGGGATACTTTAAACAGCTGCAGTTTATACACAAATTGTACATATGCCCTTCACATGCTGAATGATTATTGGGTAGGGAGGTGGAGAGAGATGGACTGTAAAATCAATCACACCCATCTACAGCAGTCTGTTCACCAAGGTTGATTGAGGAAGGAATTATCCTCTAGTTTGCTGGGCTAAATTCTTGCCACTTTTAGGCCCCGTATCTGAGGAAGGATGTGTTGGTGCTGGAGAGGGTCCACAGGAGGTTTATGAGAATGATAGCAGGAATGATTGAGTTTACATATAATGAGCGTATTACGGCACGGGGTCTGTTCTCATTGGAGTTTAGAAGGGTGAGAGGGGACCTCATTGAAACTTACTGAAATATGCAAGGCCTGGATTGAGGAAATGTGGAGAGAACGTTTCCACTGGTGGGAGAGTCTAGGACCAGAGGCCATAGCCTCAGAATAAAAAGATGTATTTTAGAAAGGAGTCAGAAGTTGGTGAATCTGTGTAATTCATTGCCACAGAAGACTGTAAAAGCCAACTCAATGGATATTTTTAAGGCAGGGATTGATAGATTGATTGTTTAAGAAGGAACTGCAGATGCTGGAAAATCGAAGGTAGACAAAAAAGCTGGAGAAACTCAGCGGGTGGTGCAGCATCTATGGAGCGAAGGAAATGGGCAACATTTCGGCCCGAAACGTTGCCCATTTCCTTCGCTCCATAGATGCTGCTGCACCCTATTGATTGATTGATTGATTGATTAGCATGGGTGTCAGGGGTTACAGAGGGGTTACAGGGAGGTGACAGGACAAAGGGGTTGAGAGGGAAAGATCGATCAGCCATGATTGAATGGACCAGTAGACTTGAAGGGCTGAATGGTCTAATTCTGCTCCTATAACGTAAGAACTTGTGAACTTATATGCATCATGTTTGAAAACATTATGTAATTACTACAATATGATTTCTGTAGTTTTGATGGAGCAGGTGGTGAGGTGTTAGGCCTCTCCATTTGATTCAATTTCTCCTCCGATCAACATATTCAGGAATAGTGGGGTAGGAAGCAATGAAAGTGGATTACAAAAAGGGAGATTCAGTCAGGGCTCTCCACAAATCACCACTGCAAGGTGTGATATACACAAGCATACTTCTTTCTGGGTTCATAAATAACATACCCATTTTAAAACGCCCAGACTAAAGAAACTCCCCTTGTACGGTTCTGCCCGTTTGCTCCCTTTGTTAGTGTGCTTAGGTTGCTCGCTCAATACAAAATTGAAGATGGCAAGGGCTTCTTTACCTTGTTAAATGGAAGCAGCAGGGACCGTGGCAAGCCGAACGTCCCGCTGAACGAGACACATCAGGTCTCATTTACTTGCCTCAATATTTTATGAATAAGGAGGAAAAATTGAGGAGGAAACGGGCAAGCTATACAACTTGTACTTTTAATAGTGCGATGTTATATTTTTCTGACATTATTAATCAATAATTCAGCCGTGCACTGATTGTTCTCACTTCAGTCTTCCATATTATATTAATTTCATACAAACTGCACTAACTAGATGTGGTTGAAGATGAACCCTAGCACTCAATCAATATCGTCATGCAGATAGCAGCTGTCATTTGCTAAACAAAATGGATGGATCTGAGACCCATAACTATGATAAATTCACTCACCATTCCACTGACTAATGTATTCACTAAAATACTCCATGAATATCCCGCTTTGAAACGTGTCATATTTTTGAGCCTCTGATCAATCACCAGCTGCTGTGAAGCACATTAAAATAAATTTGTCACTGTAGTTTATGAAATATTGATGACTGAAGAGAGATGGATTCGAGCTACCTGCCATCTTAATGAATTATCTGCAGGGGAAGGCAAAAAGATCAAGAGTCTTGTTTACATCGGGAACAACAAGGAACAGATCACATTTAGTTATAATGAGATCGGGAAAAATAAAGGGAAAGAATAGATTGAAGCTGCATCCGTCCAAAATCCTCGAGGTATAAACAATAAACTGTCTGAACCCACAATAGCCCTTATAAAATAAGGAGGCAAATCTATCCTTTTGCTGACATTTCTTCTTTTCTGCAACTTGACTTTTTCTATTGAATAGAGAGACAATAAAAGGAAAGCACACCGTTAGTGTTAGGGAATGCCTAACCTTGCTCCAGGCAAATGTGTGACTGAGAATTAGCTTAAGCCTTGAATTTTAAATGGGGTCATTTAGCAAAGATTTATTTGGACCAAGCTGTGAAATTCAGTTAAACAGCTGAATCGCTCATTTTCTTTTCAAATTGTTTGGTGTTTTTGCCCCATATGGCCCTCTTTTATTTGAGGTAATGAAATTGAAACATCAATTGCGCTTCTCACCCCACAGAAGCTGTTTGGTCTCCTGAGTGTTTATAGCATTTTCTGGTCTTTTTTTTCAAGATAATTCATTGATTGATTTGATTCCCAGGCCAAATAATGGCATGTTCCATTCAGTATGAAGCCAGCAGTCTCCATCTTAAATGTTTAGTCTAGTTTCGAGATACAGAGCAGAAACAGGCCCTTCGACCCACCGAGTCCACACCGACCAGCGATTCCCGCACATTACCGCTATGCTACACGTACTACGGACAATTTTAATTTGCATTTATGCCAAGCCAATTAACCTACAAACCTGTTCATCTTTATAGTGTGGGAGAAAACCGAAGATCTCAGAGAAAACCCACGCAGGTCACAGGGAGAACATACAGATGCCGTACAGACAAATATCCGTCGTCAGGATCGAACCCGGGTCTCTGGCACTGTAAGGCTGTAGCTCTACCACTGCGTCACCGTGTCGCCTTAAAGGGGAGACAGGGTTAAAGGGGAGAATTTGAAAGAACGGCAAAATTAAAACTTTAGGAAGGAAGGTTTTTTAATGAGGAATGTTTAGTTTAGTTTAGATTAGAGATACAGCGCGGAAACAGACCCTTCAGCCCATCGGGTCAGCGCCGACCAGCGATCCCCGCACGTTAACACTATCCTACACCCACTAGGGACAATTTTTACATTTACCAAGCCAATTAACCTACATGCCTGTACATCTTTGGGGTGTGGGAGGAATCTGAAGAACTCGGAGAAAACCCACGCAGGTCACAGGGAGAACATACAAACTCTGTACAGGCAGCACCTGTAGTCAGGATCGAACCTGGGTCTCCGGCGCTGCATACGCTGTAAGGCAGCAACTCTACCGCTGCGTGCCATGACTGATGAATATCTTTAGTCAGAGGGTGACGAATCTGTGAAATTCGTTGCCGTAGAATGTTGTGGAGGCCAAGTCAGTGGATATTTTTAAGGTAAAGATAGATAGATTCTTGATTAGTACAGGTGTCAGAGGTTATGGGGAGAAGGCAAGAGAATGGGGTTAGGAGGGAGAGATAGATCAGCCATGATTGAATGGTGGAGTAAACCTGATGGGCCGAATGGCCTAATTCTACTCCTATCACTTATGACCTTATGACCTGACCTTATAACACGAACTTATTGGCAATGGCTAAAGCTACATTACAGGTGACAAAGAGTGCACTTTGCATATTTTTCAATGTGAGATTTCCATTATTTAATATATCATGTTGTTGACTCGGTCATAGTCATGGATTCATTCATGAAAAAAATTATTAAATTGATCTTCACACGGAGTGTGAAACACTGGGATGAAGACTTGTCCTTGACTCTATGTTCAGTGCTTGCAATATAACAGTGTACATGAGTTGATCTCTCTATATCTGAAATTAAGTTCCATTGAAATGGATATATGCAATTCAGAGCACACCACTTACTTATGTTTAAAGCATGATCCGATAAATGAATTCCTATCATAATGTGTTTTACAACCAATGCTTGTGTCGATCTCTAAATGCACAAGGGTGCTGCTAAAGAGTGAATAGCTTGTGCCAAACCATCAAACCAAGTCTGAAGAAGGGTTTCGGCCCGAAACGTTGCCTATTTCCTTCACTCCATAGATGCTGCTGCACCCGCTGAGTTTGTCCAGCATATTTGTGTACCTATCAAACCAAGCAAATGGAAATGTGAGACATTTATGATTAACATCCTGAAACACCTCCTTCTATCAAAACTATATATTGGATCCAATGTAACATCCATTACTTGGTCAACAACATACAAGTTAGTCAGAATATATAAGTGGCATCAATACACCATACAGTCTATCATGACCAGAACTTGCATTCCTTCCATATTTCCAAAGATTTTCTCTTTCTCTTTATGGTGAACCCAAAACTTCGGACCTGCAATAAATTTCAATATTCTAATCAAAAATTGCATCACATTCTTTGAAAGATTGATGGGGACTTTTAATAGATGCAGAAACAACTCCACAGCCATAGAATCCTCCCATTTAACACGGAAATATCTCACTAGGTTATTGACAAAGTCCAGCACAGAAAATGTGATGTCTGTCCGCATAATATAGTGACCTTAGGAAATTTAGATTTGCTGAATTAAAACAAGGAGTAAAAACTGTTCTACTAAAATGTCATTATTAATTTTCTCTCTGAGATTATTTGCCAAGAAATCCATACCAGGTAGGTGCAATAAATATGCTGTGTGTACAGGTCATTGTGTTTGACTCTGCCTCAGAAATTCATTCCATTGACTCCAATGAACTACAATTATATTACATGGAATAATATTGATTGCCAAGAATCTACAACACGGAACCAGGGCATTTGGTCTCTCGGATGGGTTCATCAATGTCCTAAATCAATGAACCCCCATCTGCATTTCTCTCTAACCTTACTTTCTCTCTCATGTATTATCTTCCAATGCCTCTCTTCTGTTCATCTTATCTATTCCAATGATTGCAAATTTTGCACATTCACCATTCTATCAAATATTTTCTCCATAATTATTTGTTAAATCATCAGTGACTCTAGCATTTATGGACCCTAGTTTTGACTTCCCATGAATGAAATAATGTATAGAACAAAGAACTGCATATGGTGGTTTATACCAACAATAGACACAAAGTGCTGGAGTAACACAATAACACAGGCAGCATTTCTGGAGAAAAAGGATGAGTGACATTTCAGGTTGGGACGACCGACCCGAAATATCACCCATCCTTTTTCTTCAGAGATGGTGCCTGACCATCTGAGTTACTCCAGCAATTTGTGTCTATCATTACAATATATGTTTGATTTCAGTCACAGAGCAGTTGGTGCTGCTCTCACAAAGCCCCAGATAATCAGCTTCAATCCAGACTTCCAGTACTGTTTGTGGGGAGTTCAGACATTCTCCCTATGGCCACACAAGTTTCCCCCCAGCTTCTAGTTTCCTCCATGTGCATGTCAATGTCCTCGATATGTACAGGACTGATCGCATTTTCAGAAGAATTCAGTTCTAATGGTCCTGTCCCACTTAGACAACTTTTTAGGCGACTGCAGGAGACTATGCAGTCGCCACCATGGTCGCGAGGAGTTCCCGCATTCTGGGAACTAGTCGCGGCCTCATTATGGTCGCCGCGAATTTTTCAACATGTTGAAAAACTAGCGGCAACTAGAATGAAGCGGCCATGGAGAGTAGCGAGAATTCTCGTGCCGTAGGCGGGTCGCCAGGAGGTCCTAATGGGTTGTCAGGAGGTCAAAGGTTCGCAGAGGTTCTCTGGGGTTGTAGCCAGTACTGACCGGTGAATTTCATTGGCTCATTGGGGGAAAAAAAGGTAAGCAGTAGTTTTCAGAACCAAGGATAACCATCCAGTAATGTCAAATGTCCGCCAAACTTCGCAGCCGTGTATCTCTGGCTTCTTAAAAGTTATCTCCACCTACTTCCTGCCATCTCCCCGCTCTATCCCCATTGGATATTTCTAAATTTTCTGGAGACTTTCTGGCTTTTGTGACCATGCCAGGGAATGTTCAACATTAAGTCACTAAGAATATAGTCACATTGATGGTACACAAAAATGCTGGAGAAACTCAGCGGGTACAGCAGCATCTATGGAGCAAAGGAAATAGGCAACGTTTCTCGCCGAAACCCTTCTTCAGATGTTTGCTCCAAGCCAACATATCCTGCCAGCCCAAGTAGAACTGTCTAAGCTTTGGAAAGCTATGGTAATTTGCAAGTGAGCATAGCTTTTATTTTGTTCACGACTTCCACACATATAAGAACCAGGAAGTCATGTTGCAGCCTTGTCGAACTTAGGTTAGACCGCTATACCTCCTCCCTCGACCCTGTCCACAGACCCCGACAGTCCTCTCAGGTTAGGCAGAGGTTCACTTGCACTTTCTCCAACCTCATCTACTGCATCCGTTGTTCAAGATGTAGACTTGTAAACATCGGCAAAACCAAACACAAACTGGGCGATCGTCTCACGGAACACCTTCACTTAGCCCGCGTGAACCAACCTGATCTCCCGGTTGCTGGACACTTTAATTCTCCTTCCCATTTCTACACAGATCTTTCTGCCCTCAGTCTCCTCCATTGTCAGAGTGAGGCTAAACGCAAATTTTGACTTGGGCAGTTTACAGTCCAGTGGTATGAATATTGATTTCTCTCACTTCAGGTAATCCCGGCATTCCCTCTCTTTCTATCCCTCTCCCACCCAAGTCACACTAACTTCTCATTTTCACCCAACAAACAGCTTACAATGGCCTGTTTCCTTTATCATCGTTACTTTTTTTGCATATCTTTCATTCATTGTTCTTTATCTCTCCACATCACCATCTATATCTCATGTTTCCCTTATCCTTAACCAGCCTGAAGAAGGGTCTCAAACTGAAACATCACACATTCCTTCTCTCCAGAGATGCTGCCTGTCCTGCTGAGTTACTCCAGCTTTTTGGGTCTATCTTTGGTTAGAACGCATTTGGATCATTGTGTGCAGTTTGGGTCACTCCATTACAGAAAAGATGTAAGAGGCTTTTGGAGAGGGTGCTGCAGAAGTTGACCAGACTGCTGAAGATGGACACAAAGTAACTCAGCGGGTCAGGCAGCATCTTTGAAGAAAAACGATAGGTGATGTTTCGGGTCGGAACCCTCCTCCAGGCTGGAAGTAGAGGTGGTGGAGACATTATGGCCCATTGTTGGCTGGGGAAGTGAATTACCAGAATGCTGCCTAGATTTAAGTATATTAACCATAAGAGGAGAGGTTGGGCAAACTTAGATCGTTTTCTCTGATTTTTCGGAGGCTGAGGAAAGTCCTGATAAAAAATACATAAAATGATGAGAGGTGTAGACAGGATAGAGAGTCAGAACCTTTTGCCCATTTCAGCTTGTCAGGGACTCGATGGCAAATCTTTAAGATGAGAAGGCAAAGTTTCAGATTCAATTTAATTGTCATTGTCAGTGTACAGTACAGAGACAACGAAATGCATTTGGAGAGGGTGGGCAAATGCATTTTAAAGTTTAAAGCAGATGTGCCGAGCAACTTTTTAACATAAAGATTGGTGAGTGAGTGGAATGTGCTGCCTGGGTGCTGATGGAGACAGATACAATAGTGGGGTTTTGGCGGATTTTTAGACAGGCGCTTGGATATGCAAAGAATGACGGCACAACAGCGCAGCGGTAGAGTTGCTGCTTTACAGCGCCGGAGAGCCGGGTTCCATCCTGACTATGGATGCTGTCTGTGTGGTTCGTACGCTCTCCTTGTGACCTGTGCGAGTTTTCTTCGGGTTCTCCAGATTTCTCCCACACTCCAAAGAGGTTTGTAGGCTAATTGGCTTGGTAAAATTGTACATTGTCCCTCGTGTGTGATGGATAGCGTTAGTGCACGGGGGTGATCGTTGATTGGCGCGGTGTCGGTGCACCGAAGGGTCTGATTTCACGCTGTATCTCTAAACCAAACTAAACTAAGAATGAAGGGATATGGAACCCATGCAGGCGAAGATTAGTTTAACCTGACATCATGTTCGGCACCAACATCATGAGCTGAAGGTTCTGTTCGTGTGCTGCAAGTTTCTATGTTCTATAACACAGTTGTGAAGTTTGCAAGCATCGCGGCATAACAAGAAACATTTTGCTCATTGCCTTTTTACACTTGGAGATAAACACGGGTCCATCAGCTGCATTCAAAAAAGCTCTTCGAAATCCAAAAATCAGACTCTGCCAGTAAATGTTTTATAAAGGACCAGAAATTATTAAGTAGTAACTGACATGTCTAATGAATTGCAGCTCATTTCCCGCCACAAGACAAATTATGCAATTGAAAGTGAGATGGAGTAGCCAGTGATGTTGTGGGAAGCTATTCCTGTGGCTGTCCTTGATCTTTTGCTTCCATCACAGCAGCTGCTGATTCTAATTGAGCCCAGCACAGAAGAAAGGGAATTGAGAGACTGTGGATTGACTTCAACTCTGCGACTTTCCCAAAAAAGGGTTAATCACCAGACATGCCACCTACGTTATGAGCTCTGCCCAGTCCATGTAACCCCAACTCAGATTTTACAACCCGTTTATGTTCTTGGGCTGGTCCCTGGGTGGCAAAAAGACAAGGGACAGTGTCTGCTCTCACTATATTCCCTCCGGTCCTCCATTCTGCTTTTGTGTGAACCTTACCACCACCGTTCACTGCTAAATCTCTTGTTTGTTCGTCTGATCAATTCTTCATCAAACTTTAAAACGGGCTTTGGGTCATCTGTGGCAGTTTAATTAGGGCCGTGACTGGATGGTGTTAAGTGCTCAGTATAAATGAGTGGATCAGCACTGCCCGGAAACAGCAACCCGCCAATTAGTCGTCCTTTAGATGAAGTGTGCTCTCTGGTGGTCACAGAGCAAAAGCAGCTGTTTCTTCGGATATCAGGCTGAATTAATTATGGCACTTGGCTCGAGGACTGATAGGGATTTTCATTTTAAAATTAGGTACCCTTGATGTTGCTGAATCATCACATTTCACTCATGTTCATTACTGATTTCTTTATTGGCTGTATTTATAACTTTTCTCCTGGAAGAAAGTTACTGGCGTTCACACCAATTTAGTTTAGTTTAGCTTATTGTCACGTGTACCGAGGTACAGTGAAAAGCTTTTGTTGCCTGCTAACCAGTCAGCAGAAAGGTAATACATGATTACAATCGAGCCGTCCACAATGTACAGACACATGATAAAAGGAAATAACATGAATAACATTTAGTGCTGGATGTTTAGTCCAATCAAAGATATTCTGAGGGTCTCCGATGCGGTAGATAGTAGCTCAGGACTGCCCACTAGCCATTGGTAGGATGGCTCAGTTGCCTGATAACAGCTGGTTTCTGCCTCATATTTAAGTACCACATTAATTTGAAATCTAAACTGAAGGTGAAGTATGGCTTATTTGATTAATAATTAGTGTCTTCAACAATAGTGCACATGTTTTTACCCTATGTGATGTGTTTGAAGCAGATATTAGTTTCTTATATCTTAAGACCCTCTATCAACAGAGAATACGTGCTAATGATAGAGGTAACATGCATTCCAAACTACTCATTCATTCAATCAATCAGGCTCCTTTGTTTTAAGTTGTGGGATATGTTTGAGGCAGAAATTAGTTTTCTTAACAACTTAAATTTCTCTATCATGCTAACTATGGAGGTAACATTCAATCTAAACTACCCATTCATTCAGCCACAGTCCTTTGATTTCAGTTGGTCTTAAAAGGTAAACCAAACTTATGAAAAGCATAGCAAGTGACTACAGTTTAAATTTGATTTGATTTGATTTAATTTATTGTCATTGTCTTCAATTAAGAGACAACAAAATTATTTTTCCCTTAGTCATATAAATAATTTTCAAAAACACAAAAACTCAGAACACAGTAGTCCACAACACAAACATCACCTAAGTTCCCCACTGTGAGGGAAGGAACCAAAGTCCAATCAGCCTCCTCACCGATGTTCCCCAATGTTCACTCGAAATCTCATGCCTGTGTAATATGCATGCTGGCTTACAGTATCAGAAACCCAGGTCCGATCCTGACTATAATGCTGTCTGTATGGAGTTTTCCCATTCTCCCTGTGACTGTGTGGGTTTTCTCCGAATGCTCCGGTTTCCCCCCACACTCCAAAGACATGCAGGTTTGTAGGTTAATTGGCTTCATGTAAAAATAATAGTCTCTAGTGTGTAGGATAGAACTAGCATGCAGGTTGGCGTGGCCTCAGTGAGCCGACTGAGTCCACGCCAACGAAGTCCACACCAATGAAAATCCCTTTCAGTCCTCGAGCCGACTCAGTATTTCCACAATGTATCTCTAAACTAAACTAAACCAATCTCAAAGTGGCAAAAGCACACAATATTTTAACACCCACAGCAAATTCAGTAATGTTTTGGTTCTAAGAGATGTGGAGCAATCACATAACATACTATCGATATAAATGCTCAGTTACAGGCAAAAATCTAGATATACACTGAAGCCTTCTAGATATTTTCAGTCACTGTTTAGTTTAGTTTAGAGATGCAGCATAGAAACAGGCCCTTCAGCCCATCGAACACATGCCGACCATCCCCCCCCGTTCACACTAGTTCAATGTTATCTCTCTTTTGCATCCACTCCCCACACACTAGGGGCAAGTTACAGAGGCCAATTAAACTACAAACACAAACATCTTTGGAATGTTGGAGGAAACCGCAGCACCCGGAAGAAATCTACACTATCATAGGGAGAACGTACAAACTCCACACAGACAGTTCCCGTGGTCAGGATCATACCCAGTTCTCTGCTGCAGTGAGGCAGCAGCTCTACTGACTGCACCACTTCTGCAGTATCTAACTCTGAGACTATGATGTATGTCGATATTCATGAGAAATTGCAATAGTTTGTAACAATGTAGAGCCCTGATAAATATTACATTCATAGCCACTTCCTTATTACTTATGGAAACAGATCATTTGTTTTTCTTTATCACTTTTTTTTATTAGCTGTCAATTTGTAAAAAAAAGTGACTACAGCAGCATGTATGTTAATGCCCTGGGAGTTTGGTCTCCTCTGAACGATAATGTCTTCTGAACAATACAACAATTTCTGATCGTAAAAGAAGGTCTGTGCTTTCCTACCTAGGTTACCAAGCAAATATAGTTTAAAGAGACACGTCCTAGAAAGTCAATCACATAGCACCTTTTTTACGTGCTAATGACTTACTTTCTTTAGACTTTAGAGATACAAGCGCAGTAACAAGCCCTTCTGCCCACCGAGTCCATGCCGACCAGCGATCACCCCACACACTAGCACCATCCTACAAACACTCAAAAAATTTACAATTTTACCAAAGCCACTTAATCTACATCTTTGGAACATGAGACAAAAAAACAAACGGGATCACAGGGAGAACATACAAACTCGGTACAGACAGCACCCATAGTCAGGATCGAACCAGGTTTTCAGTTAATTGACCTGAAATATTACCTCTCAGCTGCTGCCTGGTTTGCTATGTACTGTATCTGCAGCCATTTGATTTAAGATTTCCAGCATCTGCAGTTCATTTGCTTTTCAATCAATCAAGGGTTAATCAGTTCAGTTCAGTTTTATTTGTCATAGGTAGGTTAACACAGGGTCAACGGTACAATGAAATGTGTTTGACAAGGCAACGGATCACCTCAGCAATGATATTACAAGGATAAAATTAAGGTAAAAAAAGATAAGATAAAAGTGACATTGGTAGATAAAAGACAACAATAAATAAAATAATCAACATATATGATGCGTTTATGAGTTTAGAAGCCTGATGGCATGTTGATTAAAAACTGTTCTTAAGTCTGGTGCTGCGTGGAGCCATGTAATCATACAACATGGAAACAGGCCTTTCAGTCCAACTCATCTATGCTAGTTTCATTTGCCCGCATTTGGCCCATATCCCTCCAAATGTTTCCTGCTCACGTGTATTTTAAATGCTGTTATAGTACCTGCCGCAACTACCTCTGGCAGCTCGTTCCATTTACGTACTACCCTCCGAGTGAAAAAGTTGCCCTTTGGGTTCCTATTAAATCGTGCCAATCTCACCTTAACCCCATGTCCATTGGTTCTTGATTCCTCTAGCCGAGGTAAAAAACGTTGCACTCTATTCGGCTCACAAACAAAGATATAACAATTATTGGGACATTTGCCACCATTGAATCCAAGACCTCACTAGATGTTGAATGCGTGCAAATGTTTTATATTTTTGTTTCCCTGGATAAGTAGGTCTTACTGTAGTATCGTCATTAATCAAACCGCATACAGTTTGTTGTTTAAAATCCGAAACGGTCTTGAAAACAAATCAGATTTTTCATAGCACCAACATTTTAGTTACAATTTAGTTGGATTTGTACATGCCTTAATTCTCAAAATGAGGCCAAAATAGAAAGTCCTTCAGCAATATGGATCCCTATAAATAACAAGATGTTATCTCTTCATTTCCTAACACAAAAGGAATGGTAGGACCTCTGCGGAGTGTTGTAGTGCAGAGGGATCTGGGAGTGCAGGTACATAGTTCCTTGAAAGTGGCATTACATGGTGATAGGCTGGTCTAAAAGGTTTTTGGCACACTGGCTTTCATTGGACAAAGTATTGAGTATAGAAATTGGGACATGTACCAGTTATATCAGGCATTGGTGAGGCTACATTTAGAGTATTGTGTTCAGTTCTGGGTGCCATGTTATAGGAAAGACGTTGTCAAGCTGGAAAAGGTGCAGAGATTTACAAGGATGGTGCTGGACTCCAGGGCCTGAGCTATAGGGAGAGACTAGGACTTTATTCCTTGGAGAGCAGAAGGATGAGGGGTGATCTTATAGAGGTGTACAAAATCATGAGAGGAATAGATCGGATAAACGCACAGAATCTCTTGCCCAGAGTAGGGGAATCGAGAACCAGAGAACATAGGTTTAAGGTGAGGGAGGGAAGATTTAATAGGAATCTGAGGGGAAACATTTTTATGTAAAGGGTAATGGGTGTATGTAACGAGCTGCTGGAGGAGGTAGTTGAGGCAGGTACTATTGCAACGTTTAAAAAACATTTAGGCAGATACATGGATAGGACAGGTTTAGAGGGATATGGGCCAAACCCAGGCAGGTGGGACTAGTGTAGATGAGACATGCTGGTCGGTGTGGGCAAGTTGGGCTGAATGGCCTGGTTCCACACTGTATGACTCTGACAATAACTCACCAAAAGTAATCTTGGTAGCTGCCAGACACTGTGATAATTGATTCAACCTTAACAACCTTAACAAATCTGTCAGGGGAACTCAACGGGTCAAGCAGCATCTGCGGTGAAAGTGGGCAGTGAATGTTTTGAGTTGGGGCCCTTCATCTGTACCAGGATGCTGCTTGCCCTGCTAAGTTCCTCCAGCTGGTTGTACGTTGCTCTAGATTCCAGCCTCTTGTGTCTGCTAGCAAATTTGCACTGTAGCGAAACATAGCTTTGTTTGCAAGCATTCCTCTATATTGACCTGGCCGAGAGCAATTTAACCAGACTCTTGTTTCACTTGATTCTTGTGGGAATGTCTGTGCATAGATATTCAACTGTCTTTACCAACATAGCAACGGTGATTGCACAGCAGAAGTAAATCATAAGAGAGGGAAGCATTTCAGGACTTACTAAGGATGTGATTTGGCTCCAGAAGAATGATATCTCTTTCTTCCTTTTAACCAACAGTCATGTACGGAGTTTGTACATTCTTCCCGTGACCAGGGTTTTCTCCGGGTGCTCCGGTTTCCTCCCACATTCCAAGACGTACAGGTTTGTAGGTTAATTGGCTTCGGTAATAAAATCGTAAATTGCCCCTCGTGTGTAGGATGGTATTAGTGTACGGGGATCGCTGGGCGGCGCGGATTCATTGGGCCAAGAGGCCGGATTCCACGCTGTATGTCTAAACTAATAAAACAAAACAATTTAGAAGCATCACTAATCACGTTCTCAGAAAATTCTAACAGTGAGTGAACAGACAGGGCTGTAGAGAAGAATGGGGTTTTGCTTAAGGCAAAGGGAATCAAAAAGTATAGACCTTACTAGAGTTCACCTTCGCTATGACTCGAAACAGAGGTCCTCATGCTGTGGGCATAATTAATGGACGTTGTTAATGCTTGGCATGATCCTACCTATTGATGTTTATTGAGAAGATTGAATTAAACAGCTCATCTCTCACTGTTTCTGTGAAAGAGTAGATAGATAGATAGATAGATAGATAGATAGATAGATAGATAGATAGATAGATAGATAGATAGATAGATAGATAGATAGATAGATAGATAGATAGATAGATAGATAGATAGATAGATAGATAGATAGATGTTGTACTCTGGGGCTCTGATTCCAGTGGCCTCATTCCTGAAGGTATTAGAAAAAGCTACTTGCTTGAGGGCAGCACATTGTCATCACAGTCAGCACTGAAGCGATTGAAGGGAATTTTGATTATTGAATTATTTGCACTGTCAAGACCAGGAAAGCATGACAGATTAGAGTTCAGTTCTAAGGAGTCTAGCGCAGGGCAGTTAATCAATATGTGGCTGCCAATAACACCGGCCATAATATTGATATTGCTTCCAACATGAATACACAATTAACAGTTTAAAATCTTTAATACAACCTCATTGAAACTCATTTGCATAGACTAATATTCTCGAAAACATTATTATTGCGGTGACCTTACCAAGACGGTGAAAACTGATACAGTCTAAGAACTTGCACTAACATGACAGTATAAATCCAGTTACAGATCAATTTGTTTTTGCTTTCATCAACTATAAATTTGAAAATGTGAGCCCTACCCATGCTGGCATTTGCGATAACTGGTTTGAAACCTAATAGTCCCTCCTTCTCTTTGGAAGGAAACTTTCACAATTATGACCTTTTAAAATCCTTTGGACAGATATATGGATAGGAAGGGTTTGGAGGGCTGTGGGCCAAATACAACCCCATGTGCCAACTTGGTCGGTGGGCCATAGGTACAGCTCGATGACTCTAAACTATAAACTGAACAAGAGATATTTATCTAAGGGATCTAAACTACCTTTGCACATTCATAGATGTTTTCTCATTTATGTAGATTTTCTCATTCTTGTTCATTATTTTTTTTTAAGTGCAGAAGTACTTTGGGACACTTTCTACCTTTGGGTCATTTCACAAGGTAAGGGGTAACTGAAGTCAAATGAACAGGCATCTCTCTCTTTTTTCCTTTCTTCACCCCGCCACCCCCCATCAGTCTGAAGAAGGGTTTCGGCCCAAAACGTGGCCTATTTCCTTCGCTCCATAGATGCTGCTGCACCCGCTGAGTTTCTCCAGCATTTTTGTGTACCTTCGATTTTCCAGCATCTGCAGTTCCTTCTTAAACAGGCATCTCTCTCTTTCTGCCAATGCAACATGCCTTAGCTACTATGACAGGGGAGCACCCCCTACTGCACCAGTGTGGTATTTTCCATTTAACAAGCACAAGCATTCCCAACCATCGTTATCTTTCCGATTGCTATTTCACCTGATCAGTTGTGCACAGTCGTAGGCAGTTATCACTGCACAACTGATCACACTGAAAATCATTCTGCCAGTTAACAGAAAGAGAAGACTTTCATCCAAAAACATGCGGTCAAAGTTCAGATACCTGTATGGAAACAAAAGACGTATAGTGCCTGAGTAACTCTGCGGGTCAGGCACCATCTCTGGAGAACATGAAAAGGTGAAACTTCTGGATCGGGAACTTTCTTCCGACTCAATTAGGGAACTGTTGCGAAAAGAGGTGAATTGTGTGTAGGTACCTGAAATTCGAGATGGAATAACACTGAATCAGCTGGTCTTTAGTTTACAGATGATTTCAATTAAAAATAACACCTTATTTTAGTGACAAGGTGGTATGATTATTAAACAGTTCTAATTGCTCTTGTAAATATCAAGTACTCTCATGCCATCTACAACGTGGGCCAAACGAACTGGAGCCTCTCTCTGTCAGAACCTAGTTGTGAATTCAAATTTGGAAGAAGCATGCTGGAAACCATTCATAGAGAGATTTTGTAATCATCTTGAACAATCTAATCCAAGACCTTGGATTAGTTTGTTACTGTCCTCACCAGCAACTGAGGTAACCTGTTGCTAGCCCTGTTCTGTCCTGGCCTTTTCTCACTACCTGCTCCCCCCAGCCCCCTACAATCAGTCTGAAGCAGGATCCCAACCCCAAAATGTCGTCTATTAATTTTCTCCAGAGCTGCTGCCTGACCCACTGAGTTATCCCAGCACTGTGAGTCTATTTTTAGTCTAAACCAGATCTGCTGCTTGATTTTATTACATTTAATGCAAGACCTCAGATCACGAGTACAGGCCTTGCCCACATTATTCTTTACCGCACTCTGAAAGTAATTTGAATCATTGAAACTTGCGTCTGTACAGGAAATGTGTGCGAGTAACCAAAGAAGATCGGGTTATTTGAGTGCCAAACATAAAAAGGGGACACCATGGGAAGATTGAAAACAGGACCAAAACTATTGCTGAAATTCAGATCTGTGTAGATCAACAGAGATTTACCATCTTTTCATTTATTGATTCACAGGACAATGATGAATAAGCTGGGTCAATATTTATTGTCCTTCCAAGCTTCTCCTGCACTGGCTGCCTTTAGACATTAGTCTTTAGACTTCACAGAAACAGTGCGGAAAACAGGCCCTTCGGCCCACCGAGTCTATGCTGACCAGCGATCACTCCATACACTAGCACTATCCTAAACACTGGGGACAATTTCCTATTTTTCTGATACCAATTAACCTACAGCCCTGCAAGTCTTTGGAGTGTTGGAGGAAAGCGGAGCGCCTGGAGAAAATCAATGTGGTCACAGGGAGAATGTACAAACTACGTATAGACAGCACCCGTAGTCAGGATTGAACCTAGGTCTCTGGCGCTGTAAGGCAGCAACTCTACCACTGCACCACTGTGTCTTGTTGGGCTACTTCAGAGGGCAGTTAGCAGTTATCCATATTACTAAGAGTCTGTAATTCTCTGCCTCAGAAGGCAGTGGAAGCCGGTTCTCTGGATACTTTCAAGAGAGAGCTAGATAGGGCTCTTAAAAATAGCGGAGTCAGGGGATATGGGGAGAAGGCAGGAACGGGGTACCGATTGGGGATGATCAGCCATGATCACATTGAATGGCGGTGCTGGCTCGAAGGGCCGAATGGCCTCCTCCTGCACTTCTTGACTATTGTCTATTGTAGTTAGATATTGGCTAGATTGTTTAAGGATGGCAAATTTCTATCCCTGGATTGCATTAGTGAATAAGATGTGTTTTTACGACAATCTGTCAGCTTCACGGCCACACGTACTGATGCTAACATTTTAATGCTAAATTAATTTAAATAGTTGAATTTGATTTCCCAAGTTGTCCTAGTAGAATGCAAGATCATGCAGTTAATCCAGCTTAACCTCTGTGTTACTATACTTCGCATCAAAATGAGGTGCTTATATCATTATTGTTAATTCCATGTTACAAGACCTTGAGTACGGTTTATTTTGTTTTCACATTAAGATTAACCTGGATTGAATTTAAAAGTATGGCATCAATCACATGTTCTTATATAGTCAGTTATATTATTTTAACAAGAAAAATGATCTCAAATTAGACTGTATTCTGACAACTGCACACAAATTTATTGCACAGTTACCTGAATCACCATCTTAATCATGTTTGTTTGCTACATATATGAAACACAAGAGATTGTCCTAGACTCTTACCAACGTCTGCAGATGCACAGTAGAAGGCATCCTATCAGGATGCACCACAGCTTGATCTGTTCTGCCCAAGACCACAAGATATTGCAGAAAGTTGTGGAAGTGGCCCAGACCATCACACAAACCAGCTTCCCCATCATTGACTCCATCTACACTTCACACTGCCTTAGGAAAGCAGCCAACGTAATCAAGGACCATTTCCACCCTGGTCATTCCCTCTTCTCCCTTAACCCTTCGGGCAGCAAGTATAAAAGCTTGAGAGCACGTATCACCAGAGAGGAACAGCTTTTTCCCCGTTGTTATCGGACTACTGAACAGTCTAATTATGCTAGAATGTAGTCCTGATCTTCCTACCCTAACTTATAGATTCAGATTCAGATTAAATTTTAATTGTCATTGTCAGTGTACAGTACAGAGACAACGAAATGCATTACAGTGGACCTTAGACTTTTTCTCTTTTACGGTAAGGTTATAATGCTGTAACACTCTCCTCTGTACTTTTTTGTTGTTGCATTGCCTATTGTGCACATGTATGACTTGATGGTACTCACATCTGACTCATGATTTGACTGGACAACATAATAACAAAGCTTTTCAATGAATCTTTGTACAAGTAACAATAATAGACTAATAACATATGAGTACATATGAATACCAGTGGTTGAGATTCCAGATGAAATAATTAAATTCCTGAAATCATTCTTATTTATTTACTGGAAATAAAAGTAACATGATACTAATCTTACAGGATATATTTCTATCCTACAATTCCTGTTCTCCACATTTTGTACTGAAATGTCTGAAGCAGAAATGCAAAGCTGTTCACAACAGAGAGTCCAGATCACAAAGAGTTAATTAATGGCGTTGACTCCCATAATCATTGATCCATTTGTACTTCCTTACAAAAAAATGAAACTTCTTTGCCAAATCTGCAAACTAAGCAGAAGATTTATGGACTGTGAGACAAGTTAAGGAGATAGCAAAGCTAATATGCGGAGAGTGAAAAATGTTTATTCAAACCGAGAAGTTAAACTTTCAAAAGGTGGATTTTAGCTCGACTATGTTCAAGCCTTTTGCAAAAATACACATCACTCAATGGTTCAAATATTCAGTAAATACCATTAATGCTACTTTCCAAAATTATACTAAAAAATACTTTGAAGTTTGCCAATGAAAATCCTAGTTGTATTGCTAATTATAATCCTGTTAGATAGTAAAGGCATAGAGACATAGAGTCATACAGTGTGGAAACAGGCCCTTCAGCCAAATTTGCCACAGCGACCACAATGCCCCATCTACGCTAGTCCCACCTGCCCATCTTTTGCCCATATCCTTCTAAACCCTTTGTATCCATGTCCCAGTTCAAATGTCTTTTAAATGCTGTTATAGTACCTCAATTATCTCCTCTGGCAGCTCGTTACATACAGTATACCCACCACCCTCTGTGCGAAAAAGTTGCCCCTCAGTTTCCTTTCAAATTTTTCCCCTCTCACCTTAAACCTGGGTCCTCCGGTTCTTGGTTCCACTTTTCTGGGTTCATATCTCTGTGTGAACCCTCAGACAGGACAGATGAGGTTAAAAGGAACACAAATCTGATCTTATTACAAATCTTACGCTAGGTTTTATGGCAATCACATGCTCTAAAGCCACTCCGATCCCAACATAGAAACAAACCAGTTACCATATTATTTCAGTGTTTAAGAAGGAACTGCAGATGCTGGAAAATCGAAGGTACACAAAAATGCTGGAGAAACTCAGCGGGTGCAGCAGCATCTATGGAGCGAAGGAAATAGGCAACGTTTCGGCCGGAAACGTTGCCTATTTCTTTCGCTCCATAGATGCTGCTGCACCCGCTGAGTTTCTCCAGCATTTTTCTGTACCCACCATATTATTTCAGCTATTTCTCAGGAATATTGTCATCCATCTTGAAGTTGTGGTAGAGCGCAGCTCAAAAACTTCATAAATTATATTCCACAATTGCTTGGCATAATTTGGAAAATTAAGAAATCACAATGCTGCCCAGCTTTTTTTTTATAGTGAATCGCAGTAATTTTGCCACAGAGTGCAGTGAAATGTACACTTTGGACAAAGAAGGGTAGGCTTAACTGAAATAAATAGCTGCAATGATTCAGGTAACATGAATGAATGGATGGAGTATCACCTGAGACCGTTTTTTGATTATTCACACAGGAAGGATGTCAAGTTCTATTTGGTCAGTCCTACATCCATAGAAATACAAAATTAAGCCTCAGAAGGAGAGCAACTGCATTTGGAAGCAAAGATCCAAACCCCACACCATAGCTTTTACTTACAGAAAAAGGAAAAACATGCATTTATTTGGCTCTCTGCACAATCATAAGATATGTAGAAGAACAATTTGTTTTTGCATTGGTAAATGCAATTGGCAAGTGGCACATTGCAAGCACTTGCGAACACCAATGAGATAATTAACTGGATTATGTTTAGTAAAGGCGTTTTTACCGCACTGTTCTATGAATGGCATCTCATGATGTTTTTGTTATTTAAACATGTAGCTGAAAGGAAAACTGATGCATCAGTATAATGTCACATCAGAATACAGTATTTCAGTATTGTTGCTCCCCTTCACTGTTAAACTGAATTGTCAATGTAGGTAAAGTACCCAAACGACTCCAGTGATAATTTAACCCATTACCTTCTGACCCAGAGGCCAGAATATGTCACCGCATCAAGGCTGACACCAGTAAGGTCAAATTCGAGGGTGTCGGGCTAGATGGATAACATGCACACCTACAGACACAAGGAACTGCAGACACTGGAGCCTTGCATAGAGCACAAAGCACTGGAGTAACTCAGCAAGTCAGGTAGCATCTCTGGAGGAAATGGATAGCAGTAAAATATAGACTTAAAGGACGTCTTCTTCTTCTTCTTTTCGTGTCCATCTTGTTACAAATGTTGGCCTCGCTGTCATCGTCCGTCCTGAAAAGGACGCAAGCTTCCGGCGACAATCAGTGGAAGCCATCACTTGTCGCAGTAGATGATGGTGGTAGCAGAATTAGCTCGGGATACTTCCAGTCTCCAGCCCCGCGACATGGACGCTTCTGCTATGGGGCCGACACAAAGGACTGCAGATGCCGGAATCTTGCGTCAAACACAATGGGTCTCAAACTCAACATCTCCGGAGTTTGAAGAAGGGTCCCGATCTGAAATGTCATCTATCCATGTTCTCCTGAGATGCTGCCTGAGTTTATGCACCATTTTGTGTTCCATTCATCAACGCTACAGTCAGGAGGTTCAGTCAGAATGAGCTGCTAATTGAACTGTTCGGCCCCAAAACAACAAACGGAAACAAAACAGCTCACGTGATTTTATAGAGCACAAACAACCCCTAAACAAAGTCAGCAAAAAGAAGTTTGATATGGCAATATATTTTACATGAAATAAAAATGTTAATTTGAGTAATTAGGCATCAAGGATGATGGAAGATTAAATGTTATTTTGGTGGTATTGGCAGGCTCTACAGGATAGTAGCAAACAGCACAGATGCACACCATGATACAATCTCACTTTACAGTTCACGAAAAAAAAAAATCACACACTCAACAATATTCCCAAGCAGAAATGAGCTGAAGTAAGGAGTTGTTGACAGCAAAGGCGAGGTTTTGCAGGAAGTTTTAATCTCAAGTACTTTTGTGTAAATAATACACCATCTGCCATCGACTATACTCTGGAACATTATTTCACAGCATTAGCACAAAAAAATAAGGAGCATGCTTGTGCTCTTGATCTTGTAGATTGCCTGAGCCATTTATATTTAGAAAAGCTGAATAATGCACCTTTGTGGAAACAGGACTGTAAAGCTCTCAAATTTATTATAAATTACTATTTTTGAAATGTTACGCAAGACTGTAAAAAATAAAAATCGCGCTTGCAATGGGGCGTTATGAAATTTATTTTACAGTTGACAAGTAAAATTGGTCATATTCTAGCTTAATTCTGACTAACACAAACATATTTCCCCCAAGTTCCCGGTTTTTGGATCTCAGCGTAAATGTAATTCTGGCTGTTATGATATTTCTTCAAATGCGTAAGTGGCTGTAAATTAGAAAACAGCCTTTTCTCATCTACCAATTGTTTTTGTTTAGTTTAGAGATACAGCGGGGAAACAGACCCTTCGGCCCACCGAGTCCGCTCCAACCAGCGATCCCCGCACAATAACACTACCCTACACATACTAGGGACAATTTACACTTATACCAAGCCGATTATCCTACAAAGACCTGTGGGTCTTTGTAGTGTGGGAGCAAACTGAAGATTTTGGAGAAAACCCATGGGTTTGCGGTTGAGAACATAAAACTCCGTATAGACAGCACCCATAATTGAGATCGAATCCGGGTCTCTGGCGCTGCAAGCGCTGCACGGCAGCAACTCTACCGCTGCTCCACCGTGCTGCCCTAATGGTGGAGCATTCAGTATTTACACCTTCTCTGCATTTATTTCCTTTGTATTATCAGTGCTTTGGTTATTTAATCTCTCTTGCCTCCTGACCAGTCACAGACCATTTACTCTCTCTTAGCAACCCTTCCCAATTTCCCAATTTCCCAAGTATCTTTGTATCTTAAAACTTGTTTAGTTTATTAGTTTAGTTTAGTTTAGTTTCTTATTTGTGTCACGTATACAGAAGTGTATTGGAAACCCTTTTTGGTGTGTGTCATCCAGTCAGTGAAAAGACTACGCTTGCATACACTCATGCCATCCACTGTATACAGACACATGATAAAGGGAATACCGAGAAGAGACACAAAATGTTGGAGTTCCTCGGCAGGCCAGGCAGCACCTCTGGAGAAATGAAATAGGTGACATTTTGCGTTAAGGACCTGTCCCATTTGGATGACCTAATCCACGAGTTTAGAAGACCCTAGACGAGTTGAAAAAAATGTCAAGGTCGTGTTGACTCACCGAAGTAAAAGACCTCCTACGACCTCTCATGACTATGTCCACGACCTCCTACGACCCCCCTCGGCCTCAATCTTCCACGCCAAAGACCAACTACGACTAGCTACGAGTGGAAAATGATCACATGATAAAATGATGTTATGTTTGCATTTTCTTTCTCAGGCCAGTTACTGACCTACAACTATCTACGACCTACCTACGAGTAAAAAGTATCATTTTTTTCCATGCCAACCTTTTTTTTACTTGTGGACATTTTTTATCAGGCTGGAATAAACAGCACGACCTGCTTGAGGCCACGAGTACGCGGAGCCCACTCACGAGCATGAGGAAGAGTTACGAAGACCTCCTACGACCTCGTGGCGACCTTGCTGCGAGTATGAGTCAAGGGCAAATTCGGCATTTGTCGCCAATTGGGTTGTGAAAGTGAGACGGGGGCTTTAGAACTCTTCCTCTGACTTTCCCGACCTGAACTGTCACCTATTCCTTTTCTCCAGAGATGCTGCCTAACCCGGCATTTTGTGTATATATTTGGTATAAACCAGCATCTGCAGTTCCTGTCTACATGAAAATGAAATAACGGTTAGTGCAGGAAAAGTCCAGTGAAATCCGATTAAAGATAGTCCAAAGGTCTCCAATGATTCAGATGGTTGTTCAGGAGTGCTCTCCAGTTGATGATAGGATGGGTCAGTTACCTGATAACAGCTGTGAAGAAACTGTCCCTGAATCTGGAGGTGAGCGTTTTCACACTTCTGGACCTCTTGCCTGATGGAAAAGAGGAGAAGGAATGATTGGGATGAGAATCGTCCTTGATTATGCTGGTGGTCTTGCCGAGGCAGCATGTAGTGTAGATGGAGTCAAGGGAAGCGAGATTAGTTTTGTGATGGTCTGGGCTACATCCACAACTCTTTGCAATGTCTCGCGGTCTTGGATGGAGCTGTTCCCAAACCATGCTGTGATGCATCCTGATAAAATGCTTCCTCCAGCGCATCTGTAAAAGTCGGAGAGAGTTTTTGGGGACATAGCAAACATTCTAAGCCTTCTAAGGAAGTAGAGGCGTTGGTGTGCTTTCCTGGCCATTGCTTCGATATCACTGGTCCTGACCAATTTGCTGGTGATCCATTTCCAGTTGTGACCTAAAACATTAACTTTCCACAGATACTGCCTGAATGAATGTTTTCCACATTTTCTGTTTTTTTATTGTAGATTTCCAACATTAACAATAGTTCCCTAAGGTAAATCTAAATATAACTGGAGTCAGGATCTAAAGGTTATTGATCCCACGAAAAAATAAAGAAAGCAAATCTTCATTAGATAATATGTAAGAAATTAGTCAACGATTGACAAACTGAAATGAGCAGAACAATGATATAGCTGTAGAGCCTCTGCCTCATAGTGCCACAGACAAGGGTGCAATCCAGACCTCGGCTATTGTCTGCGCGGAGTTTGCACGATCTCTTTGTGATGCTTTCGCCCCATATCCCAAATACGTGTGCGTTTGTAGGTTAATTGGTTTCTGTAGATTAAATTCCCCTTTGTGTCAGGAGTGGATGAAAAGGTGGGAAAACATAAAACTAGTGATCGATGGTTGTTAAGGACTCGGTGGGCCGAAGGGCCTGTTTCCATGCTGATTCTCTAACAGAATTCAATTGGGACAAACTATTGCTCTTACTGCGATATGAGCTCCGTTATTAGGCAGTACTCTTTTGAGGGATATATCTGCCAAATTGTCAGGAAAATCAATCCTGCTAGAAAGTTGTAAGGGTGAACTTTGCTCTGAGGTATCCGAGTGGAATGGTGCAGTATATCATATATCCAGATTTGGCCTCACTGCTACATGCACATTGCAGACAAACATACCACACAGAAATCTTCCCTGACTTGCAAAGTATTTCTGGCATTTACTGTCTCTATTTCCTGTGGCGAGGCAGAGAAGAAGTACATTGTTATGCAGTTTGGTTCAGTTCCACTGGCCACTCCTCTGAAATAGTAACATGCTAAAGATGCATCTGCTTCTTAATTGCATATGGTGCCACAGTTAAATTGCCAGACTGGCAATCCACATATCTGAACTAAAGAGGCAAATTCAACTCTAGAATATAAATCCATTTAAGCATCTCAAATTTAAAAACTGATAATCACACAATTACTGGATTGTTGTAAAAACTCATCTGGTTCACCGATGCAATTCATCTATCTCCATACACAGTCTGGTCTACCTGTGACTCCAACCCACATATGTGGCCGATCCCCAAGGGCCATCTGAAAGGACCCAGTAAGCCATTCAGTGCAAGGATAATTAGATACCGGGTTGTGCCTCTAATTCCCAGATCCCGAAAAATGAATGATTAAAATAAAATGGAGACAGAAGGAACTGCAGATGCTGGAACCTTGAGTATAACACCGTGTGCTGGAGGGTTGGGCAGCACCTATGGAGGAATATCCAGGTGATGTTTCAGGTCGGGATCCTTCTTCCTACTCCGACCCAATCTGAAGAGGGGTCCCAACTGAAACGTCCCCTGCCCATTCCATCCATAGATGCTACCTGAGAGCGATAGAGGGAGAGAGGAGGAGAGTGAGGGAGAGAGAGAGCGAGAGAGTGGGGAAGAGTGAGAGAGATGGCATGGTGGTGCAGCAGTAGAGTTGCTGCCTTCCAACGCCAGAGAACCATGTTCAATCCTGACTACGGGTGCTGTCTGTACAGAGTTTGTACGTTTTCTCCAGGTGCTCCGGTTTCCTCCCACATTCCAAAGACATACAGGTTCCTAGGTTAATTGGCTGGGTAAAATTGTAAATTGCCCCTTGTGTGTGTAGGATAGTGTTAACATGCAGGGATCGCTGGTCGGCACAGACTTTGTGAGCCGAATGGCCTGTTTATTTGGAGATAGTGTTACAGTGTTACTGGTGCATTGGCCAACATCTATTCCACTCTCACCATCACACATTTAACTGGCTATTTGCATTTCTTGGAGCCTGACTCATTCCTGGCACAAATTCACAAAAAATGAGCACATGTCAGTGATCATTTATTTGCTGTAAAGAACCTTGATGTGACCTCTGAACACAAACAATCTTACATGACTCTAATTTCCTTCAATTTAATACCAAATATACCAACGGGGCATGGCGTCAGGTCAGGACAATAGTGCCGTGGGCTGTCAATGCATCTAAATCAGTATCAAGAAGTATTCTTTTTCATTTGGTTTTAAAAAGTTGGGAACTGGCAAAATCAATTTGTTGGCATTCCCATTAAAGTTATTGGTACAGCAAACAAAGACAGATCCTACTATAGTGCTATCCTACACACTGGGGACAATTTATTATTTTACCAAAGCCAATTAACCTACAAACCTGTACTTCTTTGGAGTGTGGGAGGGAACCGGAGCTCCTGGAGAAAACACATGTAGTTATGGGGAAAACGTATGAACTCCGTACAGACAGCACCCGTAGTCAAGGTCGAACCCAGGTCTCTGGCGCTGTGAGGTAGCAACTCTACCAATGCGCCAGCATGCCACCCTTGTGTAAAGCAGATTTTTTACACAGAGGATGTCTGGTGCCTGCAGCATGCTGCCAGAGGTATGGAGGAGGCAGATACGATAGTGGCTTTTAGGAGGCTTTTAGACAGGCATGTGGATATGCAGGAATAGGAGGGATATGGATCGTGTGTAGGCAAATGAGGTTAGTTTATCTTGCCATTGTGTTCAGCACAGACATTGTGGGTCGAAGGGTCTGTTCTAGTGTCGTACTTTTTCTATGTGTAGGAAAGAAGTGCAGATGCTGGTTTATACCCAAGATAGTGTAACGGGGATCACTGGTCAGCATGGACTCATTGGGCCGAAGGGCCTGTTTCCTCACTGTATCTCTGAACAAAACTAAACTAAACTGCAGACGCTGGTTTACAATGAAAAGACAGGAATTGCTGGAGTAACTCAGCGGCTCAGGCAGCACCTGTGGAGAAAAGGAATAGGTGGCGTTTCATGCCGGAACATCGACTCAATACTTTTTCTATGTTCTATCTTCTTAAAAAAAGGGCCTATCCTTCCTAGTTTGCTGGTTCTTAGAATTCTTCAATTTTAGGATCATGGACTCAGAATCATACAGCCTGTTGCTGGTAATACTACAGCCGGGAGGCAGGCATCCTCCAGCACTGATGTCTACCAGAAATTAATGCCAGTGAAGGAGTCGTGTCCATTACAGAGATTCATGTTCACAAGTTCATACTTTATAGGAGCAGAATTATGCCATTCGGCCCATCAAGTCTACCCCGCCATTCAATCCTGGCAGATCTATCTTTCCCTCGCAATCTTTTCCACACAAAGGGTGGTGGGTGTATGGAACAAGCTGCCAGAGGAGATAGTTGAGGCTGGGACTATCCCAACATCTAAGAAAAAAGTTTGACAGGTACCTGGATAGGACAGGTTTGGAGGGATAGGGACCAAATGTGGGCAGGTGGGACTCGTGCAGCTGGGACATGTTGGCCGGTGTGGGCAAGTTGGGCTAAAGGGCGTGTTTCCCCACTGGCTCTATGACTCTATGAACCCCATTCTCCTGTCTTCTCCCCATAACCCTTGACACCCTTACTAATGGTAGATCTTTAACCATATAACCATATAACCATATAACAATTACAGCACGGAAACAGGCCATCTCGGCCCTACAAGTCCGTGCCAAACAAATTTTTTTTTTTTTTCCCTTAGTCCCACCTGCCTGCACTCATACCATAACCCTCCATTCCCTTCTCATCCATATTCCTATCCAATTTATTTTTAAATGATACCAATGAACCTGCCTCCACCACTGCCACTGGAAGCTCATTCCACACCACTACCACTCTCTGAGTAAGGAAGTTCCCCCTCATATTACCCCTAAACTTCTGTCCCTTAATTCTGAAGTGAGGTTAGTATTGTTGTGATGTCCGGGGCTTTTTATATTATCCTTCCAAACAGGTAATCCAATAGATTGCAAACAATGGGCAGAAAATTACACTTGATGGTGTGATTAGGGAGCTAACAGGGGAGGAAGAACTTGAGGGGGCGGCTGTTAGAAATGAAGGTCAATAAAAGCAAAAGACAATCTGAAATGTTGTTTCTTAACTGAGAGTTCCAATCATCATGATTGCTGCCTGTTTATAATGGAAGCATTTGAAAGGAGGATTGACACAGAGAAAAGTGTTTCTCGATCCCCATTAATGTTATCCTGTCTTGTATGCAGGAAATATGTGGACAGGTGTAAATAGAAAGCATTAAAGATTTATCAGAGCATCTGCTGATGATATTATAAAGTTGTTTATTATTACAATAGGTAATGCTTAAGCGAACCTGTTATCACCCATAAAACTCCATCAAGCTGCGCTGGTCCCCGTACGTGTACATCTGGTGTTTTTCAGATGTCTTCATTTATAAACTATCCATCATACCGGTGGCAGCGGCCACAAAACAGCCGCTCCGGCACTTTGCAGATTGCTCAGCTGTGGAGCTCAGCTCTCTCTCTCTCCAGCGAGAGCACAAAAGTGCTGGGAGCGTAGCTACACCAACAGCGTTACTTCCCGAGAGGAATCCGACCTTCTTCAGCTGGGGTGTGACTGTCCGCCTCTCTCTCTCTCTCTCTACTCTCTCTCTCTCTCTCTAGACAGGGCTCCCAACTAACAGGGGGCCCGGGGTCGCTCTTAACCCTCAACAGCGGCAGTTGCTGAAGTCAAAAGAAGCTTTCAGTATCAACATCACTAGGTTTGTGTGTGTTGAGGGTGTGAAAGGCAACGGGACAAACCTGAAAGAGCATCAATACTTATTTCTGTTCCTATTCTAAATATAAAGTTTCAGTGCGTTAAATTACAATATAAATGCAAGCTTTTGTTTGTACACGTTAAAATCCAATCACCTCCATATTTTTAATACCATTAATATTGCCAAGTCCCAGCATCAGCAATATCAACAGAGGTGAGAAGTGGAAAATTGTGTTGCAGTTTCTGGACCGAGATCTCAACTCTGCAAATGGCTGGCATGGACAGAGTGGGCTGAAAGGCCTGTCTCCGTTCCGTATCTTTCAATGATTTCACGACTAAGTGATTTCCCTTGATTCCTCAAAACCACACACAAGGCACTCTGCTTTAATGGGGGAATCACAGCAATGCTTATGAATTTCAACATCATCCTGGCCAGAGATATTGCTTGATTGATTCTCACAACATTTAAGCACAATGGGACCTCTATTCATTGCCCACTATCTATCACTGATGTGATGAGAAGGGCATTTTAGTTTTAGAGATACAGTGTGGAAATTGAGCCTTAGGCCCACTGAATCTGCTCCAACCACTGAATACCCTTACACTAGTTCTATGCTACACACTAGGGACTATTTACCAAACCCAATTACCTTACAAATTTGCACACCTTTGGAATGTGGGGAGCAAATCCGGGGCATCCAGAGAAAACCCGCATGGTCACAGGGAGAATGTACAAACTCCACACAGATAACACCTGTAGTCAGGATCGAACCCAGGTCTCTGGCACTGTGAGGCAACAACTCTACCCCTGCCCTGCCCTTACATAAACACTGCCTCTCTCCCCAGCACCTTCGACCACTCAGAAAGACAATAGCAACAATGTTGTGTAAACATAGAAACATAGAAATTAGGTGCAGGAGTAGGCCATTCGGCCCTTCGAGCCTGCACCACCATTCAATATGATCATGGCTGATCATCCAACTCAGTATCCCGTACCTGCCTTCTCTCCATACCCTCTGACCCCCTTGGCCACAAGGGCCACATCTAACTCCCTCTTAAATATAGCCAATGAACTGGCCTCGACTACCCTCTGCGGCAGAGAGTTCCAGAGATTCACCACTCTGTGTGTGAAAAAAAGTTCTTCTCATCTCGGTTTTAAAGGATTTCCCCCTTATCCTTAAGCTGTGACCCCTTGTCCTGGACTTCCCCAACATCGGGAGCAATCTTCCTGCATCTAGCCTGTCCAACCCCTTAAGAATTTTGTAAGTTTCTATAAGATCCCCTCTCAATCTCCTAAATTCTAGAGAGTATAAACCAAGTCTATCCAGTCTTTCTTCATAAGACAGTCCTGACATCCCAGGAATCAGTCTGGTGAACCTTCTCTGCACTCCCTCTATGGCAATAATGTCCTTCCTCAGATTTGGAGACCAAAACTATATGCAATACTCCAGGTGTGGTCTCACCAAGACCCTGTACAACTGCAGTAGAACCTCCCTGCTCCTATACTCAAATCGTCAATAAACATCGTCATAATTGGCATGTTTAGTTTAATTTAGAGATGCAGCGGCCCACCAAGTCCGCGCCGACCAGCGATCCCCGTGCACTAGCACTATCCTACACACTAGGGACAATTAACAATTTACTGAAGCCAATTAACCGACCAAAACCGCATGTCTTTGGATTGTGGAGGAAACCGGAGCACTGGGAGAAGATCCACACAGTCACGATTTGGATCAGGACTCTTCTTAAGACTATAGTGTAGTCTAAAGAAGTGTCCCGACGCAAAACGTCACCTATCCATGTCTCCACAATTGCTGCCTGACCTGTTGAGTTACACCAGCACTTTGTGTTTTACTCAAGATCCCAGCACCTGCACTTCCCGTTGTCCCCTCCACCAACATCCATATATGAGAAGAGCTGGCAATCATCAAATTGCTCTTTGTGGGATTCTGCTATGTAAAAATTCCCTTCAAAATATTGTTGGCAATATTTCAATGTAATTAATTGCCAGTGAAGTTATGCAAAAAAATTAAGAAATGTGATCAAATGCTACATAAATTCAATTATTTTAGTTCAAGTGGCAAGTAACCTTTCTTTAGACTTTACTTTAGACTTCAGAGATACAGCACAGATACAGCATGGGCCCTTCGGTTCACTGGGTCCGCGCTGACAAGCGATCACCCCGAATACTAGCACTATCCTACACACTCGGGGCAAGTTACAATTTTACCAAAGCCAATTAACCTACAAACCTGCATATGTTTGGAGTGTGGGAGGAAATCGGAGCAACCTACATGGTCACAGGGAGAACGTGCAAACTCCATACAGACAGCACCCGTAGCCAGGATCGAACCCAGGTCTCTGGCAGCTGCTCGACTACTGTGGCACTATGCCGCTATCTCTAGGCATCTAACACTGCATTGCAAAATATTTCCAAGGACGCAGTCTATTGGAATTACTGCTGCCTTTCATTCCCCTTTTTCACTCCTTAGAATTAATTAAACCTCATGGTTAACTCTGATGGTTTGCATGTGGGAAATTAATTCTTAGCTCTTCAACTTAGCTCTTGGGCACCACAGTGGCGCAGCAGTAGAGGAGCTACTGCCTCACAGTGCCAGAGGCCAGGGTTTGATCCTCACTGTGGATGCTGTTTGTACAGAGTTTGCACGCTCTCTCTGTGACCAGGTGGGTTTTCATCGGGTGCTCCAGTTTCTTCTCACAACCAAAAGAGGAGAAGGTACGTAGATTAATTTGCTACAGCAAAATTGAAAAAATTGTCCCCAGTGTGTAGGATAATGCTAGTGTACGGGGTGGTCGCTGGTCGGCGTGGACTCTGTGGGCCGAAAGGCCTGTTTTCACTAAACTATGACTAAACATATACCTATAAAGTAAGAAAGGAGAATTTTTAACCCTTTAGCCAGGAAAACAGATACAATTTTGAATCAACGAGCGCCAAAAGTGACAAACGTAAAAATATTTAATGAGATTTACATCTCATCAGTTCATAAATTATAGGGGCAGAATTAGGTCATTAGGCTCATGAAGTCTACTCCACAATTCAATCATTGCTGATCTATCTTTCCCTCTCAACCACATTCTCCCCATAACCCGGAACAACCTTACTAATCTGTCAATCCCCACCTTAAAAATATCCATTGACTTGGCCTCCACAGCCGTCCTTGGCAATGAATTCCACAGGTTCACAATCCTCTCACATAGTTGCAGCTGGTTGGGATCAGATAAGAATTTAAAACTAACACCAGTACAAAGCGAATGGGTTAGAAACATAGAAACATAGAAAATAGGTGCAGGAGTAGGCCATTCAGCCCTTCGAGCCTGCACCGCCATTCAATATGATCATGGCTGATCATCCAACTCAGTATCCTGTTCCTGCCTTCTCTCCATACCCCCTGATCCCTTTAGCCACAAGGGCCACATCTAACTCCCTCTTAAATATAGCCAATGAACTGGCCTCAACTACCTTCTGCGGCAGAGAATTCCAGAGATTCACCACTCTCTGTGTGAAAAAAGTTTTCCTCATCTTGGTCCCAAAAGATTTCCCCCTTATCCTTAAACTATGACCCCTTGTTCTGGACTTCCCCAACATCGGGAACAATCTTCCTGCATCTAGCCTGTCCAACTCCTTAAGAATTTTGTAAGTTTCTATAAGATCCTCCCTCAATCTTCTAAATTCTAGTGAGTACAAACCGAGTCTATCCAGTCTTTCTTCATATGAAAGTCCTGACATCCCAGGAATCAGTCTGGTGAACCTGCTCTGTACTCCCTCTATGGCAAGAATGTCTTTCCTCAGATTAGGAGACCAAAACTGTATGCAATACTCCAGGTGTGGTCTCACCAAGACCCTGTACAATTGCAGTAGAACCTCCCTGCTCCTATACTCAAATCCTTTTGCTATGAAGGTTATTTCAACTCTGCAGAACTGCATCACAGCACACAGAATCCTCAAGGGCCGAAAACAACTTCTCACCAACCTCGGATACCAAGCAGTGCAAAGCAGGACAAGGTTCAAATGAGGCACAGATTGACATGATTTAGCACCATCCAATCTTTCATCTTTTCACCCCAGTAATGAGCAATGCTGTGTCTCATTGCTGTGGCCTTCTTCTATTAAATCAAGAAGTAATGTCAGAATCTTCTTTGAATACAATCCAAGAGGACCTGTAGCCATTATCAGAGGCATGACTATTGATTTGATACAAGGAACTGCAGATGCTGGTTTGCAAAAAAAAGACACAAAGTGCTGGAGTAATTCAGTCTGAAGAAGGGTCCCACCCAAAATGTGTTGGGTCGAAGCTGACTGACTCGCTGTTACTCCAGCACTATGTGACGTAATTATTGATTGATTCATTCATTCATTTATTGAAAGATAGAACAAGAAAACAGGCCCTTCAGCCCACTGCGTCCATGCCGACCACTGATCACATGTTCAGAATAGTTCAATGTTATCCCACTTTTCATTCACTTTACGGAGGCCAATTAATCTACAAACCCACACCTCTGTGGTGTGGGAGGGAACCAGAGCATGCGGAGGAATCCCACGCCATCACAGGGAGAACTTGCAAACTCCACAACGACAACATCCGAGGTTTGGATCAAATTTGAGTCTCAGGTGCTATGAGGCAATGGCAACCAGCAATTAACCCCTTGATTCGGAATGCTGAGGATCTGATTTGTAAAATTCATCCTTACACAGTTTATTGTTTCAATTGTTGTGGTTTTTTTTCACGAGTTAATGTTCGCTTAGGTTAGATGTTTGAGAAGGAACTGCAGATGCTGGAAAATGGAAGGTTGACAAAAATCCTGGAGAAACTTTGCTTAGGTTAGGTTAGTTTTGATTCCTGTATTGGTCTGAATTTAACTATACAATATATGTGTTGTATCATTGGAAGCTTAAAGTTGTCTCTATTCTGCTAATTCCAATGTAAAGGTACATGTTCCATGTATTGTATCTTAGGGAGAGCAACAGTGAGAGTCTGCAAGGATGATGGAAGTGTCAGTCAGGGAATTGGATAAGATTTGAGGGAAAATATTACACTACAGGTGTAAGTGCAGGTTAGTCACAGTTGGCATCATGTTGAGTATGGACACTGTGGGCCAAAAAGCCTGTGCCTGACCTGTACTGTCTTGTGTTCTGTTTTCTATGAGGAAAGAGCAGAGGAATGCTGCAATATGGGTTGCTCTTCAGGGATCAGCGTAGAGATAATGTGATGACCAGCCTCCTGGGCATGAGCACCTCTATAAATATAACTCCACAACTAGAGGTAAATGTGCAAGACCTGAACCTCAGTCACTCAACGCTTGCATTACATGATAGAATGTGAGAGTTGCTGGGACAGGCTGTTGGTGCTTGTAGGAGGTCTATAATCTAAGGTTCATTTTTGCAAGTAATAAGGCAACTTGCCTCACAAACTGCAATCATTGTTTGTTCTGACCCAAGACAACAACTGTCACTGTAGGGCTGGGTAGCTAAGAGTAGTTCCTTGTTTCTCCACTCTGTTTAATTCTTCAAGCATAGGTGGGCTTGTATACAGATTCCTCTCTGTCCTTGCTCCCCGCCCCATCAACAGGCACAAGCTCATTATCAGCCAAGACAGGGTGGCACAGTGGCAAAGCTGGTAGAGTCACTGCCTCACAACGCCAGGTTCGATCCTGACCTTGGGTGCTGCCTCGGTGGAGTTTGCACATACCCGCTGTGACCGCGTGGTTTCCTCCAGGCACTCCACAGTTTCCTCCCTTGTCCTAAAGTCGGGTGAGTGTTTGTATTTATTGGCCTCTGTCAATTGCTCCTAGTGTGTAGGAAGTGGGTGAGAAAGTGGGATAACACAAAACTAGCATGAACAAGCGATCAATGGCCATCGTGGACTCAATGGGCTGTAGGGCCTATTTCCATGCTGTATCTGAACTAAACTAAGACCTAGTCACAGTGCTCCAGAGTAATGTATGAAATACTCATGTGAGAGATTATGCAGTTGCCACAGGCAATATCTGTATTTCTGATTTACATCAAATAATTAACAGGACCCGTTCAAGAGCAGCAGTGGTGTGTAGGAGGCTTGGCAGATAAGCCCAGCAACATGGCCAGTATACAATGAGCAACTCTCCGTGCAGCTTCCGAATCCTGAGTGTTGTCAAGGGGATTACGTTGCTTTGCAGTCTGCAGCATGTGACTTAAAGTCAGCCCGTAAAACACAGTATCCCCCCCAAAAAATGCAGTGACGTAATGGTAGAGTTGCTGCCTTACAGCGCCAGAGATCCAGGTTCGATCCTGACCACAGGTACTCTCCGTATGGAGTTTTTACGTTCTCCCCGTGACCTGCGTTGGTTTTGTTTGGGTGCTCCAGTTTCCTCCCACACTCCATAGGCATACAGATTTGTGGCCTACTTAGCTTGGTATAATTGTAAATTGGCCCCTCTGTGTGTAGGATAGTGTTAATGTATGGGGATCGCTGGCCAGTGCGGATTCAGTGGGCTGAAAGGCCTGTTTCCACACTGTATCTCCAAACTAAACGGAACTAAAAACATTGTTTAATTTTATTGTGCTTTCCTCTTTCATTGGATATCAGTAAGAGACGTCACATCATATCATTCGCACTACATTGTAGCTCCTTCAATGGAATTTTTAATTAAATGTTTTGCTTTGTTTTGCATTGATTCGTTCCAGAATAGAGAACTCTGTCATCCGTCACATGTGGTGTGACACTCTGTTGGCCCATTCACCATTCACACTTGCACTCAGTATTTCACACTCACACTTTACATTACCAGAATTCACACTGTCACAATGCGGTAGTCTGACACTCATGATGTACTTTTAATAGAGTGGTGCAACACTGACCACATCCTCAATTACACATCACAAGTTCATAAGTTCATAAGACAGAGGACCAGAATTAGGCCATTGGGCCCATCAACTCTACACTGCCTTGGCTGATCTATCTTTGCCTCTCAACTCCATTCTTCCGTCTTCCCCCCATAACCTTTCACACCCTTATTAATCAAGAATCTCTGCTTTAAAAAATGCCCAGTGACTTGGGCTCCACAGCTATTAAGTGGCAATGAATTCCAGAGATTCACCACCTTCTGGCTAAAGACATTCCACCTCATCTCCATTCTGAAGGTACGTCCTTTTATTCTGAAGCTCTGCCCTCAGGTCCTAGACTCTCCCACTAGTGGAAACATCCTCTCCGCGTACAGAATTCTTCTCGGTGATATCCTTGTCAATCACCCAGCAGTCATGAAGTATCTGGTGAACTTTGCTACAATCAGAATTAAACAATGCAGAGAAAACATGAGTAAAAAGCATTAGATCAACTCATCAGGTTGGGGTGGATCTCAGGGGAACCTGGATAGGGGATGGTTCGGGTCCAGACCTTTCTTCAGACTGATTGTAATAGGAGGGAGAAAGATGAAAGAGAAATGAGGGTGGCTCAAAGCCAGGCAAATAATAGGTGCAGATAGACACAAAATGCTGGAGTAACTCAGCAGGACCGGCAGCATCTCTGGAGAGAAGGAATGGGTGACGTTTCAGGTTGAAAACTTCTCCTCAGACCCGTTTGCTCCAACACTTTGTGTTTTTTGCTCAAGATTCGAACATCTGCAGTTCCTTGTGTCTATCAGAGAAGACATGACCTGCTTTGATATAGCACCTTCCATAACCCCAGAATGTGCATCCAAGTGCAGTCACTGTCATAATCTGAGGAATGCATTGAATGCCTATTTGCATGCAGTGAGATCTCATAAGTAGCAATAAGATTATTGTTGGCAATCTGTTTTGGCTAAACAAGGGATCTATTTAGACACAGTCCTGGAGTAGCTCAGCGGGTCAGGTCCCTGGGGAAAGTGGATAGGTGACGTTTTGGGTAGGGGGCCTTTCTTCAGTCTAAGGGTCCTGACCTGACACATAACCCAACCTTGTTCTCCAGCGATGTTGCCTGACCCCCTGATTTACTCCAGTACTGTGCCTTTTCATTGTAAACCAGCATCTGCAGTTCCTTGTTTCTGCTATATATTCAGCTTTTATATGTATTACAAACTGTAATTTCAAGAAAGGCAATCTCACATGACTGATCAGAGGCAATTTTAGAATATAAGACCATATGGTCAATATTATCACTTTATCTTATTAATACTCCATGGTATATGATTCTTTCTCTATATTTCAAAATGATATGCATAGAAATGCAAAATTAATCACCTATTCGTTCCAATACAAATGTGTTTAAAGGATCACAAGTAAACAAATGCACAAAGTAAAAATAATCACTGGGAGTTCCCTGAGATCCTTCAGGGAAGAAATTCCTCATCCTTACCCAGTATGTGTCATGAATGAATCCAGGCCCATCACAGCACAGTGGACAGCACAGTGGCACAGCAGTAGAGTTGCTGCCTTACATCGTCAGAGACCCGGGTTCAATCTTGACCACTGGTGCTGTCTGTGTGGAATTAGTACGTTCTTCCTGTGACCACGTGGTTATTCTGCTAGTGCTCCAGTTTCCTCCCGCACTCCAAAGACGTCCAGGTTTGTAGGTTAATTGGCTTCAGTAAAATTGTAAATTGGCTCTAGTGTGTAGGATAGTGCTAGTGCAGAGGGTGATTGGATTGCTGATCGGCGTGGACCAGGTGAGCCAAAGGGCCTGTTTCCACACTCTATCTCTAAAGTCTAAAGTCAATGAACGATTCAACTGCCTCCTTAGTTCATCGGGATTAGGAATAAATGCTGGATTTTGGCAATGACATAGCATTCCATAAATGAATATACCTGAAAAAAATCCTTAACGTCGATTAAAATGATAATCACAGAATTAACATTTCCAGTTGATGGCAAAAGGATATTGACCCAAAAAATGTCAACTCTATTCCTTCCCCTTTTGATGCTGCCTGACCTGCTCAGAGACTCCAGCATTTTCTGAATTTAATTTCCTCATTGTGAATTTACCTGAAGCTTTAAGACAAGCATGAGAAGTTTGAATATAGACAAAGGGTGGAACTGTCACCAATTCACACTCAGGACAGTTTATCGATAGTTATTCTTCAGAGACCAGGTTAGCTACAAATCGCATTGAATAACATTGACATAAGATCTTGACCTACTGATGAGCAATGACGAGCTTGTTCTGGCACTTTTTGGATATTTTCCACATTTACCGTGCATGAATAATAAATAGAAACCAAGTTTACATTGAAGGAATTTATAAATGGGTTTGCAGATTCGCCTTAAGTACAATCACTACTGTGTATTCATAGGGATAAACCATTCAAGTTTAGGATAAGAGTCAAAGACATGATTGAAATGCGTGGCATAAGGGCAGCACAGTGGCACAGCGGTAGAGTTGCTGTCTTACAGCGCCGGGGACCCGGGTTCGATTCTGACTACGGATGCATCTGTATGGAGTTTGCACATTCTCCCTGCGACCGCGTGGATTTCCTCCGGATTACACGGTTTCCTCCCACATTCCAAAGACGTGCAGGTTTGTAGGTTAATTGGACTGTAAATTGTCATTAGTAAAGTGTCTAGGATAGAACTATACGGGTGATTGTTGGTCTACACGGATTTGGTGGGCTGCATCTCCTCACTGCATCTCTAAAACTAAAACTAAATGAAATTACAATGCCAAATCCAAATGCAATAAACACCGTTGCCAATCAATTAATAATTGATTGCAAATGCGTTCATCATTGCATGCAAACTTCAACCTAGAAATTCTATTTACAAGGATCTGCATGGGTTGGTTTACAAAAATAAACACAGTGCTGGAGTAACATAGCAGGTCCAGTGACACATCTGGAGAATATTGATAGGTGGCATTTTGGGTTGGGACCCCTCTTCAGACTAGATATTCTTCAGTGTGTAAAAATGCACTTTGAGGCACCAGAACAGGTTTGATTCAGTTCCAGAGAGTGGTCTAATATGCAGTATATAAACATAGAAACATAGAAAAATAGGTGCAGGAGTATTAAGCGGTCTCGATGCCTCCCGGATCGCCGCGTAGAAGCCCGGGTCGGGCGAAAGAGCCAACGGAGCCCACGGAGAGAAGAAATGGGTGACGTTTCGGTTCGAAACCCTTCTGCTCGACCCAAAACTTCACTCATTCTTTCTATCCAGAGATGCTGTCTGTCTTGCATTTTGTGTCTATCTTCAGTGTATAAAGGCATCTGCAGTTCCTTCCGACACATTTTGTATGCAGCGACTAGGCATTTGCATTAAAGAAGGAGAGTTTCACAATTCGTGCCCGATAACAACAGTCGACTTAAACTGAAATCTCAGAGACCTGTTTGAATGAAATTAAATGTCTGGTGTACTTTCAAAAGAAAGTTAGTTTTCCCTTTTGAATATCTCTCCCGCAATCAAAATAGGATCAAGTGAATCTTCAGTCTAAGAAGTGTCTCGACCCGAAACATCACCCATTCCTTCTCTCCAGAGATGATGCCAGTCACGCTGAGTTATTCCAACATTTTGTGCCTTAACATTTTAAATAAATATTCGTCTCAGACCTGATGCTAGACCAGACCCGAGATCTCAACTCAAAATGCCAACAATCCCTTTGCCCCCACAAATGCTGCTTGACTTGCTGAGTTCCTCCAGTAAAAAGGCACAAAGGACTGGAGTAACTCAGAGGGTCAGGTAGCATCGCTGGAGAAAATGGGTAAGTACAGCATACAGCAAAGCATACCACTCAGGACCTTTAAATAGTCCCACTCTCTCATTAAACTCTAGTTTAGAGCCTCTAGCCTCGAATTCTAGACTTTTCTATCCATGGAAGAAAACTGTGACCATCCACCTTATGCTTTTATAAATCCCTATAAGGTCACCTCTCAACATTCCCTCCTGGGAAAACAATCCCAGACTATCCACTCTCTCCCCATGCCTCATGTACGCTAGATCCAGCTAACATCCATGTGAATCCTTTCTGCACCTCCTCTGGCCTAACCACATCCTTCCTATTGTTTGGTGACCAGAACTGTGCACAATATTCTAGATGCGATCTGACCAACATCCTATATAGCTGTAACATAAACTCTGATACTCAGTGCCTCATCTGATGAAGGCGAGCCATATACTTACTTTCACCATTTTGTCTACCTGTGTCACCACTTTAAGGAAACTATGTACTTACACAACTTGGTCGCCCTGTTCTACAACACTCCCAAGGATCCCGTCATTTACTATATAAGTCCTGTCCTGGCTTATCTTCCCAAAATGCATCAGTTCATATTCTCTGAGTTAAATTCCATCTGCCATTCCTTTGCCCACTTTTTCAGATGATCTTGATCCTGTTTAACCTTAGACAATCTTTGTAGCATTCAACGGAACATTCATGACATCACAAGCATCTTCAATACATACGATCCATAAAATGCATTGTAATTATGTACCAGGTTTACTCTGACATCACAACTCAAACCCTGAACCCTTTCTTAAGGAATGAAAAGGGCAGAAGATGCATGGAATCGCCACCCCTTACAGGTTCCCTCCCAAGTCACATATCACCTAAACATGGAGATATACCACTGCTCTCCTACATTATCACCAGATCTAATTCCTAGAGCTCCCTCCCAAAAGGCATTATTGTTTAGCTTAGAGAAACAGCGTGGAAACAGGTCCTTCGGCCCACTGAGTTCACGCTGACCAATGATCCCAGTTCTATCCTACACACAAGGGACAATTTACAGAGGCCAATTAGACCACAAACCTGCATGTCTTTGGAGCATGGGAGGAACCTGGAGCACTCAAAGAAAACCCACGGATCACAGGGAGAACGTGCAAACGCCATACAGACAGCACCCATAGTCAGAATCGATCCCGGGCCTCTGGCGCTGTAAGGCAGCATCTCTACCGCTGTTCCACTGTGCTGCCCCTAAGCATTGTAGGAGCAGCCTTATTGAGGACTTCAGTTATTCAAGGAGACTGTCACATTCTCAAGGGCCTTGCCAGCAATGCCTGGATCCTAAATATCGAATAAGGAAAGCATCCTATGTCGTCCAAGCCGCAAGTAATGTTTAATGCATCCTATTGTCCCAGAATAAGGCAATTTTTCTCCTAAATGTGAATCTGATGTGAGTTACTTAACTATAGGGCCTCATTATCCTTCAGTGTGATGCATTTTAATTACTTTGAGCAATGGATGATGTTTGAAATTTGATTGCAGCATATGACATGCATGACTTAAAGGGACATGGATGATATTAACATAATGTCATTTCTCACACACTGCCACATTTTGCAACAAATTAATTGGTATCAGGCAAGCTGCCTTCTCCGTGCATACATTATGGAAATGAGGACCCAGAGGGTAGAAGAGCAAAAAATATGGCAAAACCCTCCAGGAATTGGACTTGGAATGAGGGGTTTGTCTTTGTAGGACATTTAACCCTAAATCTCCTTCACAGGCAACGAATCTGTCTGTACAAATTACTCACCCACTCATCCATCTGTTTCAATGAATATAGTCCTCTCTAAACCCACTTTTTTCCATCTGCATTGAAATGTCGATAAGGAGTGTGCAATAGATATTTCTTCCATTTTTATCATGCTATGTTCATGGGGAGGCAAGGTGGCACAGTGGTAGAGTTGCTGCCTTACAGCGCCAGAGACCCGGGTTCGATCCTGACTACGGGTGCTACCTTGTACGTTCTCCCCTTGACCTGCGTGGGTTTTCTCCGGGTTCTCCGGTTTCCTCCCACACTCCAAGGTCGTATGGCTAATTGTAGGCAATTTGTCTTGGTAAAATCATAAATTGTCCCTAATGTGTGTGGGATAGTGATATATAAGGGGGTCGCTGGTCGGCACGAAGGGCCTGTTTTTGTGCTGCATCTCTAAACTAAACTAAGAAAAAAAATCAATTGATAGATATATCAATATAAATAGAAATATTGCCCAATAAAATAGTAGAAATATTACCATCAATAAAAAGAGAAACTTGTCAGGTTATAAGTAATAGATTTGAAGAATAATTTAGCTTCTTAACATTATTCGCAACTCAGAAATGCATTACATAAATATAACTCATTTGGGTTTTTACAGGGTTCTACTTTCTACTCTCGAACAACTTACCATTACATTAACTTGAATTTACATTTCATGTTTTGATGAAAGGTCATTAACTTTAAGCATTTGCCATCCTTCCACAAATATTCCTGGCTCATTGTGTAATACCAGCATTTTTGTTTCTTTATTTCATTCTTCCAGCAGTATTTTGCTCTTGCTTCATACAACACATAAGAAATAATAGCTGATATTCAGAAACCAAGGGAAAATAAATCCCAGAACTACTCTTTTGTTCCACTCCAATGCATTGGACCTGCTTTTAACTCGAGATAGCAGACAGATCTATGGCAGAGCTAGCTTGAATTTTATCTACAGCTGTGGAAGTGAAGATGAAACCCAGGATAATATTAACTCCCAGGCCTCACTTAAATCCCGATTTCCCTCCTGTTATGGGCTGGAAGCTGTTTGAAAAAAAAAAATATGGCCTAAAGGCACTAGCCAGCATATGATCAACTTCTGGTTCCAACCCATGGAGAACTGGAGTTCAGTCTAACAAAAAAGTACTGACATTAATACTGTTCATGACTTCAGGATATCCCAAAAGCACTTTACAGGCTATAAAGTACTTTTGAAGCACTCCAGAGGAACAGCAAGTCATCCTTTGACTGAGCATATTACAGCTTTCCAGACTCACAATGGAATTCAACAATTCCAGATAATGATCATACTATTTCCCTTTTTATCTCCTGTGGACCCTTCCCGTGTGTCTTGCATTGAGCTCTATCATCTCTCATCATTTAATTTTTGCTTCACACCATCCTATCATAGGCCTTCACTTTTATTCTTTCCTTCCCTTGTTACTTTCTCTGCATCATACATTGCGCCTTAACATTTCAACAACTCTGATAAAGGGTTGTCCATTTTCTCTCTCCCCATATGCCTCCTCACCCGTTGAGTGTTTCCAGCATTTTTATTTTGTTTTGAAAATGGCATATTTTCTAATCTTGATCTCTAACGCGCATTTAGTTTTTAAAATATAGGGAGTCTTGTAGTGTTCATTCAGACCAACTTCAGTCAAAGCTATCCTCTTTCATTAAATTTCCAATTAATAATGAAGCATATATGAAGTCAGAGACAGAAGGAACTGCAGATGCTGGAATCTTGTGTAGAACACAAAGTGTTCAAGTTCAAGTGAGTTTTATTGTCATGTGTCCCTGTATAGGACAATGAAATTCTTGCTTTGCTTAAGCACACAGAAAATAGTAGGCATTTACTACAAAACAGATAAATGTGTCCATATACCATGATATAAATATATACACACATGAATAAATAAACTGGTAAAGTGCAAATAACAGAAAGTGGTTATTAATAATCAGAGTTTTGTCCGAGCCAGGTTTAATAGCCTGATGGCTGTGGGGAAGTAGCTATTCCTGAACCTGGTTGTTGCAGTCTTCAGGCTCCTGTACCTTCTACCTGAAGATCGAAGGGCCGAAGGTAGCAGGGAGATGAGTGTGTGGCCAGGTTGGTGTGGGTTTTTGATGATACTGCCAGCCTTTTTGAGGCAGCGACTGCGATAAATCCCCTCGATGGAAGGAAGGTCAGAGCCGATGATGGACTGGGCAGTGTTTACTACTTTTTGTAGTCTTTTCCTCTCCAGGGCGCTCAAATTGCCGAACCAAGCCATGATGCAACCGGTTAGTATGCTCTCGACTGTGCATCTGTAGAAGTTAGAGAGAGTCTTCCTTGACAATCCGACTCTCCGTAATCTTCTCAGGATGTAGAGGCGCTGATGAGCTTTTTTGATAATTGCATTAGTGTTCTTGGACCAGGAAAGATCTTCAGAGATGTGCACGCCCAGGAATTTGAAGTTCTTGACCCTTTCAACCATCGACCCGTTGATATAAATGGGGCTGTGGGTTCCCCTCCTACTCCTTCCAAAGTCCACAATCAGTTCCTTGGTTTTGCTGGTGTTGAGGGCCAGGTTATTGCGCTGGCATCATATGGACAGTTGCTCGATCTCTCTTCTACATTCTGACTCATCCCCATCAGTGATACGCCCCACAATAGTGGTGTCGTCAGCGAACTTGATGATGGAGTTCGCACTGTGGTTCGCTACGCAGTCATGGGTATAGAGTGAGGTCTGAATGGGTATAAAGCAGGTGGGAGGTGCTGGAGTAACTCAGCAGGTCAGGCAGCATCTCTGGATAGGTGGGTTTATGGTCGGGACCTGTCTTCGAACCAAACTTTTTCTTATAGATAGGAATCTAGGACACAGATAGATGACCCAAAATATCTTCTATCTATGTTCTCCAGAGATGCTGCCTGACCCACTATTCCAGCCATTGTGTTCTACATAAATGAAGTCACTAGGCTTGTATCCTGTGCTATTCATCAGGAAAAGACATGGAGTAATTTAGATATTTAAGAAGGAACTGCAAATGCTGGAAAATCGAAGGTACACAATAAAGCTGGAGAAACTCAGCGGGTGCAGCAGCATCTATGGAGCGAAGGAAATAGGAAACATTTCGGGCCGAAACCCTTCTTCAGAAACTTTGCCTATTTCCTTCGCTCCATAGATGCTGCTGCACCCGCTGCGTTTTTCCAGCTTTTTTGTGTACCTTCAAGTAATTAAGATCGTTTGTTCACGCTAGGGTTTCAAAAGCTATCTATTGTTAGAGGAGGAAAACCTGAAAGAAAAACATCCCAGAAGTGAGTGAAGTAACTTCACCATCTCACTGTGGCTGGCTTTATTAACTTTATACAGTTACATGGGTACAAGTTCTATTTCCTAAAGTAGGGTGGCATAGCGGTAGAGCTACTGCCTTACAGCGCCAGAGACCCAGGTTTGATCCTGACTACGGGTGCTTGTGTATGTGGAGTTTGTACATTCTCCCTGTGATCTGTGTGGGTTTTCTCCAAGATCTTCAGTTTCCTCCCACACTCCAAAGACGTACAGGTTTGTAGGTTAATTGGCTTGGTATAATGTAAAATTGTCCCCAGTGTGTGTAGGATAGTGTTAGTGTGCAGTGATCGCTGCTCGGTGCGGACTCGGTGGGCTGAAGAGTCTGTTTCCGTGCTGTATCTCTAAACTAAACTAAACCAGGAAGAAGCCAAACCATTTTCATACCTCTGAATACAAAGAAATTAAGTTGACCATCTGAGGAAAATTAAAAAAGTGTTAAATCTTTCAATGCAATGGATGGACACAGTTCTTATATCCTCATATAATCACAATGAGCTAATCATATAATGATGGAGCTAATCTTCTCATTGCAATAAAGTTACAAGGAGTTAATCTTTATCTGCCACTTTTATGACATATAATAATCCTCTAATCCCAGCATAAAGGGAAATTAATTCTCTGATCCAAGAGTAATAATGATGGTTAATACCCCAATCCCAGTATAACAGTGAGGTGTTTATCCTTCAATATCAGTCTAATAACGAGAGGTTAATGCTCTCAGCTCAGTGTAACAATGAGAGGTCAATCCCCTCACCCCGGCATAATAACAAAGAGTTTGTCCTTCAATATCATCATAATAACGAGAGGTTAATCCTTTCATCTAGGTATAATAACGAGGTGCATCTATGTGTCCCAGACCAATAACTGGGGTTAATCCTCTAGCCCCCGTGTAACAACCAGAGGTGGATCTACACATCCCAGTGCAATATTGAGGGGCTAATCCTTTCAAGCCACCTGAGTTATGAGAAGTCAACTCCTGTTCAATGGTCATTTTTTATTCCCATATTCAGTACAAGGAAAGGCAGTTTTAGATTAAAGTTGGCGCAAAATATTCGCCCGGGAAAATGAGCTGGGTAATCAGGATTTAACCTTCTAAAGCTTTGGTTAAAATCATTGATTCATTCTATGTGTTGTTGAGAATGAGTCAGGTGGTGGCTTTAACTCATGGCCGTTGCAGAAGGTGCCAAATTTGCCAAGGGAATGACTAATTCACTCCGATACTTCAGGTAGGCAACACTCTCTCAAGAGTAGTGCCCCTGGACTGACCAGGAAGACCTATCCTAACATATGGAAAAGTCCCATGGTTTTGTTCAGGAGTCCCCATTTGTAAAGGCTGGGATCAATGTTGCTGGGCTCTGTATTAGCTGCAGTTTGTACATCACTGTTATTCTACCAGTTTAGAGAATAGATACTGTAAAATCTTAACATTTATCTATTTTATGCCAGGATCACTTTTTATATGTTGATAAAGTGTGGGCGGAACGGTGGCACAACGGTAGAGTTGCTGCCTTACAGCGCCAGAGACCTGGGTTCGATCCTGACTGTGGGCGATGTCTGTACAAAGTTTGCACCTTCTCCCCATGACCTTGTGCGTTTTCCATGGCTGCTCCGGCTTCCTCCCACACTCCAAAGACGTACAGGTTTGTAGGTTAATTTGGTTTTGGTAAAAATTGTAAACTGTCCCTAGTGTATAGGATAGTGCTAGTGCATGGTGATCGCTGGTCAGAACAGACTCGGTGGGCCGAAGGGCCTGTTTCTGAGTTGTATCTCTAAACTAAACTAAACTACAGAACACCTGAAATTTTATTCAGAAATTGGTCATCCCACTGGCTGTTCATAAAGGGCATCCTATCTGACAAGCAAGATCTTTGACTGGTGCTGAGGGGTATGGTATTTGGTTGAAGAAAATCTCCCTGAGAATACAGTAACTATTTGTTTTGCTCTCTCTAGTGACCTCGAAATTAATTGAAACCTACTTTGTAATGTTCTACCAGGAAGGGGGGCTGTCAGAGTCCTGCAAAGCAAGCCCATCAAGTCCCACCACTCCACAACAAGCACCAGCCTCAAGACCTGCCCAATACTTTTCGGGTGCGATGCTGACAGCCCCTCTCCCCCAACATACTCCTATCTTTATCTCCCCATGAACCATCTCTTCCCCACTATTCTATCAACAATTAGGAAGCAGTTCTGAGCTAATATCCACCACATTGTGTCGAACATGAACTAGTCTCAGGTACACAAAAATGCTGGAGAAACTCAGCGGGTGCAACAGCATCTATGGAGCAAAGGAAATAGGCAACGTTTCGGGCCGAAACCCTTCTTCAGACTGCCTGAACGTGACCCTTATACCTCCAGTACCTGCATATTCATGTGCCTATCTAAAAGTATTTTAAATACTGCTAACATCCCTGCCACCAATACCACCCCTGGCAATGCATTCCAGACACTTCTGGAGCCATACAATACATACTGTATCTACAAGAAGTCAGTAAATAAGATCAATTCACTGCTATTGATCTCATTCCACTCTTAACAAATGCAAAGTTTGGCCTCAGGACCATAAACCTGAGATGTGATGGACGAACACTGTGATTAATTAGATTACCAAACATATCTCCTCCAACCTTAGCGCTTCATGGACCATTGACCCCACAGATGTGTCCCAGGCTATTATCTCTCAAACTATCACCGACTTAACCACTTCCAGCTCGTTGCCCTTCACAGCCTCTAATCTTAACCTTCCAAGCCTGAAGAAGGGTTCTGACCCGAAACATCTCCTATTCCTTTTCTTCAGAGATGCTGCCTGATCTGCTGAGTTACTAATCCCTCCTTCCTCTTCTCACTCTGTGCGTATCCATTTCTCCCACTATCTGGCCCTGGCCACCCCTCCTTCACACTCAAGTCCCATTCCTGGTCCTTCATTTTTCTTTATCCCCCATCTTTTGACTCCAGATTGTCCCACCCACCCGTCTTTCCTTTTGTCTTCACATTTAACTCCTCTTTACTTCATACCTGACACCCATTTGTCTACTTTTCATTTCAAGCCTTTGTCACCTTGTTTTTGAGTATGTGTGTATGTATATATATATATGTGTGTGTATATATGTGTGTGTGGTGTGTGTGTATATATATATATATATATATATATATGTGTGTGTATATATATGTGTGTGTGTGTGTGTGTGTGTATATATATATGTGTGTGTGTGTGTGTGTGTGTGTATGTGTATGTATGTGTGTGTGTGTGTGTGTGTGTGTATATGTATATATCTATATATGTGTGTGTCTGTGTGTGTGTGTATTTATATATATATGTATACACAAACATGTGTGTACTTGTGAGTTTGTGTATATATACACACTGAACTTTTTTCCCTCTCTCTCATTCATCATATTGTTTACAGTGTACTATGTTTACATATTCTGTTGTGTTGCAGCATGTAAGAATGTCATTGTTCTATATGACAATAAAACACTCTCTTGACTGTTCGCCTGTAAATCATACGTCCCTCCACCGTATCCACCTATCACTCGCCTGACTTTGTCATGCCCCCACCTCTCCCTCTCCCCCTGCTCTAATCAGTCTGAAGAAGGGTCCTGACCAAAAACATTGCCTGTCCATTCCCTCCACAGATGCTGCCTGACCCGCAGAGTTCCTCCAGCATTTTGTGTTTTGCTCGGAATGCCAGCATTTGCAGTTCCTTATCTCTCTCTCTCTCTCTCTCTCTCTCCTTTCTCTCTCTCTCTCTCTCTCTCTCTCTATAATATCTGTGTTTGATTGATTGGGCAGAAGAGGGTGCAATGCAGCTTTTAATATTCAAACACATCTGTTTCAGACCACACAGAAAATCGATACCTCAGTAATTACAGCCTTTCAAACAAATCCATGCGCTATGGAAATGAGAATCAGGTCTCCTGTTATTGGAAAGGAGACCAAACACAGCTTGTACCTCCTCTGGAACAATGTCGCTGACTGCAGACAAGAATCCAACACAGGAGGCATGAAAATAATGAATAGAACTGGTCTCTTATCCTTGGCAGGTGCCAATAGAAATATTTGTCTAAATGATTTATTTTTCAATTTGGTGCCTACCTCTTAGAGCTGCTATTGGCAACATCATTCAGCTTGTCCACACAGCCTGAATCGGACAATGCTCAACACACCATCGTAATTCTGCTTTCAACAGTCACGCCCTTCTTCTACACTCATATACCATCTAATAACAAATGCTTTGGGATAGAAATTCCCATGCACAATGCAATCGATGGCACGGTGGCGCAGCGGTAGAGTTGATGCCTTATGCCCCTGTCCCACTTAGGAAACCTGAACAGAAACCTCTGGAGACCTTGTGCCCCACCCAAGGTTTCCGTGCGGTTCCCGGAGGTTGCAGGTGGTTGCCGAAGGTTGCAGGTAGTGGAAGCAGGTAGGGAGACTGACAAAAACCTCTGGGAACTGCACGGAAACCTTGGGTGGGGCGTAAAGTCTCCAGAGGTTTCCGTTCAGGTTTCCTGAGTGGGACAGGGGCATTTGACAGTGCCAGAGACCCGTGTTTGATACTGACTATGGGTGCTGTCTGTGCACAGTTTGTACGTTCTCCCCGTGACCTGCGAGGGTTGTCTCCAGGAGCTCCGGTTTCCTCCCACACCCCACAAATTTGTAGGTTAATTGTATAATTGTAAATCAATATAATTGTAAATTGTCCTTAGTGTGTGTAGGATAGTGTGTTAGTGCGCGGGGATCGCTGGTTGGCGCCGACTCGGTGGGCCAAACTAAGCTAAACTTAACTAAACGAGGAGATTTTAATTGAGGGAATTGGTGACTCTTTGCAGGCACAGCATGCTGTGGCAAATTGTATCTCATTCCTCCTGGAATGTACCTCGGTCAGCTGTGATGGAATCTCCACTCTAATATATTAATGTAATTACACCCTTAGGAAATGGAGTGAGCTTTGAATGTAGGATCAGGCCTTAACTTCAACGCTCTGCATTTTTAATTCTAATTTACACAAAGAATTATATGCTGTACACACTGAAAAATCACTTCTCCGAGACCTCACACGGAACCAGCTCAACCTCTCATGGCCGCTTATTCTAACGTCCAGACCTTTTAAACGAAGAAATCCACAGGTATCAGAAATTAATCATATACAGTAAGTGCTTAGAATTCAGCCCCAAAGTACAGCAGTGAATTTACCATTTAAGTGGTGCATGACTATAATAAGGTAATCGTAAAATAAAATATAACGTAAAATCTTTCTCTATACACATGTCATGGCTTAGTGAAGCTTTGTGTTTAATACAGCATGGAAATAGGCCCTTCAGCCCACCGAGTCCAAGCTGGTCACCAGTTCACACTTTATCCGTTATTAGTTCTACTTTATCCCACTTTCTCATCCACTCCTTACACACTCAGGGCAATTTACAGAGGACAATTAACCTACAACTACCCACGTTTTTGGTACGTGGGAGGAAACCGGAGCACTCAGAAGAAAGCCATGTGATCACAGGGAGAACGTGCAAACTCCACACAGACAGCACCCGATGTCAAGAATTGAACTCGGGACTCTGGCGTTGTGAGGCAACAGCCCTAAGCTGCAATTCACAGACAGCACCCGAGGTCAGGATTGAACCCAAGTCTCTGGCGTTATAAGGCATCGGCTCCACCAACTGTGCCACCATGTCGCCATGTTATAGTGATTTGTAATTACTTGAGGAAAATAATAGACGTGCATCAAAGAGATATGTGTCCTGGGCTGTGCACAATTAACATATCAATGCACTACTTTTAAATGATGAGAAACAAAGTGGTTCGGGCAGCATCTGTGGAGAAAATGGACAGTCTATCCGCCTCCACAGATGCTGCCTGACCCGCTGTGTTCTTTGTTTTCTTGCTCAGGTTTCCAAATCTGAATCTCTGTGTCTCTATTTTTTAAATGGAACTGACTACCACAATCTTAGTTTTTAGTCTTTAGCGAAACAGCGCGGAAACAGGTGGTTCGACCCAACGAGTCCACGCCGACCAGCAATTATCCAAACACTAATTCTATCCTACACACTAGAAGCAATTTACAAATTCAATTAACCTACAGACTTGTATGTCTTTGTGGAGTGTGGGAGGAAACCGGAGCATCCGAAGAACACCCACACGGCCACAGGGAGAATGTACAAAGTCCTTAAAGGGCCTGTCCCACTGCGGCAACCTAATTTGCGAGTTTAGAAGAGTTTGCTCTCGCAGCACGGTCGACACGTGCAGGAGGTCCTAGGATGTCACTGGAACTCTCCTTCATGCTCGAGGAAAGTTCCTGCTTACCCATGGACTCAGTTTTCAGCATATTGAAAAATCTTCAGCGAGTAGAAATTTCAAGCTCGAGGATTTTCAGGCGAGTGCCCTCGAGCTTGAAGGTCGAAGACAGTCGCTGAAAAGTCGCGTTAGTGGGACAGGCCCTTAAGCAGCACACTGCACGCTCTCACTGGACTGGCTTTGCTTACGCCCTATCTATTTTTACAGTGTTTTTGAAAGATAAGTGCGAGCTTGCACACAAGAGTTAACTTTTCATCTCCTCGCTGTAAATTTCAATTTTGTTTCACAACTACTGCCTGACCAGCTGAATGTTTCCAGCATTTCCTGTCTTATTTTGTTTCTGTAGCATCTGCAGTTCATTTGCTGATTTTCACTAGGATTAACTTACCCGTTCTCCTCAGAAAAGTGGTGTTGCGTCTTTTGTGTCCATTTGAGAAGCTTGAACTCCATAACCGGGGAGGAATTTCTTTGGACAGGGGGTGGTGAGTCTGTGGAATTCATTGCCACAGACAGCGGTGGAGGCCAAGTCATTGGGTATTTTTAAAACGGAGATTGAGAGGTTCTTGATTAGCAAGTGCGTCAAAGGTTACGGAGGGAAGGCAGGAGAATGGGGTTGGGAGAGAAAAATTGATCAGCCATGATCGAATGGCAAAACAGACTTGATGGGCTGAATGGCCTAATGCTGATCCTATGACTTATAGGCATATGGTTTAACCCAGCGTTTCTTAAACTTTTTACCCTTGCAGAACCCTTGAAATAATTTTCATGTCTCAGGGAACCCCTACATTAAATATTTTTATTAATCTAAAAAAAAAAAAACATACACATACATGCAATGTGTACAGCATACAAATTCATATAACATCCCTAAATGATGGGTAAAAATAACGTGGATGAATGAGGGACTGTACCTGCACGCCAGGAAGCACAGACTGATGGAGACCGTGCATGCGTCTGTACTCCAGTGAGTCACTGGATGATACATAGAAACATAGAAATTAGGTGCAGGAGTAGGCCATTCGGCCCTTCGAGCCTGCACCGCCATTCAATATGATCATGGCTGATCATCCAACTCAGTATCCCGTACCTGCCTTCTCTCCATACCCTCTGATCCCCTTGGCCACAAGGGCCACATCTAACTCCCTCTTAAATATAGCCAATGAACTGGCCTCAACTACCCTCTGTGGCAGAGAGTTCCAGAGATTCACCACTCTCTGTGTGAAAAAAGTTCTCCTCATCTCGGTTTTAAAGGATTTCCCCCTTATCCTTAAGCTGTGACCCCTTGTCCTGGACTTCCCCAACATCGGGAACAATCTTCCTGCATCTAGCCTGTCCAACCCCTTAAGAATTTTGTAAGTTTCTATAAGATCCCCTCTCAATCTCCTTACACAAATCCGTCACATGCAGCTCCTGCCCACTGACCACTACAGGCCGTGTCACACTGACACACTGTATAGACATCGCTAAATATATTCCCTATGATTATTATACTTTTAAACGATATAACAGGTTGAAGACTTTATTATAATACCCAAGAAGTTTCCAAGAATATGCCTTACGTGTATAATAAAATTACGAATACGAAACTAAGCACAAAAATGACTCATAAATGCATTTACATATGATTAGCCTATTTATAACTATTTCGCTCGGAACCCCTGGTGACCTCTCACGGAACCCTAGCGTTCTGGGGAACCCCTGTTGAGAAACGCTGGTCTAACCAAAAGGCAGAATCTTTGGTCTTCTACATCAGTGTATGAACCAGGATTTGGGTGATCATATCTACAGCATGGAGATGCAACAAACCATCATTTGATTCAGATGTAAGCAGGTTAAGCACTGTGGCCACAAGCTGATTGAAAAATAAATGACAATGTTCACTAATATGCCTGAGAGATTTGAATTATATTTTTCAATCAGCGTAGATCGAAATCTTATACAACAACATGCCTTTTGTTCAAACCCAAGAAGGCAAGAACTTCCTCAGACATTCAAACACACTAATAATTTTGTCAAGAAATGCAGTGAAACAAGCAGATAATTGAGTGTGTATTGAGAGATGATGTTTACAATGAAGCTAAGTGAAGTACAGGTATAAAAGGATGAGGAAGCAGAGGGGGAATGGGAAGTTAGAGAAGGAGGGAGTGATCATGGCCTGTTGTGTGTTTTAATTTAACATTTTGCTTGTCATTAGATCATAGATTGGAACAAAAAGAAATAGGTACGATGAGAGATGGGGACCGAGAAGAACACCTGATTGTGGCGTATTAAAAGCAATCACATTGTATTCAATTTGGAGATGATATTACTACTCTGATCCAGAGTTTAGAAGAATGCGAGGGGACTTGGTTGAGAGGTCTGGACAGTGTGCATGGTGTGAGAATATTTCTTCTTCTGAGAGTGCCGAGAACTAAAGGCCACTGTTTAAAGGTCATCCATTTTCTCACTGTTTGAAGCTTCCTTCCACCAAGGGTGGAGCAAGAATGGTTTTTGAATATTTTTAAGGCAGAGGTCGATGAATTCTTGAAAAGCATCAGACTGCTGGTGGACAGGAAGTCAGAGTTGAGGTTAATATCAGATTAACTATGATCTCTTTATAAAGATCTATGACCTTTATCATGTAAGTGGGCGGCACGGTAATGCAGCAGAAGTTGGTGCCGTTCAGCACCAGAGACTCAGGTTCGATTCCAACTAGGGGTGCTGTCTTTACGGAGTTTGTACATTCTCTCAGTGACCACGTTGGTTTTCTCCGAGATGTTCGGTTTCCTCCCACACTCCAAAGAAGTAAACAGAATTTCGTTCAGACCGAAAGGTCTGAATGACAATAAACGAATCTAATCTAATGTAATCTAAGTACAAGTTTGTAGGTTAATTGACTTGGTATGAATGTAAGATAGTTCCTAGTGTGTAGGATAGTGTTAATGTGCAAAGATCGCTGGTCGGTGCGGACTCAGTGGACCGAAGGACCTGCATCCAGCCTGTATCTCTAAACTAAACTAAACTAAATCCGTGCACTGTGGATGGCTCAATTGTAATCATGCATTGTCTTTCCGCTAACTGGTTAGCATGTAATAAAAGCTTTTCACTGTACCTCGACACACATGACAATAAAGTATACTCAAACTCAAATTCATTAAACAGTGGAGCAGATTCAAGGGGTCAAGCGGTCTACTCCTACTCCTTCTACGCCTATGCATATTTCTTGTATGTTTGTTTGTTCCAAACAGAATACTTTAATACATTCCTGATGGCAAGATCATGACTCTAAGGCACACTAGCGCTAGTTATTTCAAAAAAAGCCCACATGTTAAATTTGTAATATTTGTCTTTTATTATTATAAAATGCTTTAAAGATGTGTACTGACTTTCAAAAACTGTCTGTGTGCATCTAATTCCCTTTATGTAACATTGTAAGAACTGCTTTGTTCATATAACATATTTGAGAATATGAAATACTCTGGGGAAAGTCTGAAACTTGCTTGACATGTTGACTCCCTGCCCAATAACTGGTGTTCTTTCTAGCTGTGGTAATATTTATCAGTTTGTCTGAGCACATTTCCCAAAATGGGCAAAGGGCCTGTCGCTAAGGAAACTCGGCGTAACTGTACATTTTTGATTGCCTCAGATCATGAGACCATTGGGTATTTGATGTTGGCACAACATAAGAGGCAGATCATTTAAAACTGAGATGCATAGAAATGTCTTCTCTCCGGGGGTAGTGAATCCCTGGGATTTTCTGACACAGCCAATTGTTAAAATATATATACTTTGAAGTTCTAGGAACTGATTGTACTTTCAGAGTGTGTGAAGGACTGTAGGAGGCTCAAACATCTACTGCCATTGTATACACAATCTCATTGTATTCAATGTTGTGAAGACTTTACCATGTTAAACACATTCTCTTTTCTACCACTAGAGTTTAGAAGAGTGACAGGAGACTTGATGAAATACATAGAGGTCATGAATATAATATTGTCATAACTGTGCTACCTATTCCAGCCGACAGTGGGGTGACCCATCACAATGTCAGGTTGTTACTGCTGCTTCATAGTTCCTGGGACCAGGGTTTCATTCTGACCTCAGGTACTATCTGTGTGGAGTTTGCATTCACATGGGTTTCTACTGATGCTATGGTTTCCTCCAACATCCCAAATACATGTTTTTAGGTAAAGGCCAGCTGCAAGTTACCCCTTCAAGTAGGTCAGGGGCAAGTGAGGTGGCAGCAGCCTGATTCGCCGCTGCAATATATAGGACTGTTCGATTAACTTTTTGCACCTTTGTCAGCAACAGAAATGTGGCGATTCTTGTATTCTGCCTTGGTGAGTTCTGCTTTGATTTTACTGGGTCGTATGCAAAAGAAAGAATTTCACTGTAACTAGGTACAAAGCACAAAGTATCAATGAATCTTTGAATTGAATTGAAAATAATCTCAGGGAAGTTGATGGACAATTGAAGGGAACAGGTTGAAGGGGAATGGGATTGCTCTTCTGGGAGCCAGCCAGCATGGACCAGATGGGCTGAACAACCTCCCTCTGTGCAGTTATGAGTAAATAAATGTAAATTTAGTACTATATTACAGAGTATTCACCTTCACTGTGGATCGGAGCTCAAAAAAACAAAAACTTGCATTTTTCCTATCTGCATCAGGGAATCCTAAAATGCTTATCAGCCAATAATAGAAACGTCGAAAATGCAACACCATTTTCTTGCAGTATACTCCCACAAACTACAATGTGATAATGGCCAGATGATCTGTTTGGAGGTGTTAATTATGAAATAAATATTGGGCAGAATATTTAGGATAACTCCCTCAATAATCTTCAGAATTACAAAATAACAACCTGGTATCAGTTCTACATGTTGTGTGAATGGTAAAACCTTTAATGCCACTGCCTGCCACCAGAACTAAAGTGAAGCAATAGCCTAGTCCCTGTAGTGGGACTTGAGCCTACACTTACTGATTGAGAGGCATAAGGTATTCAATTTATGAGAGACATTAATAAGGTAGGTGGTAAGAAATGTTTCCCTTTTGCAAGATGGAATGGTAAGATTTTTACTCCCCATCCAAACCAGAGTCCATAGGCTTAAGTTTAGAGGGGATCCAAAGAATGTTTCACCCAGACAGCGGTTAAAGTCTGAGACGCAAAGTCTGAGAAGATGGTGAAGGCAAAAGGCTCTCATGACATTTAAAAAGCACCTGAATGAGTACTTAAACTGGCACAGTGTAGTATGCTATAGACCGTGCTGGTAAATGGGATTAGTGTAGATAGGTACTTGATGATTGCCAAAGACATTAGACCATAGCCATTAGACTATAGATATTAGACTATAGACACAGAGAGTTCTGTTTCTATGCTGCACGACATGACTCTAAAGGGACCCTCCCTCTTGGGCGTCATTTGCGCGTCATTTACACGATATAATTTACGCGTCGTGACGCACACGTGATGCGTGGTGACGTAGGCGGTGACGCGCAGTCACGCACGGCGCCCCAGGATTTTGGGATTTGCGTGACGAGCAAATGACGCCCAAGTGGGACAGGCCCTTTAGATTAGGTTATCGTGCAGTCAATCATTCTCGATACCTCGATGCCTCTGGATTGTTGCCCTTGTACTGTGGCTCGCTAAGCCATTTCAAATAATAATTGTGGATAGGAGGTATTAATGTAAAGGAAAAACAATCTTCTAAAGTCATAACCTGTTCTAATTGCAAGCAGCAATCAGTTTAAACTCAGTTTTGTACGTAAACAATGCTGTCTGCAGATCATATGCTCCTGACCCACAGCAGAAGGCTGGCTGATCAAGAGATATGGTTTGTAAACTGATATAACTGTGGGACACTCTCGTACTCATCAGCCAAATGTCAGGCAATGAGGTTATATTAATTGGCCTATATCAAACCAGGCATCAGACATTTCAGATGTTATTTTGTATTATTGTGATAAGATTCAAGAAAGCTTCTAAATGAGACTTACTTTGCCATTTAGCATATCAAACACAGTAATTCTCTTTCAATATTTGGGTAATTGTTGTATCCAGAGAGTCAGATTCACAATACTAATTTTGGGTAAAGATCGACCCAAAAGGCTGGAGTAACTCAGCAGGTCATGGAGCATTTCTGGAGAAAATGGATATGTGATGTTTCAGGTCAGGATCCTTCTTCAGACTGCAGAAGACATAGTCTGAACAAGGGACCAGACCGGAAACATCACCATTTAGCATATCAAGACACGGAAACATTTTCGTTTTCCCCAGAGATGTTGACTGACCCATTGAGTTACTCCAGTACTCTGTGTCTTTTTTTTGTAAACCAGCGCCTGCAGATCCTTGTTTCAACATCTTGGTGAATCCCTTTTGCACCTTCTCAGTTGCTACCACATCCTTCCTCACATATGGCAACCAGGGCTGTAAATAATACTTCAAATCTTTGGTATAAACCAGCATCTGCAGTTCCTTTTTATCATTATTTTTGGGTACCTGGACTTTCAATCCTCAGAAGGTTTTAGACCATCATATGAATTATTTTGGTCCAGCAAAGATGTCTGAACATTCTGAAGTGGGTTGTCAGTTACTATGTACGCCCAGTGTAAATAGATAATTCAATGAAAGAATTTGACAGACTCAAAGTATTGAAGTAGGCGATGTCATCGCAGCGATTGAAATTATATTGAATCACCTGCTGTTAACTTTGTTCTTGAGAATATAAAAACGTGATGTACTTTGAGTTCAGAGGGATTCTACTGTGAGTGTCTCCACGAGAATGTCTGCTTGTCATGTTGAATAAAGATCTTCCACATCTACCAGTTTCTCCAGTTCCTCAATGACTCAGTCACAGGCATAACATAAGACTAGTTATTTATTTCCATTTTAAAATTCAGGATTATTAACTGATTTTAAGTTGCACAAGCTGCCACAGTGGAATTTTAACTCAAGGCCAGAGGGGGAACATGAAGAGGGGATGAACTGAAACTTCACCCCTCAATGTTCGCCAGAGATGCTGCCTGACCCGCTGAGTTACTCCAGCACTTTGTGTTCTTTTGTTTATCATCAAGGCCTCTGGTTGGGGTGGAAGGTAGCAACCTTCACGTGGTCCGCCCTGTTTCGGCGAATGCAATCAACCCGGCGTGCACACAATCAAACAAGATCAAATGGAACAAGCTGCCTACAACTTTAGGCTGTGCATTCCATACGCAAGAAGAATAAGAGGAAGAAGGCCTCTGGTTTACTAACCTAGCAGATTTATCTCAAATCAACAAGCAAATGTCTTCTTATTTTACCCTTTTGAGATTAACATTTGGTAAGTGTAAAACAATAAATTGTTTAGTTAAGAATTTTCATTATTTAATCTAAATAAATATCATAATTAACCAAAGAAACACTGTCAGAGTGAGGCCCAGCGCAAATCGGAGGAGCAGCACCTCATATTTTGCCAAGGTAGCTTACACCCCAGTGGTAAACTACCCAACTTCTCTAACTTTGACTTCTCTAAAATTGACTTCTCTAAGTTCAAGTAGCCCTTGCTTTCCCTCTCTTTCCATCCCCTCCCCCTTCCCAGTTCTCCGACTAGTCTTCCTGTCTCCGACTACATGTTATCTCTGTATCGCCCACTCCCCTGACATCAGTGAAGAAGGGTCTCGACCTGAAATGTCACCCATTCCTTCTCTCCAGAGATGCTGCCTGTCCTGCTGAGTTACTCCAGCGTATAGTGTCTATCTTTGGTTTAAACCAGCATCTGCAGTTGTTTCCTACACAAATTATTTTACACAACATCTTCAGGTAGGAACTGAGAGAGGTCATTAAGCCACCATAACCTACTTCATCATTCATTTCCATTATAGATAATCTGTATCCCAGTTCCATTTGATCTTCATCTCTTAAAACCCTAACCCAATCTGAAGGGTCCAAACCCGAAATATCAACTGTCTATTTCCCACCAGAGATGCTGCCTGACCTGTTGAGTTCCCACCAGCAGTTTGTATCTTGCTCCAGATTCCAACATCTGCAATCCTTCATGGCACCTAAAATATATCTTCCTGCCTCAGTTCTGAATGTACCTTTATATTTCATGGTGAAGGAATGTTTTGAATACCGAATGCTTAAGATGCAGAGGCTAAATAATGATTTAATTCCACATCTCAAAATATTTCTCCAATCATCAGTTTTTTGTTTTGAGGGATTATGTCAGCCTCTTAGTGCAGCTGTTAATGAACATTTGCGAGTGCTGCAAGACAGACGCTGTTTCCTTAATTATTTTTAACATGTGTAGAGAGAGGCACAGCGGGAATAAAATTATGTTCTATTATTGTAGCAGTGTGCTTCACGATGACATGATAGATTACCGTTGCAGAGTCCGCTGCCATTAACACGTATCGTACTGCCGTGTCATGACATCCCAACTCTTATACTTGATGCCTCAGCCTCTGAAGGCAAGCTTACTATTGTTATATTCCGGACCTCTGAATGAACAACAACTTACATGCTGGTTGCCTGGATCATGAGAGAGAGATTTGTTACCACGCATTCCCTGGCTATATTGAACACCAACTCATTAACATATACATGACTATGTATGAATACATTACACTGCTCTCCTTTTTATTAAGTATTAAATCTAAGTACTCAGTTACAATTTTGTTGTTGTGATACGTGATTTAAACCAGTTCTTATAAAATCTTAAATGATAAACATAAAATATTTATTTTACATATCTACACATTTTTGTTTTACTTGTGCAGTGAGTTATTTAACTTACAAACCTAACCTGACTACTGGTTTACAGATCCTGCCTGTCCGTCTAACAGTAACAGGTGTAACAGGTTTAGGTGTTGACTCAACTGTAGGCTTGTTTGGCTCTGTTTTAGTACACTGACTTTGACCAGAGGAATCTGTTTCTTTGTCTGTACTAACTGAACTTTGTGTTTCAATCACAGTGGTCTCTTCCAACTCACTTTCAGATAAAAACTCAGGGATTAGGACCATGCTCAGTTTTTAGTTCATCTTTGGCTGGAATCATTTGATCAACATGAACACTTTTGATCCTATCTCCAACTTCAACTAAGTATCTTTTCATTCCATACACTTCCACTATTTTCCCAACATCCCATTTGTTTTGACTGGACTTGTTGGAAGGACTGAGGACACGAACCTGCTCATCTGGCTTGAAGTACCTCTCCTTTTTGTGGGAGTCAAAATGGCGTTTTTAACTTAACTGTTTTTGCTCAACTCTCAAGGCCAAATTGGGTTGAACTAGACTTAGGCTTATTCTTAGCCATCTCTTCAATAGTTCTGCAGGTGAGTAACCTGTTGTTGTGTGGTTCTGTACTTCAGCAAGAAACTAGCCAGACGATGTTTCATGCTGAGCTTTGAACTACCATGCAAAACCTGTTTCTTGAGAGCATCTTTGACAACTCTAACAGACCTTTCCGCTGCCCCGTTGGAGGCTGGATGGTATGGGGGAACAAGTGTGTGTTTTACACCATTCCGCTGCATGAACTCTTTGAACCGTTCTGAACGGAACTGAGGCCCGTTATCAGAAACATGTTCTTCCGGTAAACCATGGCATGCAAAAATGGATCTCAACTCATCTATGGTACGCTCCGTAATAGTGCTTGACCCCATATGCTTAACCTCAATCCATTTGGAATGACTACCTACTAGTACCAGAAAGTGATCATTATCCTTTTCCAAAAAATCTACATGAACTCTCTGAAAAGGTCTACTTGGCCATGACCAGGGTTGCAGTGGTGTTTTTGGTGGTTAACTCCGGCAATTTTGGCAGACGCTACATTTGCTCACCAGTGACTCAATGTCACTGTCAATATCAGGCCAATACACAAAACGTCTGGCAATTGACTTCATGCTTACTATGCCAGGATGTTCGGCATGAAGTTTATTCATAATTTTATTTCTCAAAGACTCTGGTACAACCACTCTGTAACCCCACGTAATGCATGCCTGCTAACATGGTAATTCATGGCGTTGATTATAGAATGGCTTCAGATCTGAGTTCAGAACTGCGTACAATCCACTATCGATTTCAGTCCAACCGTTCAATGTCTGTTCATAAACCCACCAGTGTCTTTCTTTGTTTTTGCTGCAATTTCTGTTGCAGTCACTGGAAAATCTTCATCTACAACTTGCAGTGTGCAGATTGAGTTCTCACTTCCCATTTCAGAGTTCTCATGGGGCAACCGGGACAACACATCTCCAACTGCGTTGCACTTGGAGCTTCTGTACTCAACCTTGTAGTCATACTGGGACAGCAAAATTGCCCAGCGCTGCATCCTTGATGCCGCCATGGAAGGTATAGCTGACTTGGGACCAAGTATCACTAGTAGTGGTTTGTGATCAGTCACTAGGGTGAATGGTCTGCCGAGAAGAAACTGATGGAATTTCTTGTTTCCGAACATGATTCTGAGTGCTTCCTTTTCTATCTGTGCATAATTGCATTCCCTCGGTGATAGGGTGCGGGATGCAAAAGCAATAGGCTTTTCCTGTCCGTCAGTCATTACGTGGGAGATCACTGCACCTACACCATAACTTGAAGCATCACAAGCAAGTTTCATCTCGCATGTCATATCGTAGTGAACAAGGAGTTTGTCACTTGTCAGGTTTTCCTTGCAGATGTCATATGCATGTTGCTGTTCCTTTCCCCACGTCCATTTCACATATTTTTGTAGCAGATGATGCAGTGGTTTTTTGCACAGTTGCTAAAGCTAGAAGGAATTGTGCATAGAACTGCACCATTCCAAGGAATGATCGTAGCTCTGACACATTGTTGGGTTTTGGAGCATTCACTATTGCTTCAACCTTCACATGGCAAAGTCCTTTGGCGTCTACTTTGAGTCCAAGGTAGACCAACTCTGACTGCGCAAATGCACATTTACTTTGTCACAGTTTAATATTGTGTCAGTTCAGTCATGTGAGAACTTGCTCGAGGATTTCCAAATGTTCTACCATGCCCTCTGTGAATATCAGTAGGTCATCCTGGTTGCACACATAGTGCGGAATGCCTTGTAACATTTTGTCCATGACAGACTGAAAATTCTTCGGGGAGGATTTCACACCATAGGGCAGCTTTGTATATGAATACAAGCCCTTATGTGTGTTGATGGTCAAGTTCTGCTGACTTTCTTTGTCGACATTGAGTTGGGCGTAAGCGTGAGACAAATCCAGTTTAGTGAAGACTCTTGCTCCACTAAGTTTTGCGTACAGATCTTGCGAGGTTGGTAATGGATATTGTTCGTCATCAACGGCTTGGTTGATTGTGACTTTGTAGTCACCACATAATCAAACAGTTTTGTCAGCCTTGGGTACGGCCACAATTGCCTTGCCCAGTTACTCTGGTCTGTCTTCACGAGTACTCCATTCCGCTCCAACCTGTCAAGTTCTTCCTCCACTTGTTGCTTTAGTGCATATGGTACAGGTCTTGGTCGACAATACACAGGTCTCACATCTTGCTTAAGTCAAATGTGTGCAGAGTAGCCTGTTATTTCCGTGTAACTGTCAGCAAAAATGTTTGCATGTTTGCTTATGATGTTTTCAAGATGTGATTTGGACAAATCAACGCTGAAAATGTTCTTCCAGTCTAACTCTATTCTACTCAGCCAATCCTTTCCAAGGAGGGTTGGTTTATTTCTGTAGCTGGCCACTATGATGGGCAGTGTTACTGACTGACCATTATGCTGAACTTTACAGTTCATTTGTCCACATGTCTCCAAAACTTTGCCCAAGTAGGTTCTCAGCTTGACCTTACTCTCAAACAATGGTATCTGTAGGAACTTTGTTTCGTACAGGTCTTTGCTCATGACCGAACAATCTGCAGCCGTGTCAATACACATATCAATTAACTGTTCATTTATCAATAGTTTAGTTTGAAAGTCCTTGTCTTGGCTGACTGTAGGCTTATCCATGTTGGTTGCATAAATGGTGTACAACCCAAGTTCATTTCCATCTGGGTTCACCTCCAAGTTGTGAACTTATCTCTGGTGTTGTCGCTTGATTGCCACAGATTGTTGGTTTCCTGTTTTAAGCTTGGCCCGACATGCTGAGGCGATATGGCCTTTCTTCTGGCAGTTATAGCACTTGGCCATTTTAAACTGACAAAATTGGGATGAGTGATCACCGTTGCAACGATAACAACTGGCTGAACTCAGCTCCCCGCCATACTTTGGTTTTGGCTTAGTGCCTCTTGGTTTGGCCATAGGCACTGCCTTGTGGCTGTAAACGGCCACTGAAGTCCGTGGTAGACAAAACTCGCAAACATTCTTTGATGCCATCTCTATTGTGGTAGCAATCTTGCACGCTTTCTCGAATGTAAGATCTGGAGTGTTCATGAGTTTGGACTGAATTTGTTCATCCACTAGGCCACAAACAAAACTGTTGCGTAGTGCGCGTCCGAGAAAGGTTCCAAAGTTATAGTGCAATGTTAAGTTTTTTCAAGGCAACAATGTACTCATTAATTGTCTCCTTCTGCTTCTGATTTCTAGTGCCAATTTTATAGCTTTCTGCAATTTCCAGAGGCTTTGGGTTGAAACGCTCCTCCAACTTCGTCATAATGTCATTGAATGGCACGTCTTTAGCCTTTATGGGCGCAAGGAGATTCACGAGTGTGCCGTACTCTTCAGGACCGACCTCCGTGAGCAGAATCGCCTTATTTGTTTCAGTCACTATCTCTCCTTCACCACTAATCTCCATTATGTTTTTTTGCCATGAAAAACATGTTTGCTCTCTCCATATAGGAGCTGAAAGGCTCTCTACACTTGTCAAAAGTGCCAAGGTTTCCGATGTAGCCCGTGGACGCTGCCATCGTGTAGTGTCTTTTTTTTTAAAGTCCGTTCAAAAACCCCAATTTCCTGTCTGTTTTGGTGTAACAATTCACCTAAAACTTAGCTGTACAAAGGCTATTCAACTTGAGAAACTCGACAAAAAAAAATCTTATACAATCCCAAGGACGGCATCTTGCCACATAGACACAACATAGAGACAGCCTGACAAACTCTCGACGATTTGTCCAGCTGCTGTTTTAAACTAGTGCCCTGCATAGAAGGATCTGTGGCCTATCGTGTCCAGCTTGCCAACAACTGCGACACAACCCCGTATTTACTGTTTAAAATGTTCAACAATACTGCATGTTGCAAAACTGTCATGCACTGTATTTAAAGGATGAGTTCACAAACTCTATCCCATCCTCGTCGCCAATTTTGTTATATTCCGTACAGCAGAATGAATAACAACTTACACGCAGGTTGCCTGGATCACGAGAGAGAGATTTATTACCCAGCATTCCCTGCTTATATTGAACACCAACTCATTAACATAAACATGAATATGTATGATTACATTACAACTATGTAGCTTCTTCTCGTTTTAGCCACTTGTATCGCCACTTTCAGCAAGCTGTACACTTGCATCCCATGCCCGTCTGAATATCGTCCAAGTCAAAAGCAGCTCTTAAGCTTAAAATTGAAAGTACAGAGTGCAGCGAAGATTTACGAAGATGCGACCAGTGTAGCTGGGACATGTTGGCCGGTGTATGCAAGTTGGGCCGAAGGACCTGGTTCCACACTGTATCACTCTATGACTATATTGCCAGGACTTGAGGGCCTAAGCAATAGGGAGTGTTTCAGCAGGCTAGGACTGCATTCCTTGGAGCGTAGGAAGATGAGGGGTGATCTTATCGATGTGTATACAATCATGAGGGGAATAGATAGGGTAGATGCACAGAGATGTTTACCCAGAGTAGGGGAATCAAGAACCAGGGGACATGTTGGAGGTTTAAGATGAAAGGGGAACAATTTAATGGGAAACTAAGGGGTAACATTTTCACACAGAGGGTGGTGGGTATATGAAATGAGCTGCCGGAGGAGGTAGTTGAAGCAGAAACTATAAGAACATTTAAAAGACATTTGGACAGGTACATGAATAGGAAATGTTTAGAGGGATATGGGGCAAACATGGGCAGCTGGGAGTAGTATGGATGGAGCACTTTGGTCGGCATGGGCAAGCTGGGCCAAAGGGCCTGTTTCCGTGCTGTGCTCCATTCCACTCTATTAGAAATAGCTGCCATCGAAGGCCATTTGCAGGAAGATGTTCCGAACCTCGGTTCCTCTTTGCATGAGGAAATATTTCCCAATGAAGGCCTGCCACTAATTGATAGACAATGCTTGCTTGTCCTAGAATCCCTGACCTGTGAAAATAGCAGGTCTCCATACACACTATCAATTCCATTTTGACATCTGAATTTCCCAGGATCCACTGAGCACAAGTTTGAAAATATATTATCCATGTCCATTCATTTTCTAGAATTATCGATAGCACATAAATTCAAAAAGACAAAATTCATCAATAATATTTTACAGTGCAGTGATTAGGTTGAAGTATTTGCCGATGAATTTCTAAAATTATATCATTAATAAATCAAAATAAACCTGCCTCTCCGGTTAAGTCAACTATTTTTAAACATTAAAAATGTCAACAAGTTGTCTTCAAATCAGTCTCTGTATAACAATACTGGCTAAAGGGCCGCTAACTGCCCAACCTGGGTAGGAAAGAACTGCAGATGCTGGTTTAAGTCGAAGATAGACACAAAATGCTGGAGTAACTCAGCGGGACTGGCAGCATCTGTGGAGAGTAGGAATGGGTGACGTTTCGGATTGAGACCCTTCTTCAGACTGAAAGTCCGAAGAAGAGTCTCGACCCAAAATATCACCCATTCCTTCTCTCCAGAGATGCTGCCTGTCCCGCTGAGTTACTCCAGCATGTTGTGTCTAACTGGCTATTCAGCAATCAATAGAGAAATGCAGACTGATGAGGTTCATAGTTCTTGAATAGTTTAAAGATATTTCCTTTTTTCATTTTTTTCCATAGAGCCATAGTCAGACAGTGTGGAAACAGGCCCTTTAGCCCAACTTTCCCACGCCAACCAACATGTCACATCTACACTAGTCCCAGTTGCCTGCGCCTGCCCCTGCCCCACATCTCTCCAAACCTCCCCTATCCATGTACCTGACTAAATGTTTCTTAAAGATTGCAATATCTGCCTTAACTACCTCCTTCAGCAGCTCATTCCATATACCCAACACCCTTTATGTTTTCCTTACATTTACTAATGTATCAATCATGGGGTTTTTTAAGAAACTCATCTCAGTTTTTACAAACATTGCTATCTTTGCATATTATTTGCAATGCAGTGCTAATGTTTGATTTATGTTATAATTACAAGACCTTTGGCTCAACTTGTGTAAGCTATGGAAAACGATGAACACTGGTTCACCACACTCTTCTTTATCTGTCAAAATTCCCTTATCCCGCGTCTGGACATGTCTTAACTAGGCAGCTCCATCTGGCATCAGATCTCACATTTTAAACGCACTCTGGCTAACAATTTCTTTGGAATTCCTTGGTGTTCATATTAGGGACTGCCTCAAATCCCTGCACCTTCATTCTGAATTCCCATATCAATTTATAATTCATAGGAACAAAAGTAGGCCATTCAGCCCATTGAGTCTCCACTCTGCCTATATAACTGGATACATCAACTCTAACCTACCTTGTCAAAGCTCGAGACATTAGTTGGGCCATGGTTTCAGATTTCTTTATTCAGATAGGAGGCCAGAAGGTACTTTTGTTCCTTAAATCTATTCCATCACCAAGAGCCATCTCATTCCCCTGCACTAATTTACCCTGTAACATGTTCCCATTCATTCCCAACCCCACTCACTCATGCAGACGAGAAGCAATTAACTGTGGTCAAATAAGCTACTAACCTACATGTCTTTCAGATGTGTGGAGAAACTGGGCACCCAGTGGAATTGCATGCAGTCGTAGGGGAAACATGTAAACCCCATACAGCCTGTGAGGCGGCAGCTCTACTAGCTGTGCCATTTTATCAAGTCACATTGTCAACTTTGGCTTTCCCATAGAAAAGAGCCCCAGACTATTCAGTCTGAGATACACACAAAATGCTGGAGTAATTCAGCGGGCCAGGCAGCGTTTCTGGATAGAAGGAAGGGTAACGTTTTGGGTCGAGACCCTTCTTCCCGAGACGTCACCCATTCCTTCTATCCAGTGATGCTGCCTGGCCCGTTGAGTTACACCAGCATTTTATGACTATCTTTGATGTAAACCAGCATCCGCAGTTCCTTTCTCCACATATTCAGTCTGAGAGATGCACATTCTAAATCTCCATTCATTGTATGCTATGTATTTTGCACCTTCCCCAGTACCCTGTTGACAATATGATGGCCAGAATTGGTTTTAAGTCAGCAGTTTCAGCATAAATGACTTAGGCTTCAGTGAGACCATTCCCAAGTGCACTTGTGCCTGGGTGCTTCTGCTCGAAGGGTTGAATTGCACGTGAAATGGTGTCATAGACCAATTCATGTACGGCCACTTCTATTCTGTATCTTTGTCAAATAAAATTGTCTCAAAACTAAAAACACAACAGGTTGCCAACTAACCTGGCCTTGAATTTAAATCCTTTCTGCATGTGGCGGTCATTCTTACTAACGCAGATAAGTGAGTGTGTCGATGCATATGATTCTGTGAGGCCAAGACAATTTAATGAAGAAAACAGCAAAAGTTAACAGTGCAATCAATTAGCTATGAGCAATATTGTGAAAACAATAATTACATTTACAAAGCAAATTAAAAGGTAAACTTTCTGCCGGATTACAAAATTAATTAAAATGGTTGGCCCAGTATTTCCCTCAGTCACATAAATGATAAAGTCTTGGTTCTAATACAGTTCTTTGGAATCTGCAAATACATTTATTCATATAGGTATCCACGGTTTAGGTGAATTTAGAAATAAAAAAGTACATGCCATTAGTTTTGTTTAGTGATACAACATGGAAACAGGTACTTCTGCCCACTGAGTCCACGTCAACCATTCTTCACCCTCCATTAAGTTCTATGTTATCCCATTAGACATCCACTCCCTATACACTAGGGCCAATTTACAGAGGCTGATTAATCTTACAAACCCACACGTCTTTGGGATAGTATTTCAGTTTTTGATTTCGGCCCACTGAGTCTGCGCCAACCAGCGATCACCCATACACCTTGTGATGTCTTTGTAAGACGGTTGTGACTAGCACAATGAATACACGTCCGACATCTTGTAAGAAGGATTTAATCTTACAAAAAACTAACTTACAAAATTCTTAAGGGGTTGGACAGGCTAGATGCAGGAAGATTGTTCCCGATGTTAGGGAAGTCCAGGACAAGGGGTCACAGCTTAAGGATAAGGGGGAAATCCTTTAAAACCGAGATGAGAAAAACTTTTTTCACACAGAGAGTGGTGAATCTCTGGGACTCTCTGCCACAGAGGGTAGTTGAGGCCAGTTCATTGGCTATATTTAAGAGGGAGTTAGATGTGGCCCTTGTGGCTAAGGGGATCAGGGGGTATGGAGAGAAGGCAGGTACGGGATACTGGGTTGGATGATCAGCCATGATCATATTGAATGGCGGTGCAGGCTCGAAGGGCCGAATGGCCTACACCTGCACCTAATTTCTATGTTTCTATGTTTCTATCTGCACAACTTCTAGAAGGTCACCTGACCTCAGTCACGAGGCACAGGCACATTTGCCAGCTTCAGCTTTTGGCCTCAAGGGGCACTGGCATTTATATTACATATGCATCACACACTTCTTCTATCCTATGTACTGGGGACAATTTACAGAAGCCAATTACCCCACAACCTGCACGTCTTTGGAATGTGGGAGGAAAGCGGAACACCCGGAGGAAATCCACGTGGTCGCAGGAAGAACATGCAAACTCCACACAGACAGCACCCGAGGTCAGGATCAAACCCGGGTCTCAGGCATTGTGAGTCAGCAGCTCTATAATTGCACCACTGTGCCACCACTTAACAGTAATAGTTGAAATAAAAGATTCAAGGGTATAAATATATATTTTTAATACTCTCTAGAAATGATTCATCAAGCTATAAGAAAATAATTATTCTTACTTCGATGGCAGCACTCTTCTGGGTAATACTGCGCGCTCTCTGAGCAGCTTTAGTAACAAATGTGTTAATTCCTTCAAATGAAATCCCTCCGTCGACAGTTTTAACAAATACATTAAAAAAAACAGATTGCCACAGAAAAACGATCCATGTAAATGTTGCAGCATGTTACTAAGACTGTACAGCACAGTTTCACTCCTAATAAAATTATATCTGAAATGTCAAGCAATAGCTGTCGCTTTTCTTTGCCAAGATTAATTCATAATAAAATGAGATGTTTCAAAATGAAATGTACTTGCAAAGTGGCCAGCTGCAGATATACACATGTAACACGAGAATACTTTGGCAGTCCCTGTTTCGGGATTGTTCTTCCGATTACTGTTCTCAAATTACAACAATGAATTCATCTATTGTACATCCTGGGTTAGCCAAATGTTCAATCCCTTTAATTTCAGAAGTGTAGGATGATATATGCCAGACACTAACACTCAATGAAATGTCTATACCATAACATCGACCACACTCTGAAAGTACTTCCATGGATTTCTTCTCAGCTGCGTTCTTTGGCATCTGGACTGGGGTAGCAGCCATGATTTTTAGAGGCCTGCTTAATGGCTCGGTATCCATTCTTCAATCAGTCATAAGTTCATAAGTTCATAAGTTATAGGATCAGAATTTGGCCATTCGGCCCATCAAGTCTTCTCCGTCATTCAATCATGGCTGATCTATCTTTCCCTCTCAACCCCATTCTCCTGCCTTCTCCCCATAACCCCTGACACCTTTACTAATCAAGACTCCGTCAATCTCTGCCTTAAAAATATCCATTGACTTGGCCTCCACAGCCTTCTGTGGCAATGAATTCCACCGCCTTCTGACTAAAAATATTCCTCCTCAACTTTCTAAAGATACATCCTTTTACTCAAAGGCTATGTCCCCTGGTCTTCGACTCTCCCACGAGTGAAAACATCCTCTCGACATCCACTCTATCCACACCTTTCATTATTTGGTACGTTTTAATGTGGTCTCCCCTCATCCTTTTAAACTCCAGCGGGTACAGGCCCAATGCCATCAAACTCTCATCATATGTTAACCCGATCATTCCTGGGATCATTCTCATAAACAGTCCACAGTGAATGACGAAGAAGAAAGGCCTTCGTAATATTCATACCTCATAGCCAAGTTGCAAAGCCAGATCTCAGATAAAATCAACAACACAAAAGGGACATGCATTAGAACATAGAACCGTACAGCTCGGGAACAGGCCCTTTGGCCCACAATGTCTGTGCCGAACATGATGCCAAGAACAACTTTTATTGGCCTGCACATAATCCGTATTCGTCCGTTTCCTGCATTTCCCAATGTCTATCCAAAAGTCTCTTAAATGCCACCGACGAATCTGCCTCCACCACCTCCCCCTCTCAAATTCCCTTCAAATCCCTTACCCTTTAAACTAAATTTATATCCTTTAGTTTTATCCATCTCTGTTAAGGGAAATGTTTTCCTGCAGTCTATCCTATTTACAACATAATTTTATTTTCCTCACTCATGTATCCTCAACCTTATCTGTGCCAGAGAATCCAGACCTAACCTCTCCATTCTCTCCTCATAAAAGAAATGTTCCATCCCATGCAACATCTGGTGAATCTCCTCTACATCCTCTCCAGTGTTCAGGTTAGTTTATAGTTTATTACAGATGCAGCTTAGAAACAGGCCCATCAGCACACTGAGTCCATGCCAACCACCAATCACCCATTCACACTAGTTCTATCCCACTTTCTCATATACTCCCTGCACATTAGGGGCAAACTTACAGAAGCCAATTAATCTGCACACCTGCACACCTGCACACCTGCACATCTTTGGGATGTGGGAAGAAACCAGAGCACCAAGAGGAAACCCATACGGCCACAGCTAGAATGTGGAAACTCCACAGAGACAGTACTCAAGGTCAGGATCAAACATGCTCTCTGGCACTGCGATGCAGCAGATCTACCAGCTGTGCCACTCTGCCAACCTATCACCGTGCTATCGCTTGTTTTTGGCTATGGAACCACGAGTGATGAGATTTCAGGGTGATCAGATTTAAACAAATGGAAGTTGGCAGATGTGGCGGACAAGACATCCAGGTCTTACACATAGCATCTGCCAGCATCCGATATCCGTCAATTCCCTTTAACTGACATCTCGTTGACGACCTCAGCTTGATGCACGATCACTTTCCAACGAGGGTTTAACAAAACTTGCAGGTTGCACCCCTGATATTAGGAAGACAACAGGCACATTATTGCAATTGCCCAGGTCAGTGCACAGAAAAATAGGCACGTGGTTCTAATTTCGAGACTCACAGTAACAGGAACAAATCTTGCATGTGTTTTGTTGCGAGTGGAATGGATGTGGATCATTTCTCTTGAGATGAGCAGAGGATCTTTGCCATTGAGACAATTGATCTCAGTGCCGTGATAAGAGTCTTGCTGCTGTTTCTCTAACAATGGTTCGAGAGGTAAAATTGCCACACAAACAGAGGCTGTTCTTCCAACGGATGTAATTTCATGGTTTTCCATGCGTTATTGACATTCCAGCTTCGCAATACCTCCGTGTAAACATTCAGTCCTTAAACGGTTCCAATTTTCCGCCATTCAATAACTAATAAGACAATATGTTTTGATGTTAAGTAACTGTCATTAGCTCCACTTAGTGGACTTGGTGTTCCCAGAGCAAACATGCTTGAAAACTCCAAGTGCTTCCACTATGGGTTCATGCATCACCTGCTCACCTCTTCTGCACGTACGATGAAATCAGATTGTTACCCAATCACTCGGCATCTGTCAGAATGATTTCTTGAGATTAATAGCAAAATAGAAATGGCACATTTACCATAGAGCTGTTCTCTGTTACAAAAGCATATGCTCCCAGATATGCCCAAGATAGAGTATTTACTTATTAACCCTGCAGTAGTCTGCCGGGGCAGCACGGTGGCGCAGCAGTAGAGTTGCTGCCTTACAGAGCCAGAGGCCCGGGTTCGATCCTGACTATGGGTGCTGTCTGTACGGAGTTTGTACTGTACGTTCTACCTGTGACCAGCGTGGGTTTTTCCCGGAAGTTCTGGTTTCCGTCCACACTCCAAAGACATGCAGGTTTGTAGGCTAATTGGCTTCATAAAACTGTACATTTTGTGTAGGATAGTGCTGGTGCGAGGGGTGATCGCTGGTTGGCGTGGACTCAGTAGGCCGAAGAGTTTGTTTCTGTGCTGCATTTCTAAACTACACAGAGAGTGGTGAATCTCTGGAATTCTCTGCCACAGAAGATAGTTGAGGCCAGTTCATTGGCTATATTTAAAAGGGAGTTAGATGTGGCCCTTGTGGCTAAAGCGATCAGGGGGTATGGAGAAAAAGCAGGTACAGGATACTGAGTTGGATGATCAGCCATGATCATATTGAATGGCGGTGCAGGCTCGAAGGGCCGAATGGCCTACTCCTGCACCTATTTTCTACGTTTCTATGATTCTATGTTACACAGAACTCATCTTTACCCCAAACCTCCACTGTCTCAGTATACCAGACATGACATTAACAAAAGAAAGACACAAAATGCTGGAGTAACTCAGCGGGTCAGGCATCATCTCTGAAGAACATGAATAGGTGACATTTTGGGTTAGGATCATTCTTTAGATACCAACAAACTTTATCATTTCCAAAAGTACACCATTTTATAATAGTCTCAAATGCATATTTTTACGTTGTATGATATAATTTTATCAATAACCTGATCACTCATGCAATCAGGGCCTTGTGTATTGGTGGCATATTTTTGTAATTAGTTGACCACTTTCTATTTGGCTGCATATACACAGAGGCCACTAAACCGTCAAGCAGGATTAAATGATGAGGAAACCCGGTTTTGTCTCCACTTGTGCAGATTGTACAACATAGAAACATAGAAACATAGAAAATAGGTGCAGGAGTAGGCCATTCGGCCCTTCGAGCCTGCACCGCCATTCAATATGATCATGGCTGATCACCCAACTCAGTATCCTGTACCTGCCTTCTCTCCATACCCCTTGATCCCTTTAGCCACAAGGGCCACATCTAACTCCCTCTTAAATATAGCTAATGAACTGGCCTCAACTACCTTCTGTGGCAGAGAGTTCCAGAGATTTACCACTCTCTGTGTGAAAAATGTTTTTCTCATCTCGGTCCTAAAGGATTTCCCCTTTATCCTTAAACTGTGACCCCTTGTCCTGGCCTTCCCCAACATCGGGAACAATATTCCTGCATCTAGCCTATCCAACCCCTTAAGAATTTTGTAAGTTTCTATTAGATCCCCCCTCAATCTTCTAAATTCTAGCGAGTACAAGCCGAGTCTATCCAGTCTTTCTTCATCTGAAAGTCCTGACATCCCAGGAATCAGTCTGGTGAACCTTCTCTGTACTCCCTCTATGGCAAGAATCTCTTTCCTCAGATTTGGAGGCCAAAACTGTACACCAATACTCCAGGTGTGGTCTCACCAAGACCCTGTACAACTGCAGTAGAACCTCCCTGCTCCTATACTCAAATCCTTTTGCTATGAATGCTAACATACCATTCGCTTTCTTCACTGCCTGCTGCACCTGCAAGCCTACTTTCAATGACTGGTGTACCATGACATCCAGGTCTTGTTGCATCTCCCCTTTTCCTAATCGGCCACCATTTAGATAGTAGTCTACGTTCCTGTTTTTGCCACAAAAGTGGATAACCTCACATTTATCCACATTATACTGCATCTGCCATGCATTTGCCCACTCACCCAGCCTATCCAAGTCACCTTGCAGCCTCCTAGCATCCTCCTCACAGCTAACACTGCCCCCCAGCTTCATGTCATCCGTAAACTTGGATATGTTGCATCCAATTCCCTCATCCAGATCATTAATATATATTGTAAATAGCTGGGGTCCCAGCACTGAGCCTTGCGGTACCCCACTAGTCACTGCCTGCCATTCTGAAAATGACCCATTTACTCCTACTCTTTGCTTCCTGTTTGCCAGGCAGTTCTCTATCCACATCAATACTGAACCCCCAATACCATGTGCTTTAAGATTGTATACTAATCTCTTATGTGGGACCTTGTCAAAAGCCTTCTGAAAGTCCAGATATAACACATCCACTGCATTTCTCCCTTATCCACTCTACTAGTTGCATCCTCGAAAAATTCTATAAATTCATCAGACATGATTTACCTTTCATAAATCCATGCTGACTTTGTCAGCATATGTGGAATCTGCAGGATGCACAGACCTCACACGCAAAAGCAGACCTTTAACCTGAAGTTTGAAAACTATTTCAGATGTTTGATAAAGAGCCCCTGACTTTACATGAAGTACTCTCAGTCTTTGAAGGAAGTGAACTCCTCCTAGAAGATATGTTTTTAAGTGTCTTATTAATAATCACTCAATTGCTGCCTGTTCTCAGGACACAGCCCAATTCTCTCTTTGAACCCCTCACCTGTTCATCTTTTCAAACAATCCCACAGTTATCTCTTCCTCAGTCACCTCTCCCCACTCTAATCACTCCTGGTAATTCTTTACCTCTTTCCCCACATTTCTCCACCCTGATCCTCACTGCAATCCTATCCAAAACTCCTTTGCTCAATCAATGTCTATTGCAATCTCCAGTCTCCTCAATGGTGGGAATCACAGATGCAAGACATTTGACGGAGATTTTCAGTGTAAAACCTTGGCCCAAATCCACTGTAGATGCTGCTCTCTGAAGCCCTTACATAAACTCAATGATCCAGTCTCTCTCATCCTTACACTGACAGAAGGAAGGGAGAAAAATCTGTGCTATTCCGAACCTCGGAACAAACAATGGACCACTGTTGCAATGTAGCAAAAATCCATCACAAAAGACAATTGAATAAATAATATGTTTATCCAGTACAGAACAATACATGTGGCTGACAATCTACCCTTTATCTACTGCTTTGAACAATGGAGCATAGATCACGCTGCAACGAGACTGTATAACATTAACACAAGAGCTAATATTAAGTTAGATTTGTCGCTTATCAACATTCAATCATCCAACGTGTATAAGTAGTTAGCTTTCAGAATATATATTTTTGTCAAGTTTCATAACCGTGGATTAGAGTTTGTGGGAATCTGGAGGAACCAAATGGTGATCTAGCGGAACGGAGACCTAGATAGTTAGTAGACAGCAAAACACAAGTTTATGTAAGAAGATGAATCGTTTTCAATCCCTGTTGGCTCACCTTTTCAAATGAGCACCATGCCACCTTCATTTGAACATCATATGAATTCTTAAATGAGCTTTGAGCTAACAATACATGCCTGAAAAATGCTACACCTAAAACATGCTGAACCCAGCATGATAGCTTCAGTATCCAGTCCAGAATCATGTTTATGCATAGTCACAGGTCCCCCTGGACTTCCTGCTCGAAATACAATGAAATAAGATTAATATACAGCCTATTCCACCACTCACATGCATGTCTCTTCTCAGCTTTCTACGTTAAGTGCCTGAGTGTTAAAAAATTTCACTGCTACCAATCTAATGGCATTAGTCCCACTGTCAGTTTGTGAAGATTGATGTATAATATAGACCAGAGGTTAAAGTGTAAATATAAATCATAAAGAGAACCACTAAGTGACACATGGAGTGATGGAAGAGGAGTCCCACCTGAAAAGTCATCCCACCACAAGTTCCGCAAGGCTATTTGTTCCATCCACACCCTTCTAACAATTGGCCCATATAATAAACAGGATGTGGTCCCCCATCCATTGCTCCCCAATGTCATGCACACCCACCCCTGCCAATACTCTTACCTGGGCTAGATGCCGAGGGCCAAACAAGGTTACTCTCCCCTCAAAGCCACAAAAATTAGCCAGAGTCAGGCACTGCCCTTGGAACGCCAAGAGCCTTTCACAGGATGCAAGATCAAAGGCTGATTATCAAAGATTTAAACATTTGCTTTAAATAACACAATCAAATATATTTTTTTAAATAATTATTATTAAATGCATCAATCCCTTTGGAATATTTAAAAACATAAGGCAAAATAAGTTTAAATAAATAACTCACTTTTGAGGGGCGGCACTGTAGCTCAGCGATAGGTTTGCTGCCTTACAGAGCCAGGGACCCAGGTTCGATCCTGACTATAGGTGCTTTCTGTATGGGGTTTGTATTGTTCCTTGTGACCGTCTGGGCTTTTTCCGGGTGCTCCGGTCTCCTCCCATATTCCAAAGATGTGCAGATTTGCAGATTCATCCGGTTCTGTAAATTGTCCCTCTTGTGTCGGACGGAACTAGTATATGGGTGATCATTGGTCAGTGTGGACTCGATGGGCCAAAGGGCCTATTTTCACATTGTATCTAAATAAATCTTTACCCACATTTTCCTCATCGCCAGGCTGATAATGTCTATTCAAGTGAATGAGGATTCCTAGGTTGGTGTTGGCTGGTCTTGGATCTTAGACGATTCCCAGCTGAGTTTCTAGATGTTAGCCATAGCAACATGACCTTCCCAGTGGCCACTCACTCAGGGCCAGAAAGGCACTGCAAAACAGAGATAGGATCTGACTGTGTTAAAAATAACATGGTGGAAATGTTCAGCAGATCAGGCAGCATCTTTAAAAAAAAACAATATCAATATTCTGCTGAGACTACTGCTTCAATTTCAAAAGCACAGCAACTTCAATTTCTTAATTTAGAATTTCCCTACTGGCTACCTTTCACCAAACAATATATGGAAACAGAAGCAGAGCATTCAGTCTTTAGATTTCAGGCATTACTTAAATATAAATCATATGGTGAACCACTAAGTGACACCTGGAGTGATGTATTTGTGAGACACGGTGAGGAAACAGGCCCTTCAGCCCACCGAATCCATGTTGACCAGTGATCACCCTGCACATTAGCACCATCGTACACACCAGGGACAATTTCACAATTTCTACCTAAGCCAATTAATCTACAAACCTGCACATCTCTGGAGTGTGGGAGGAAACCGGAGGACCTGGAGAAAATCCATGCGTTCACAGTGAGAATGTACAGACGCCATACAGACAGCACCCGTAGTCATGATCAAAACTAGATCTCAGATGCTGTAAGACAGTAACTCTACCACTGCCCCACTGTGCTGCCCCATAATCTATTTAGTCTAGGCTGGCTCCCAGGGAAACAATCCCATCAGTTCCATCATTTCCCATTCTTTCCCTTTGCTTCTTCTCTCTCATACATGCCCATCAATTCCTCATTAATTATTTGTGCCATTAACCTGCAGTAGAGTCTGATTTGCTGTAACCAATTAACATACCAGTGGTTAAGAGGTCCTGGGAGTGTTGTTGCATATGCACACGATCTCTGCACACTGAGGTGATGTAGAATTCACTTCCCAATGGATTTGACAGAAATTACTGTGGACACATTGCATTTCTATATAACTCGCAATGTCCATCATGACCTCCAATAACATAGCTGCCCTTTAACATTTAAAGGACTCACCATATGCTCAATTCTAATTAACGGCAAATGTCGTCAGGGTGAATTTGGTCATGGGGCCTCAGGATGCTTTGTTTGTAGCATATGAAAGGCACACACATACAATGCAACCTGCTAATCTTGCCATCTCTATCTCCATTGATGCCTGAACAGTCAAGCACTTCCAGTACCTCCTATTTCTTTTTCTAAATTCCAGCCTTTGCTGCATCTTACATTTAGATTTAACTACTCAATAGATTCATAAATCTGTCTATGCAGAGCTTCTACCTTCTCCCTGCGACCAGGTGGGTTTTCTCTGGCTGCTCCAGTTTCCTCCCAATTCCAAAACATGCAGATTCGTAGGTTAATTGCCCTCTGTAAATTATCCCTCGTGCGAAACTGGGACAACATAGAATTTGTGTGTGGGCGATTGTTGGTCATCGCAGACCTGGTGAGCCAAAGGGCCTGTTTCTACGCTGGATCTCTAAATTAAGCAAAACTAAACATGTCATTTTTATTTTAAATTACCCAAAAAAGCGTCGGGACCTTTTTTAAATGCATTCCAGACTTTATAAATGCTTGATCATCAAGCACAGTTTAACAGTTTAACAGTCTACCCATTCATTTATCGTGGATTATTGTTGTCAGGCTGATATTTGCATATACTCACTGGCAGTGACTGGGGAGGGATTATTTTTGGTATCTCATTTTTCTTTTATTGGTGTTGTCTTGTTATATGTTAGCATAAGTTGTTTTTTATTTATTCTTTTTCATACACTCTGTCTGTAACAAATAGACAACTTTGCACTTTGTTATGTCCTGAAAACAAAATAAAAAAGATTTTGATTTTTTTTTTAAATTACCCCCAAAAAAAGAAATTATACAACGACACAATTTATGAGATTGCTGACAAATTTCTAATACAATTTGGAGGAGGTCTCTGGAGTTATTTTAGTCTTCAAAATAAGGCCAGACTCACAACGAGTCGAATATTTATACAGTTGTTTCAGAAAATAGCTCTGAAGTTTCATTTAATTGCAGTTGAACTATCTGATCGCACATAAACAACACTGGCTCAAGCAGCAAACGGAAGTTGGTCACTGAGAAATTTGTGACAGATTTATGAAGCCTGAATATTAGTATCAAGCAGAGGAATCTATGTAAGGGAACAGGGGAACAGGAGGAGACCTTTCAAATCCATTCTGGCAGTCAATTATAGCAATGTTCCTTGTATTCCTCTTGACACTATAATCCTTCATACTCTTTGCTTACAAACTTCTATCCATTTCAGATTTTAAATTTTCAATTGGCCCCCAACCTCAACAGTTTTTTTGCGAGGATGAAAAGTCATAGATATCCTCTACCTTCCATTTGATGAGTTGTTTCTTGACATCACTCCAATTCTAAATTACAGCTTTATGTTTTGGAACACCCCTCCCCCCACACTAGGTAATATCCCTTGCTCACCGACCTCCCCTCAATTCTTCCAATAATTTTGATAAGGTAGATGTAAATGCTACTATAGAAAATAAATTGAATGTCAATCAATGTCTGAAGGAGAAAGGAAGGTTGACATTTTGGGGAGGGTTCCCTTACGTTTGACTTTAGATGTACAGCATGGAAACAGGCCCTTCGGCCCACTAAGTCTGTGCTGACCAGCGATCACCACATGCACTAACATCATCCTCCATCTAGGGAAAATTTACAATTTACAGAAGCCAATTACCCTACAAACCTATACGTCTTTGGAGTGTGGGAGGAAACTGGAGAACCTGGGGAAAACCCATGTGGTCACAGGGAGAATGTACAAACTCCATACAGACAACATGTGTAGTCAGGATCGAACCCAGGTCTCTGGCATTGTAAGGCAGCAAGTCTACCTCTGCTCCACAGTCCCACCCTCTTCAGAATTTGTGTGCTTTGGTTAGACATAATCTCCAAGGTTGAGAGGAACAAGACAAAATACTAATGAGCTGATAACGAATGGCAAGGTGAACATAAGGTGAGGCTCTTAAATTTTAAGAGGGAGCCATATTACTAGGGAGATCCTGATAGATACCGCAAAGCACCAAAAATGCAATCTACCCATAGCAGTTTATGCTGCATCCATAGGAAAGTGAATGCCACATCACCACAGTGTGCAGGGAGTCACGTACATGTACAATGACACTTCCTGGACTTCTGTATTCTTTCCCTTTCTCTTGGGTGAAGGTAACTGCTCAGAGTTTTAAGACATGTCAAAAACACCACAGAAAATGTATGGACGGCAAAATCAGGCAGCAACGTGGGAACAATGGATACTCATTACGCTCATTAAAGAATTCGTATTGGTCTAGAGTTCAAATTTGACACTTTGTGGTTTACGTACACCATGGAAGAATCTTATTCTAACTGTTATTAGGATGGGATGTTCAACGATTCAATTCAATTATTCAATACAATGATTCGATGATACGTTTTTGTCACGTGCCTAGGTACAGTGTTTTGCTTTGTTTTGCATACAACCCAGTAAAATCATACAGCAGACATCACCCAGGCATTGCACAAGAATCACCACACATCTGGCACCGACAAAGTTACAAAAATTCACCAAACAGTCCTACCTTCCGCCTGCCGCCAACACGTGGCTGCAGACGCCCCCACAACGCGTCGCGCCTTCATTCTTGGCGGTGAAAGTTGGGAAAGTTAGAACAGTGCAACATAAAAACAGGCTCTCCAGCCCACAATGTCTGTGCCACACATGATGCCAAGTTAAACTGATCTCATCTACCTGCACATGTAGATAGATAGATATGCCATTTATTGTCACTATACATGTACAGTGAAACTGAAAGCTGCTCGTACTCAGTGCATACATACAATTTAGCACAAAAAACAAGAAACAGAAAAACAAAAACAGAAGGGAGAAGGGGGTTGGGGGGATAGGTGCACAATTCTGCGGCGCTACATACATATATACATATATACAGATGGAAGACCGGGTGTTGGGCAGTGAAGTCAGTGCATGTGTGAATTTGAATTAATAGTAATTATAATTCTCGGAAAGCAACTATTTCTGAGTCTATTTGTCCTGGATTTGATGCACCTATAGCGCCTTCCAGAGGGCAGCAGGTCGAACAGTCCAAACGCAGGATGGGAGCTGTCTTTGATGATCTTCTTTGCCCTGCTAAGGCAGCGGGAGGTGTAGATGTCCATCAGGGAGGGGAGAGGGCAACCAATGATCTTCTGCGCTGTCCTAGTTACCCTCTGAAGCCTCTCCCTGTCTGCCATGGTGCAGCTGCCATACCATGCTGTAATGCAGTATGTCAGCAGGCTCTCGATGGACGAGCGGTAGAAGGTCAGCAGCAGGTTAGAGGCCAGGTTGTGCTTCCTGAGGACCCTCAGGAAGTGCAGCCGCTGCTGAGCCTTCTTGATGACCGCTGTCGTGTTGTCTGTCCAGGAGATGTTCTGTATGCCTCTATTCACTGCACTTCCATGTGCCCGTCAGAAAGCCTTCTAAACACCACTGTCATATCTGCCTCTGGCACCACCCCTGGCAATGTGTTTCATGCCCCCACAACACACTGTGTAAAGAACCTTCCTCACGTATCTCCATGCAACATTCTCCCTCTCACCTTGTAGCTATGCCCTCTGGTGTTGGACCTTTCCTCACTGGGAAAAAGTTCTGACAGCCAACCCTATCTATGCCTCTCACATTTTTACATACTTCTATATTCAACCTCTGACATTCCTGAGACAACAATCCAAGTCTATCCAACCACACAATGTAGCTGAAACTCTCCAATGCAGGCAGCAATCTGGTATATCCTCCCTTATTTCGAGTTATTTATCAGACAAAGGTAAATGCAAAAAGGATGATATACTAATATATATTTGCATACAGAAGTACTATTGTGTAGGAAGGAACTGCAGATGCTGGTTTACACCAAATACAGACACAAATTGCTGGAGTAACTCAGAGAGACAGGCAGCATCTTTGGAGAGAAGGAATGGGTGACGTCTCAGGTCGAGACTCTTTTCAAATTGTACTATTGTGCTATTGTGATGATTTAAACAGCTAGTCAGAAATTGGAGCAGTGGGGAATGAACAGTATTACTCCAGTGAATCGTCTATGACGTTGCATTTCATATAACACCAAAAAAAGCCTTTTGGAAAAGGTCCAGGTGTATTTGAGAGCCGGGTGGAAGTTAGTGGTGAAGCAGATGAAGTCAGTCAGTTGTGTGTGGGTGCAGGAGGTAGCACCAAAGCAATCTTTAATGTTGCGGAGGCAGAGGTCGGGGATGGGGCCCTGGTATGCCTCAAACAAGGATTGTTTGATGTACCCGACAAAGAGGCAGGCATAGCTGGGGCCCATGCACGTGCCCATAGCTACGCCTTGCATTTGGAGAAAATGGGAGGAGTCAAATGAGAAGTTATTAAGGGTAAGGACCAGCTCCGCTAGCCGGAGGAGAGAATCTGTAGACGGGGATTGGTTGGTTCTCTGGTCGAGGAAGAAGTGGAGGGCTTTGAGACCCTCCTGGTGGGGGATGGAAGTGTAGAGTGACTGGACGCCCATGGTGAAGATGAGGGGATGGGGGCCGAGAGAATGGAATGCCCGGAGACGGCGGCGCGTTTCTGAGGTGTCCCGACCTCTACCTCCGCTACATCGACGATTGCTTTGGTGCCACCTCCTGCACCCACACACAACTGACTGACTTCATCCGCTTCACCACTAACTTCCATCTGGCACTCAAATACACCTGGACCATTTCCGACACTTCCCTACCATTTCTTGACCTCACTATCTCCATCGCAGGTGATAGACTTCTGATCGACATCCACTATAAACCCACTGACTCCCATGGCTATCTAGACTACACTTCTTCCCACCCTGCTTCCTGTAAGGACTCCATCCCCTACTCCCAATTCCTCTGTCTACGCCACAGCTGCTCTCAGGATGAGGTGTTCCACACCAGGGCATCGGAAATGTCCTCATTCTTCAGGGAATGGGGGTTCCCCTCCCCTACTATAGATGAGGCTCTCACCAGGGTATCTTCAATACCCCGTAACACTGCTCTCTCTCCCCATCTCCCCACTGATAACAAGGGCAGAGTCCCCCTAGTCCTCACCTTTCATCCCACTAGTCGTCACATACAACAAATTGTCCTCCGTCATTTTCACCACCTCCAACGTGACCTCACCACTCGCCACATCTTCCCATCTCCCCCCCTGTCTGCTTTCCGCAAAGACCGCTCCCTCCGTAACTCCCTGGTCAATTCTTCCCTTCCCTCCCGCACCATCCCCTCCCCGGGCACTTTCCCTTGCAACTGCAAGAGATGCTACACTTGTCACTTTACCTCCCCCCTCGACTCCATTCAAGGACCCAAGCAGTCGTTCCAGGTGCGACAGAGGTTTACCTGCATCTCCTACAACCTCATCTATTGCATCCGCTGCCCTAGATGTCAGCTGATCTACATCGGTGAGACCGAGCGGAGGCTTGGCGATCGTTTCGCCGAACACCTCCGCTCAGTCCACATTAACCAACCTGATCTCCCTGTGGCTCAGCACTTCAACTCCCCCTCCCATTCCGAATCTGACCTTTCTGTCCTGGGCCTCCTCCATGGCCAGAGTGAGCACCACCAGAAATTGGAGGAGCAGCACCTCATATTCCGCTTGGGCAGTTTGCACCCTAGCGGCATAAACATTGACCTCCAATTTCTAGTATCCCTTGCTGTCTCCTCCCCTTCTCAGCTCTCCCTCAGCCCTCGGGCTCCTCTTCGTCCTTTCTCCTTTCTTATCCCCGCCCCCACCCCTCACCCTACACCCTGCAGAAGGGTTTCGGCCCGAAACGTTGCCTATTTCCTTCGCTCCATAGATGCTGCTGCACCGGCTGAGTTTCTCCAGCACTTTTGTCTACCTTCGATTTTCCAGCATTTGCAGTTCCTTCTTCAACAAATGATTTTTAGACAGTATGAGAATGATTGAATTTGGGATCAGGTGGGAAAGTGTTTCTGCAGCCAGTGATGAGTCATCATCTTGGTGTCATGAACATTAAACTTAACAGATCGATGTACCTGTAAATCCATTGAAAACTAAGGGGTTGGCATCTAACAACAAATCATATTCACATTAATTCCGCCAAGTTGTACATAAGTCTGGCAATCCATTGTGTTTGCCATTAACAGCAAAATAAATTAATATCTATGAAATCTATGCAGCTACTGCCAAAGTTCAAATTAACTCTAAAAACCCTATTCCCAGAGGCCAGGTTTTGGAGTGAATTATGCAGCTCAAGCATGAAGTCATTCACAAATCACACAATTTAGTACTGTACCAGTATTATTTTATTTTAGTTATTTGTTCAACGTATGTCAGTGTCAGCAATTATTGCCGATCCTTTACTGCAGTCTTATGTCATTGGCTTGATTGTTCTGGAGAGCAATTCAAATTCAATAACATTGGTGGGTCACACCCAACAAGACTGTGTAAAGTTGACAGATTTTCTTCCCTGAAGGACATTAGTGAACAGATTATTTTTTTTATGACAGACTGTAAGTTTCATGCTCACCACGAAGTGAAAATGATTTATTCCAGATTTGTTTCATCCCTGGAGTTCATAACAATGCCTCCGGATCAACAGTTTAGGTCTCTGGATAACAATTCCATAAATTTACCATCATGAGAGAGTGCCGTGGTTATCAAGTATTAGTCTGATTTTAGGAAATATGACAAGACTGGCTTCCATCAATGATAAAATGTTCTAAGCAAGATATTTATCACATTAGGAAAGGTCTGTTTTTTCTCTTTCTCAAACAAAGGCGAAAGCTTTAAGGGGCAAAATTTAAAGGAGAGCACAGGGCAAGTCCTTTCCTTGAAGGTGATGTCACAGGTAGATTCCTTGAGGGTGGCATCACAGGTAGATAGGGAGGTCAAAAGGGCCTGTGGCACATTGGCCTTCATCAATCAGAGTATAGAAGTCGGAAGGGCATGTTGCAGTTATATAAGATGTTGGTGAGGACGCATTTAGGATATTGTGTTCAGTTCAGGTGTATGGACCGAGTTGCCAGAAGATGTAGTTGAGGCAGACACTATTGCAATGCTTAAAAAACAATTAGTCAGGTACATCGATAGGACATGTTTGGGATATGGGCAAAATGCAGGCAGGTGGGTCTAGCGTAGTGGGGCATGTTGGTCGGTGTGGGCAAGTTGGAACGAAGGGTCTGTTTCCATGACTGTATAGGTCTAATAGGTCTTTTGTTTTCACAGAAAGTGGTGGGTGCCTGGAAGGTGATGCTGGAGGTAATGTTGGAGGCAGATACAATTGTGACATTTAAGGGGAAAATTGATATGCAGAGAATGGAGGGATATGGATCATGTGCAGGCAGAGGAGATTAGTTTCATCTGTCAAGATATTCAGCACGGATATTAAGGGCTGAAGGGCCTGTTTCTGTGCCATATTGTTCTATTCTTTGTGTAAATGTGTGTCGCCACAAAGTTCCGTATCATGGGCACAACTTGAGTAAGTGAATGAATTTCCAATGACCTTTTCCTTATCACACTAGTCCATGGTCCTGAGAACATATGTCCTACTTTTGAGTTCAGTTTTATTTAGTAATATTAGGATATTATATAAATTTTAATTCAATTGATATTTATCAAACTTTTTGTCAATATGGTTCTCATTTCCAGTCTGTGGACCTTTTCTTATGCTTGAAGGTAGATAAAAATGCTGGAGAAACTCAGCGGGTGAGGAAGCATCTATGGAGTGAAGGATTAGGTGACGTTTCGGGTCGAGACCCTTCTTCAGACAGATGTGGAGGTGGTGGGGGCAGGAAGAAAAAGGAAGAGGTGGAGACAGTGGGGTGTGTGGGAGAGCTGGGAATGGGAGGGAAAAGAGGGAGAAAGCAAGGATTACCTGAAATTGGAGAAGTCAATGTTCATACCGCTGGGGTGTAAACTACCCAAGCGAAATACGAGGTGCTGCTCCTCCAATTTACGGTGGGACTCACTCTGACCATGGAGGAGGCCCAGGACAGAATGGTCGGATTCGAATGTGAGGGAGTGTTGAAGTGCTGAGCCACCGGGAGATCAAGTTGGTTATTGCGAACTGAGCAAAGGTGTTGGGCAAAGCGATCGCCAAGCCTCCGCTTGGTCTCACCGATGTAGAGCAGCTGACATCTAGAGCAGAGGATGCAATAGATGAGGTTGGAGGACCTATGCCGTACCTGGAAAGACAGCTTAGGTCCTTGGATGGAGTCAAGGGGGGAGGTAAAGCGACAAGTATAGCATTTTCTGCGGTTGCAAGGGAAAGTGCCAGGAGAAGGGGTGGTTTGAGTGGGAATAATATAATAATAATAATAATCTTATTTATATAGCACATTTTTAGTCAACTTGCATTGACCCCAAAGTGCTTCACATAATTACATTACATTTACACACAGGCAAAGGTGGGTGAAGTGTCTTGCCGCAAGGACACAACGACAGTATGCACTTCAAGCGGGATTCGAACCGGCTACCTTCCGGTCGCCAGCCGAACACTTAGCCCATTGCGCCATCTGTCGTCCCCGCTTGGCGATCGCTTTGCCCAACACCTTTGCTCACTTCGCAATAACCAACCTGATCTCCCGGTGGCTCAGCACTTCAACTCCCCCTCCCATTCCAAATCCGACCATTCTGTCCTGGGCCTCCTCCATGGTCAGAGTGAGAGGAAGGGACAAATGACCAGGGAGTTACGGAGGGAGCGGTCTCTGCTGAAAGCCGAAAGGGGAGGAGATGGGAAGATGTGGCCAGTGGTGGGATCCCGTTGGAGGTGGTGAAAATGTCGGAGGATTATCTGTTGTATGCGCTGAATTTCTTATGCTTGTGCGCTTTATGCTTCCCTACAAAAGATTTGAGTGTGTTTGTAAGTGCTTCAGCTCTGTATGTTTGTATGAATGAGTGCAAGAATATCCGTGTTAGTATCTGGCTATGGGAGTATGTGTAAAATCATGTAGTTTGCAGTTGTGATTGTCAACAACCATTTGAATTTGGCCTGCCACTCAATAAGATGAATGGTGCTTTAATGGACCTGTCATTTGGCATGTTGGCTATGAGGTCAGGCTTAAGGTTACAGTCAATGCACTTCCAACGACCTGTTCTTTATCACACTATAATCTCAGGTCCACTGAAATCATCAATCTTTATTTCAATTTAGATGACTTGTTGATTAAGTATATTGTATAAATATTAATTCCATGGATATTTATTACATTTCTATTATCTCACTTTTTTATCATTATGTAATGTGTCTGTAACTGTAAAATATTGCCACAGTTCATCTTGTGCAACACAACTTCAAGAGGAAATCAATGCATTCAGTTGCAGGCGACTGCTCTCTACTGCTGCACAAATGACAGCCGCCACTGGGAAAGAAATTATTGAAAACAATTAAATGGTTCTACTCAAACATTGACAAACACATATATTCATGTGCAGGCACATACCAGACATGCACTCCAGGTTGATTGCATTCGTCGAAACAGGGTGGACCACGTGAAGGTTGCAATCTCCCACCCCACATACCAGACAGATAAACGCACAGATACACACACATACACGCCATTCACACACACACACACACACACACGCGCATACACACAAACATACACAGACACACACACATACACGCCATTCACACAAACACACACAGATGCACTATTCATACACACAGATGCACACACAAACAGGCACACATATAGACACACACATGCACCATTCACACACACACACGCATACACACACACACACACAGACAGTCACACACGTGCCATTCACACACACACACGCATACACACAGACACATACACATTGACACACACATGTGCCATTCACACATATGCCATTCACACAGGCACACACAAATGCATTCACACATTCGCACACATGCCATTCACACAGACACACACAAATGCATTCACACAGACACCATTCACACACACATACATGCGCATACACACAGACACATCACACACAAACAGACGCGCACACACACAGACACACACAGACAGACACCATTCTTTTACATACACACACAGACACAGACACATCACCCACACACAGGCACACACACCAACACCATTTTTTTTCACACACACAGACACCATACACACACAGGCACACACATAGGCACACACACAGGCAGACACCATTTGCGAGCACACACACACATACAGATGTACTCTCACATTTACCGTTGCCAAATACAAACGATAACACAGTCAATATTATTTACACAGGATAATATGATTATCATTGTCTATTCACAGGATAACTATCACAGTCAACTCTATTGCCTATTTCATAGTATAATACAAATCACCATCTCTAGCCTTTACAGAGAATCACACTGTCTCTGTCAGTACATGTTGAATAGGATAATATAATCTATTACATAGCATAATACAATTGCCTCTGCTAATGGTCAACATGAAGCATAGCACAACCTCCAGCGGCAGTAACTTTGATAGAGGATAATACAAGTATCAGCAGTAACTATTATAATGTTTAACACAATTTCCAGCAGCACCTGTTATAAAGATAACAACTTCCAGCAGTACATGTTATAAGGATAACACAATCTTCAGTGTGTTAAAAGAGCTTCCAGTAGTACTTACAGTATTTAAAGATAACATAACTTCCAGCAGTACCTATTATAAGGATAAAACAATCTCCAACTGCATCTATTAAGCATAAGTGATAGAAGCAGAAGCATGCCATTGAGCCCATCGAGCTTATTCCACCATTCAACAGGATCATGACTGATCATCCAACATCAGTATTGTGCCCCAGTTTACTCTCAAAGTCCCTTGATCCCTTAAGCCCAAGATCAACATCATATTCCTTCTCGAATATACTATTGATTAGACTTTAACTGCTTTCTGTATTGGAGAGTAGATCATTTCACCACTATCGCCAAATACTCTTTCGAGCTTCCATAAGTGTATGGTGGGGAATATACCGACTGCTTGCATCCCAGCTAGGTTGGCTCATTTCAACACTCGAGAATAAAGGAGGCTGCAGAAAGTGAATGGCGTCACTCAGCCTGACACAGATATTGACCATAAAAATGCTGGAGAAACTCAGCGGGTGCAGCAGCATCTACGAAGGAAATAGGCAGCGTTTCGGGCCGAACCCGAAGGGTTTCGGCCCGAAACGTTGCCTATTTCCTTCGCTCCATAGATGCTGCTGCACCCGCTGAGTTTCTCCAGCATTTTTGGGTACCTTCGATTTTCCAGCATCTGCAGTTCCTTCTTAAACACAGATATTGACCACTCCACCATGCAAAGTGATCTACAGGAAACAGTGCCTCTAGAGGGTAGCTATTATTACCAAAGACCCACACCACCCTGGCCACACTCTCATCGAGCTGCTAGTTTCGGGAAGAAGGTACAGGGGCCCAAGAAATGTTACCTCCAGATTCGAGGACTGCATATTTTAATCAAACAATGGTTCTTGAACCACTGCATAATCCAAACCACTATCCAACCTCAGCTTTGCATTGTTAAAGTTGCACTACATACTTTGATATACACTATTGTGTTAAGAATTTCATTTTTCTGGTTCCATGCATATGACAATTAAATACTCATGAAGTCATCGAGTCAAAGAGTGATACAGCATGGAAACAGTTCCTTTGGCCCAATTTGCCAATGCCGTCCAAAATCCCCCATCTACACTAATCCCACGCCTGCATTTGGCCCATATTCCTCTAAACCTTTCCTGTCCAAGTACCTTGCCTTTAAGTGTTGTGCGAGCACCTGCTTCAACTACCTCTTCTGGCAGCTCATTCCACATACCCACACCCTCTGTGTGAACCCATTCTTGACTCTTTAAACTGCACGCAGTACTCAATGTGTAATCTCTACATTGCTCTGTACCAAAGTAGCAAGAGTCCCATATACCATACTGTACAAGATAAAAGCAGGATATATTGTCATGGATTACACAAATGCCACCATTGCTCAACATTCTGAATAATAACACAGCATAGTGACCATTGGATTTCCTACATCACTGATCATTTCTTTAGTTTAGTTTAGTTTAGTTTAGAGATATAGTGGAAACAGGCTCCTTTGGCTCACCGAGTCCATGCCGACCATCGATCACTCATACACTAGTTCTATAATAATAATAATGTTTTGTTTATAGGGACAGTGCATATTAATTAACATTTGCATGTAAATATGCGAGATTGTAGCTAATCAGCAGCTAATTTCCGTCTCTAGTCCCAGGCAAAGGTAGGTGAAGTGTCTTGCCCAAGGACACACGACAGTACACACTCCAAGCAGGATTCGAACCGGCCACCTTCAGGTTGCCAGCCGAACACTTAGCCCATTGCGCCATCTGTCGCCCCCTATGTTATCCCACTTATGCATTCTACACACGAGGGACAATTTACAGAAGCCAACTCGCATACAAATCTTTGGAATGTGGAAGGAAACCAGAGCACCTGGAGAAAACCCACACAGTTACTGGGAGAACGTCCATACTCCACGCAGACAGCACCCACAGTCAGGATCAAACTCGGGCTCTACTATGTGCCACCTTGCCATCCCATTTCTTTTTTGTGGCTGCTTTTTTTTTAAAATACAATTCCTTGTGCATCATCTCCTACAAAAAAATCACGAAATAAATATACTCTGAAAAGACATTTGTATAATAGGACAGATTTAGAAGGATATGGCCCAAATACTGGCAGGTGGAATTAGTGTCGATGGGGGCATATTGGTTGGCATGGGCAAGTTGGGCCAAATGGCACCTTTCCACGCTGTATGACTCTAGGACTCTAAAAGGGTTAAAATGTATAAATTGTATAACTTTTTGCCTCCTCAATAACTTTGGTGTCAAATGAAGATGGTAAATGAAGATGGCAAAAGCACAGTTTGCGTGCATATTTTCTTGCGAGCTTCATTCCTTGATTCCATCCGTCCCATCAAGGGACAAGTCTCAGGAGCGACTGGGAACTCTTCCAAATAGCAAAAGCAATATTAGGAGGAGCACTGTGGTTTGATTACGCTGTAGTCTTGGTGGAAACTTGGAAGCATATTGGAAGTCCATTTATTACTCATTGCAATTTTATGTAGCAACCCATAAATTCCAGTACTTACCAGTGTCCAATATAAAATGCCAGTGAAAAAGGTCGGTTCCAAATAATAAATAATTTACCCGTACTTGGCAATGTTGCAGGGAGATTTGAGAAAGCTGAAGAAAGGAGAACGAGAAAATAACTTATATGCTCAATGCTATTAATTATTCTTCTGGCAAAATGTCCATAGACAAGTTGTAAGCTTATGCCAGAGGACAGATTATCCAAAGGTATTTTTCTTTCAATTATTTGTACTATTGAAAGCATCAGTTTGATAGATGCTTGGTTTATTGGTGAAACAAGTCCTGTCAGCCTCAGGTTATTTTGCAGTGAATTTTATCTATACTCTGTTGGGATCAATAAGGCCAGAGCAAATAGTTGGGAATAAGGGAAGGTTAAGACTCACAGGAGTTTATACTGGTGATTCAGTAGTGTAGCAGCTTCAGTAACTAGAAACATATATACGATGCATACATGCCAGGAACTTACAACTGCACAAGCCGTTACTTTTTTTCTTGATTCGAATATTAAAAGATCATGGAAAAGTGCATAAAATTTCCTGATTTATGCTGCCTGCAAATGATAACCGCGTGTGTGATATAAACATACCCACATACAGACATCAGATGACAGGAAGGATCTGATTCACTATCAACAGTTAGTAGGCACTCACAGTCTATATTTTACTTGAAGAATGGTGATAGATAAAGTTCACTTCTTCTGCTATTGTTCCTCCACCACTTATTGCCGGCATGGACAGGCAGGGGCTCGGCCACCTTTGTCTGATCTTTGTCAGTAACTTTTTGTTTCCGACATTTAGTTTAATCTTTAAGGCAGCATTTTGCCTTATATGGACCCTTGCCAGGCCAGCAAGCTTGGAACTTATCACCATTAGCATTAGTCTAAATTCAGGAACAGTTGTCATCAGGCAACTGAACGGTCCTCTCATCAGCTCGAGTGCAGTCCTGACCTCCCATCTACCTCATTAGAGACCTTTGAACTTTCTTTAATTGGATTTCAATGTTTTAACTTTGCACTAAATGTTGTAACCTTTATCCTTTATCTTTGCACTGTAGACAGCTTGATTATATTCATATATATAGTCTTATTTTTTACTGGATAGCACTCCAACTAAAGATTTTCACTGTATCTCAGTACATGTGACAATAATAATAAATTGAACTGCACTAAACTAAACTAAATGAATTGATCAACATGCAAAAGCAACAGAATAAGATACTAATTCAGACATTCGGATACATGGAACTAAAGCACATTTTAACCACAAACTGCATCTCAGATACAGTGGCTGAAGAGTTAAAGATTGTTAGGAATTTCTACTTTGCCTAATCGATAGTATTGAGAGCTGTTTCTGGCACAGATGGAAATACACTTCTCTTTTCAACACTGTCAAACTCTCTAAGCACCTAAACAAACTCCTCTTGTTTGTGGAAACATATAAACGGAGAGTTTTCACACGTCCGGACCTGAGAAAACAACCCTTGTCACAATTTCTAAGTGTTACTGAATCAACCGAATTGGGTAATGTATTGGAAAAAGGTCTCTCAAATATTTGCAAATGTCCAAGTTTGCAGTTGACAATATGGCAGATGAATGAACAAAGCAAAGTGTCCATCCTGTGAGGCGATGGTCAGGCAGTAAACGGAAGGTGAGGCCACTTAATCTGTACCTCAACCTGTTCCCAGTCTGTTGTTTTCAACAAGTACTATTACCAAATCTCAGCTGGAAAATGAAGCGCATGTTCCAACACTTTGCTTTAATCCGCTTAATGTTTCCCTTAACAAAACTCCAGCTGTGTTAAGTGCCAGCTCCTGCTGCCACAATCACCATTTGCAACCAATGCATTGACTGGATTTATATAGTTACACATGCTTCCTAAATAAACACATTGTGAAGGTTCTCACTGTCCTCTTCCTAATGGCTCCTCTGAGAAATTATGCTAATATCACAATTTTAATTTCATGAAGGAAATATAACACCTATTTGGTTAGTTCAGGAATTCTGTTGTATGATCACTGTACAAAATATTCTGAGTAATGAAAATGAAAAAGAACCACTTTGTTTCACAACATTCAAGCGATAATTTCATACGTGGGTACATTTGCAGATTAATTTTAAAAGAAAATCATTTAAAAAATGGGAACAGGACAAGGCCATTTGGCCCATCAAGCCCGTTCTGCCATTAAATCAGATATGGGCTGATCTTGGCTTCTATTCCACTTTTCTGCCTGTTTCCTATAACCTTTGATTTCTGTATTGTCCAGAAATCTGAACATAAAGAAAATCAATTTGGCACAGTTGATTTGTCAACGCTTTAATACCTGGGTTCCATCGAGACTAGAAGTAAACATGGTCTTTCTCTCCCAATAGATACTGTAAGATCTAATGAATCTGCATCATCAGTAAGATGAATTCTTGACGCAAGTTAAAGAAAGAAGCTGTGTAAATTAAGCTTGTATATAACTTGTGAGATCTTTGAGCAACATTACAATGCAGAAACAGCATTCCCACTCAAACAATCTATCACTGTATCTGCATCTTTCCACTGCATCATTGCACAAACAGTCAAGGCAGCAGATAAGGAGATCATGGACATTTAACATATCTAGTCCCGCTTTGGAGACCAACAGGGGTGACTTCCTTGCTCCCCTCTGTTTCATACAGTGGGACTTCAGTTCAACATCTCACCAAAGGACACCTCCAGCATTGGACTAAAGCATCAACTGGCTTTTCTGTGCTTAATTCTCAGGACTGGGGATCCACATCTGATGCAAAGGTTGTTGTAAATGTTTACGTTTATGAAAGGTAGAAAATTGCTGAGTAAGGCTGCTTCTGTGGATGGAGATAACACAGTGCATTGCATCTCTATCATGAACCTATGCTTGTTCGATCTGACTTAGAATATTCAACAATGACAGAGACCTTAGTAAAACTGATTGAGGTCTCAGCATTGTGGCTTTCTCCATGTTGATGACCAATACAAAAAAAAATATTTTATTTGGCTGAATAAATAAAACTTCTAACGTATTAAACCTGACCTCAACCTGGCTTTAAGTTGCCAAGACTGCATGGAATAGTGAGTGAATGGAGATGGGGTAGGTGGGATTAAACCCATTGCACTCAGGAGTGTATCTACCTTTAATTCTTTTCATGGAGGCTCCGTGCCTCCATTTTACATACACAGATACATAGACAACAGGTGCAGGAGTAGGCCATGCGGCCTTTCGAGCCAGCACCGCCATTCAATGTGATCATGGCTGATCATCCCTAATCGGTACCCCGTTCCTACCTTCTCCCCATACCCCTCGATTCTGCTAGTCCTAAGAGCTCTATCTAACTCTCTTTTGAATGCATCCAGTGAAACGGCCTCCACTGCCTTCTGAGGCAGAGAATTCTGCAAATTCACAACTCTTTGAGTGAAAAAGTTTTTCCTCATCTCAGCTTTAAATAGCCTACCCTTTATTCTTAAACTGTGGCCCTTGGTTCTGGACTCCCCAACATCGTGAACATGTTTCCTGCATCTAGCGTGTCCAATCCTTTAATAATTTTATATGTTTCCATAAGATCCCCTCTCATTATTCTAAATTCCAGTGGAAACAAGCCCAGTCCCTCCATTCTTTCATCTTATGACAGTCCTGCCATCCCGGGAATTAACCTTGTGAACCTTTAACAGTTATTTTTAAACAGATATTAGTCTGAAAAAGGGTCCCAACCCAAAACTTTGCCTGTCCATGTCCTCTAGAGTTGATGCCTGACCCACTGAGTTACTAGAATGCTTTGTTTTTCTATGCAATCGACATTATATTTTCCAAACATTGGTAAACTGCACAGTGTTTAGTTTAGTTTAGTTTAGAGATACAACACAGAAACAGGCCCTTCGACTGACTGAGTCCACGCCGATCAGCCATCCCTATACACTAGAAGTATCCTACACACGAGGGGCAATTTACAACTTTTTTTTTACTGAAGCCAATTAACCAACAAACTTGTATGTCTTTGTAGTGTGAGAGGAAACAAGAGCATCGGGGGGAAACACATGCGGTCACATGGAGAATATACAAGCTCCGTACAGACGGCACTCAGTGTCATGATCGAACATGGGTCTTCGGCGCTGCAAGGGAACAATTCTACCGCTGTGCCATCGTGCCGCTGTGATCCAACAGCGAATCCAGGAGCCTTTTAATAGTCCAGGTAAGTAATAGGCCTGATAATTAACCTCAAAGTAAAGAATTACGAAGAGCAGAAAATACTTTTTGCTGTAGTGTGTGATTTCACATAATTAATTTAGCAATTAAGTGCTCTGGACTGTGTCACAATTTAATACCTTGCTGTGTTGACAATAGTGTCCCCATACAGTTGTAAAAATGGCTTTAATGGAATGACAGTTTCAAGTGAAGATGGGCTTTAAATGAGCATGGCAGAATATGCCACTTACCATTCATTTTCTAAAACATCAGCGATTATGGCCATTGTCTTTAAATGTCTACATTCTATTTATTAAACCCCTTCAGACTGATTGCAACCAATTTGTTTAATTTTTAAAGAGGAAACCAGCTGGGAACATATTTTTATTTGATGCAATGTATCAAGAATAATATTTGGACAGTAACATATTTCCAGCTTGGAGCAGTGCAGGAGTCCTTATGGTATGGTCTTTTAAGGGCTGAATTGACTCGGAAAAGTCTCTGCCAAGACGAGAACCCTTTAAATAAATGATCTAAAACATAGCTCTGGTCCCTATACAAATTAAATAAATGATCTAAAGCACAACACTAGGTCTCACTGTATCAAAACAGTTGTATCATTAATTTCTTATTTGACACAGTGAAAGTTCTTGCCGCAGAAGGTGCAGATCAAGGTTTTTCTAAAACCTCAGTGCAAAACAGGATGAACATCGACATCTCCTCTCAAACTTTTCTTCCTCCTTTAAAAGCTAAGAGCAAAATAATGTTAATATTTCATGGAATGGTTAAAACTGGTGCAACACAATTAAACTGCATTCTCATGGAGAAATTTATCAGATCTGGATTTAACTGGATCAAAGATTAGCTACAGAGATGTTGCTTGGGCCCATTGTTCGAGACCAACTTTGATGTTGCACGATTAATACAAAATTGAATCAAAGCCTTTCTGCCTTCGTTCCCCATTCAGCCTTTCTTTCAGAGCCATGAAGGGGTGTTGAGATAGTTTCAGTGACAGCACCTCGCTTCCTAATGAGACAGGAACCAACTGTGTTAAAGAGGCTGTTATTATCATGAGACAGCAGGGGTGCAGTGGCAGCATGGCGATAGCATTAGTACCATCATCAACAGCACTGTAAGTCTGTGCGTCTGAACAGAAGGCACAAAACTCACAGCTCAATTGACTTCATCCATCACTGAAAATAGACTAAAGCTTGAGCAATGTTTGCCACAACTATGCTTAAACAAGCCTTTACTTTATTTTGAGATACAGCATGGATACAGGCCCTTCGATCCACTGAGTCCATGCTGAACAGCGATCACCCCGTACACTAGCTCTATCCTACTCATTAGGGACAATTAATAATTTTTATTGAAGCCAATTAACCTACAAACCTGTACGTCTTTGGAGGGAGGGAGAAGACCGGAGCACCTGGAGAAAACCCACGTGGGCACAGGGAGAAAGTACAAACTCCACACAGACAGCACTTGTAGTCATACCCAGGTCTCTGGCAGTATAAGGCAGCAACTCTATTCTAAGCCCACGCGGTCACAGGAAGAACGTACCAAGTCTGTACAGACAGCACACATTGTCAGGATTGAACTCAGGAGCTGTAAGGCAGCAACTCGACTGCTTTGACATGATGTAGGGTCATACAGGTTGGCCTGGAAATAAACATTGCCGTTCCATTGCCGACTCCAACTCGTACACATGATAAAGCGGAATTTGTATTATCAACCTGCTCCAGGATCGATCAAAAGAAAAATGTTTATTCTGTGACAAAGAACACGGCCGTCGTATGACTGTCAAGGAAAACCATGCAAACCTGAAGAAAATACATTTGAATGAATTCCTTTTATACCCTCATTAGCTGAAATATCCAACAGTGAGTGCCCAGTTATTTGAAGTTGTAGCTGAAATGGGCATTGGTTCGAGACAGTAATGAGCTCAGGCAGCCAGCCATGCACTTTGATCGACCAATGGTTTGTTTCTGAAGCAGCAGGATGTGGGTGCAGGTTTGCAGGTTCACATTTCAAGAGGGTCTTTGGGGGCATTATGCAAAAGTCGGCGTGTGAATCAAACTTCTCCACCACAGCCATCATCCCCCCCACAACTCTCACACACAGATGTACTGATCAACACAGGGCCTTGATGGTCTGCACTATCATTGAGCAGTGTAGAGTTCCACACACCGTGTGTATCGCACGGTGGCAAATGTTGCAAGGCCCCATAGCTATCTAGACCACACTTCTTCCCACGCTTCTTCTTGTAAAGACTCTATCCCCGACTCCCAATTCCTCCGTCTATGCTGCATCTGCGCCCAGGACGAGGTTTTTCATACAAGGGCATTGGAGATGTCCTCATTCTTTAGGGAACGGGGGTTCCCCTCTTCCATTATAGATGAGGCTCTCACAAGGATCTCCTCGATATCCCGCAGCTCAGCTCTCATGCCCCCTTCCCCCTCTCGTAACAAGGACAGAGTCCCCCTTGTCCTCACCTTCCACCCCATCAGCCATCGTATACAACAGATAATCCTCCAACATCTTCACCACCTCCAAAGGGATCCCACTACTGACCATATCTTCCCATCTCCATCCCTTTCTGCTTTCCGCATGGACCGTTCCCTCCGTAACTCCCTGGTCAACTCGTCCCTTCCCACCCAAACCACCCCCTCCCCAGGTACTTTCCCTTGCAACCACAGGAGAAGCAACAGCTGTCCCTTTACCTCCCCTCTCAACTCCATCCAAGGACCCAATAGTCTTTCCAGGTGAGGCAGTCGTTCACTTGCACCTCTTCCAACATCATCTACTGCATCCGCTGCTCCAGGTGTCAACTTCTCTACATCGGCGAGACCAAGCGCAGGCTCGGCGATCGTTCCGCTGAACACCTCCACTCAGTCCGTTTTAACCAAGCTGATCTCCCGGTGGCCCAGCACTTCAACTCCCCCTCCCATTCCCAATCTGACCATATCTGTCCTGGGCCTCCTCCATTGTCAGAGTGAGCCCCAGTGCAATTTTGAGTAACAGCACCTTATATTTCGCGTGGGTAATTAACACCCCAGCGGTATGAACATTGACTTCTCTAACATCAGGTAGCCCCTTGCTCTCTCCCTTCGACCCCCGACCCCCCCCCCCCCCCCCCCCCCCTTCTCCCACTAGTTCTACACCAACATTCTCACTTTGTACAACCCCCTCCCATGACATCAGTTTGAAAAATGTCTCGATTCGAAACATCGCCAATTCCTTCTCTCCATAGATGCTGCCTCACCCGCTGAGTTTTTCCAGCATGTTGTGTCTACCAACAGGTTCAAGGATCTGACTGATAGAAGAGAAAAAGGTTGGCCTGTCCATTTACTTACAAATAAGATTTATTGGCAAGAGAGAGAACAAAAAACAATACTTGTCTCGGTATATGCGGGAGCCGTCTACAGCGGCACACCTCCCTCTCTCTGCCTTAGTCCGTGGCGTTGTTTGAACCCCTCTCATCAGTACTACCTCGTCATTTACCGGCGCTGCCTTTATACTGGCAGAAATCAGCCGTGAATAAACCACAACAGGCCGCAAAGCTCTTGCTGCATCAGAGCGAGCGGTAGAGTTGCTGCCTGACAGCGCCAAAGACCCGGGTCCGATCCTGCTTACGGGTGCTGTCTATACGGAGTTTATACGTACTCCCCGTGACCTGTATGGGTTTCTCCAGGTGTTCCGTTCTCCTCCGACACTGTCAGGCAGCAACTCTACAGTTGCACCACCATGCCACCCCAATTAGTGAAAACCTTTTCGTTGGGAATCACTGGATATACAGTATATTGAACTCGAGGCAGGAGATTCTCAGCACAATGGATGACTGCACGGATGAACTATTAGACACAGAAAAGCCACTTTAAGACAAGGCATCTTCTTGTAAACTGATTGAAAGGAAACAGGCTCATTGGCATAACAAGTCCAAGCTGACCATTGATCACCAGTTCACACCTGACCCATGTTATCTTACTTTTGCTTCTTGGCCCGAATTGTCAACTATCCATGTTCTCCAGTGATGCTGCCTGAGCAGCTGAGTTTAAATTGGTTTAGTTTAGTTTAGTTAGGCTTAACTTAGTTTGGTTTTGTTTACTGTCACGTGTCCCGGGGTACAGCGAGAAGCTTTTGTAGCGTGTTACAAAATCAGCGGGAAGACTATAAATGATTACAACCAAGCCGTCCACAGTGTTCGTATACATGATAAAGGGAGTAACTTTTAGGGCAAGATAAAATCCAGTAAAGTCCGATTAAAGATAGTCGGAGGGTCTCCAATGGGGTAGCTCAGAACCCCTCTATAGTTGTTGATAGAATGTTTCAGTTGCCTGATAACAGCTGGGCAGTTACACCAGCACTTTCTGTCCTTTTATTAACCATCATTGCATATCTTTGTTTGCATGTTTTCACTGACGTCGAAAAATCGCCCAGAGTGTGTTTGGGGTGAATGCAAAAATGGGATCATGCAGAACTAGTGTGAATGAATGGACGATGGTTGACGTGAACTCGGTGGGCCGAATGACTGGTTTCCATGCTGCATCTCTAAACTAAACAAAAATAAATGTCCGAGCAGGCTATTCAGTTGACGGACAACTAGGGATGGGGAACTAATGCTGGTCTTGGCTGTGGCACACAGATTCTGAAAAGTGAATAAATAATAAAGAAAAGATTTCAAGCAACTTGGTCCAACAAATGAAAGGAAAGATACAATGCTAGGATAAAGGAGACATGAGGAATTTGATAAAGCTCACAAATTGCACCTGTTCAAATTCCTCTTGCCCAGCAGTGTTTCAGACTGTAAAACTTTGGCTTTAAGACTCCCAGTGGCAAAAACAGACCTTCCTCCAGTCACCCCAGGTCATTACTGACCCCTACAGACCAGGCATCTGACATACCATTTCATCCATTTCCTGCTGTTGTCGGCAAGAACCATTTGGTTAATGATTTACCATACACTGTACAACTGATGAGACAGATTGGGAATATTTTTTTTAAATACTCCAGGATGTCATCAGACGATATTAACGTTTACATAACTCAGCCAAAATTACATTTGAGGTGACATTTGGTAGCCACGTTTCCTGATGTTAGGTTCTGAGCAAGGCTCAGGTATTATTGCTAAGTGGAATAGCCGATGCAGAGACCCAAGCCTCTTCTGATTGACCAGTCAAGGTTTATCACTCAATAACAAATGCTCCATCACAACTATCCATCTTTAACACACACATGAATTGCACAAAGTGCACTCTCACAGAATAAACCAGCACTTAAAAGCATTGACATTAGGTAAGTTCATAAGTTCATAAATTATAGGAGCATAATTAGGCCATTCAGCCCATCAAGTCTACTCTGCCATTTAATCGTGGCTGATCGATCATTTCCTCTCAACCCCATTCTCCTGCCTTCTCCCCATAACCCCTGACACCAGTACTAATCAAGAATCATCAATCTCTGCCTTAAGAATATCCATTGGCCTCCACAGCCTTCTGTGGCAATGAATTCAACAGATTCACCACCTTTTGATTAAATGTTTAAGAAAGAACTGCAGATGCTGGAAAAATTGAAGGTAGACAAAAATGCTGGAGAAACTCAGCGGGTGAGGCAGCATCTATGGAGCAAAGGAATAGGTGACGTTTCGGGTCGAGACGCTTCTTCCAACCTTTGACTAAATACATTTCTCCTCTAAAATGCTTCCCATTTTAGTTTAGTTTAATTTAGATACAGCATAGGAACAGGCCCTTGGGCCAACCAAGTTCACACCGACCATTGATCATACATACTTATCCTACATACTCGGGACAATTTACAGAAGCCAATTAACCTACAAATCTGCACGTCTTTGGAGTGTGGGAGGAAACCGGAGCACCTGGAGAAAACCCACGTGGTCACAGGGTGAATGTGCAAACTCCATACAGACAGCATCCGAAGTTAGGATTGAACTTGGCCCCTGGCGCTGCAGGGCACCAAATCTACTGCAACAAAACCGTGCCGGCCCTCCTTCCCTCCTTCCAATCCAAGGGCATCCTCCTGGCTACTGCTGTTTATCCCACATCCCAAAGACATGTGGGTTGGTAGCTTAATTGACCACTGTAAATTGCCTCTAGTGCAGTAGCTAACAGGTAAAATCTGAGGAGTCTTAATGGAAATGTGGGAATAATAGGTGATTGGGAAAATTTGTGGGAAAAATGAGACAGCTCAATGAACCAGATTGGATTTGATGGGCTGGAATAGCCTCCACCATGTAGAAATATAGTGGGACACCTCCAGTCAGTCCATCAGCAAGATTCCCAGCTATCAATTACCCATCCCCTTCAGTCATATTTTTTCCTAACTTTCCCAGTTTTGATTAAAAGCTGTCAACCTGAAAATAATATAAACTACTTGATGGACTCAGCGGGTCAGGCAATAGCTTTAGTTTTAGTTTCAGTCGTAGAATACGGCATGGAAACACCTCTTCTGCCCACTGAGGCTATGCTGACCATCGATCACCCGTTCAAACTAATTCCCACTTTTGCATATAATAGGGGTAATTTACAAAGGCCACTTAACCTGCAATCCCACACATCTTTTAGATGTGGTGGAAACCAGAGCACCTGGTGGAGACCCACATGGTCACAGGGAGAATGTGGAAACTCCACATGGACAGCACCTGAGGTCAGGATCGAACCCAGGTCTCCGGCACTGTGAGGTTCTACCACCTGTGCCACTGTGCCACAGCAGAGGAAAGAGCACAGGCGACATTTCAGGTCAGGACCCTTCTTCATTCTGACAGTATTGGGGAAGGGGGAAGCTGGAAATGAGATGTGAGGTGGGACAAAGTCTGGCAAGTGATAGAAGGAGTAGGGTGGTGTGGGAGGAGATTTGATCGACAGAAGGGTTGTGCAAGTGACAATCCTAGAGGTGAAAAGAAGACAAAGGGTTGATTGATTGATTGATTGATTGATTGATTGATTGATTTGATTTGATTTGATACAGCGTGGAAATAGACCCTTCGGCCCACCAAGTCCACACCAACCATCGATCACCCATTCACACGAGTTGTATGTTATCCCACTTTCTATCCACTCCCTACACTAGGGGCAATTTACAGAGGCCAATTTAAACCCACATGTATTTAGGATGTGGATGGAACTGGAGCACCCAGAGTAAACCCAGTCGGTTAGAGAGAACACGGAAGCTTCACACAGACAGCACCCAAGATCAGGATCAAAACTAGGTCTCTGGCACTGTGATGCAGCAGCTCCACTGGCTTTGCCTCAAGGCTGCCTTCTAAAGAGAGAAGAGGAGCGAAATGTAAAGGCAGGGGGAAGGATACATGTGGAAGGGGACGAGGGGGGGGGGGGGGGGGGGGGGTGGGGTGTGGAAAGAGGGGGGGGGGGGAGGGGTAGAAGGGAAATGAGGGACTCGGGAATAGGAGATGAGTGTAGCAAGGCAGAGAAAATTTGGTTCTTTCTCCCTGTTTGCTGGCATTGCCTGTCCTACTGGGAATACTCACTATTTTCTGTTCTCATGAAATGATCAAGATCCCCTCCTCAAAATAACCTACAACATATGGATTTTTTAAACAGTTGGTTTTATCCCATATGTAAAGTTCATGCATTTGATTCCTGTCTTGTAATTATTCATTATTCTTTATACTCCACAATTAATATTGGGAGCGTCTGGGGAATGAGAAATTATTCAACTTGCCTGTTCCATACTTCCTCTGTACACTGTAACTGCTGTAGGTAACATTACAGACAGCATAAATACCTTGAAGTTATTAACAAACAAAAAATAAGGAGCAGAAGAACCTGGCCTGATAATTGTTTGATCTTGTGTTCTACATGAAGAAATGTATTAAAAAAAAAATGCATCATACCTATTGCACTGTTTAATTATGCCAATATTTTTTTCCAGGTCTCTTTGTACTTGATGTACTGACAGTATGTATGGAGATGTCCATGCCTATTCAGTGTTACCGTATGTAACACCAAACTGTAGCTGACCATCGATCCTTCTGTAGACAGATCCCCTGCAATATGGCTACAGTCCTCTAGGTTCCAACTCCATGTATCAAAAATAATATCGGAGCAATACCATTTTAAGAATTGCACCATGTAGTTTACTGATTTCTTTGTATATATGGCAACAATGTTTAAGGAAAAGTATTGAGAAAGCCTCTGTAAAGATGCTGCCTGCCTATGTGACCATAATATTGACTGAGTCAGAAGTAGATACAAGTCTCATGGAGAGTTAAAATTTAAAACTAGATTATTAAATGTTTTATTTTATGATTGTATATTATTTTAATAAAGTTTAAATGTTTAAATGTGTTAATTTTATATTTTTATATTGGGGCGTATATTGATGGAAAAAAAGATTGATCAATGTAGCTGACTTTTTAATGGATAACCATCTATTTGCCGACTATAAAAGCACTGGATCAGATTACGAGTTTACTTCAGTTTAATTTAGTTTAGGGATACAGCGCGGAAACAGGCGCTTCGGCCCACCGGGTCCGCACCGACCAGCGATCCCCACGCACCTACATACACGAGGGACAATTTTTACATTTACACCAAGCCAATTTACCTACAAACTTAGACGTTCTTGGAGTGTGGGAGGAAACCAAAGATCTCGGAGAAACCCCATGTGGTCACGGGGAGAATGTACAAACTGCGTACGGACAGCACCCGTAGTTAGGATCGAACCCGTGTCTCTGGCGCTGTAAGGCAGTAACTCTACCACTGCACCACCGTGGCTAAAGGAAAATTAAATGTGCAGTGCCCATTGAACAAATTCATTACTTGTCGGTGCCCATATCTTTGTAATTAAAACAAAAAATACTGAAAATACACAACGAGTGAGATAGCATCTTTGGTGAGAGAAACAGCTAATGTTTCAGGTGAATGCGCTTTTATTAGAACCAAGCAGATTTAGAGATTAATAGGTTTAAAACCGCAAGGTAAGTGGCAAGGGAAGGAAAGAATGAAAGGAAGGTCTATGACAAGCGTGATTGCAAGAGCAATTGAATGACAAATTGGAATACCACTTGTAGATGAAGTCGTAGTCTTTGAGTCTACACTGAAATGTTTAATTTAGTTAGAGATACAGTACGGAAACAGGCCCTTCTGCCCTCGAGTCCGTGCTGAGCAACAATCCCCATTGACGAGCATTATCCGACACACACTTGGGACAATTTACAATCTATCCTAAAGTCAATTAACCAACAAATCTGTATGTCTTTGGAGTGTGGGATGAAACAGGAAACTGTAGCACCGGGGCAAAACCCAAGCCGTCACAGAGAGAACGTACGCACTCTGTATTGTCAGCTCCTGTAGTCAGGATCGAACTCGGGCCTCTGGCACTGTGAGGCAGCAACTCTACCGCAGCGCCACCATGCCTCCGCTGTCTTATAGGTCTTGACAGTGTACCTTAGAGGGCTGTTGTTTCCCCTAGGCTAGGGTTTCTAGAACGCAGGAACATAATATCAAAATAAGCGCTCAGCGTTTGGGACTGAGCTGAGGAGAAATTTTGGTAATGGAACCCTTATACCCTTTTGCACTAGGTACCAGATTTAAGATGCTCCGAGAAAGGGTCCTGAGTCGAACCATCCATTTTGGGGGTCCATTTCCCTCCACAGATGCTGTCTGAGTTCCTCCAGCACTTTGTGTTTTGCTCAAGGTTGTAACATCTGCAGTTCCTTGTGTCAACATTAAGTGTAGGAAGGAACTGCAGATGCTGGTTTATTCCGAAGAGAGACACGAAATGCTGGAGTAACTCAGCGGATTAGGCAGCATCTCTGGAGAAAAGGAACAGGAGATGTTTCATGTCGGAACCCTTCTTCAGCATTAAGGTGGCCTGGAACAGTTCAGATTGATGACAGAGCAGATTCTGCCCCAACAGTAACCTCTAATCTGAAGAATGGTTTCAGCCCGAAACGTCACCTATTTCCTTCCCCCTATTGATGCTGCCGCACCCGCTGAGTTTCTCCAGCATTTTTGTCTACCTTCGATTTTCCAACATTTGTAGTTCTTTCTTGAACAATAGTAACCACAATTTGAGACACATGCTCCTTACTGCAATTTTGTTACATGGGACTACACCCCTTCAAAATGGAGATAAATAAACCAAACTCTCAATGAGGACTCAGCTTGCAGTGAACAATTATATTACTCTGCGCCTTCTCCAAGGTGCAAGGATACCGTGCACTCTGCCGTGGTGGAAAGGCTTCTGACTTTGTTCATTATCTGAAGGATTCACCAATGGACATCACAGAATTTCATTTGGTGCTGATCCTCTTGAAGTGTATTGACAACTGCCAAAGAGACAGCTGGAAATAAAATATGATTGATCAATTTCAGTCCTATTCAGCAGTGAATTTTTTTGCTTTGATATCTTAAATATAATGTGGATTTCTATTGCAGCTCAGGGGATTACCGTTCATTCCAAAGAGGATTTGTGGAGAATAGAAGTGCAATTAGAAATGTCCATACAAGTCCCTCCCACTCAGCCACCCATTCATCCTATTCCATTGAAGATTCAACGCCACTTGTCTCATGTCCTGAGGGATGATCTGTTATGCTTATCACTAAGTCCAAAATTTGCCAAGTAAAGTTGGTCAATATGTACATTAAGGCATGCTGGAGGACAGAAAATGCTGGAGAAGCTCATCAGGTCAGACAGCATCTCCGGAGAACATGGATAGGCAACATTTTGGGTCAAGACCCTTCTTCAAACCATACTGGTCATTTTCTAAAAGTCATATTTGAATGGAGCTAAATGATCATGTCATTTTGTGGAGAATTAGTTTATGCTTTTCCACCTTTGCGCTTACAGCCTCCATCAGAAATATTTTCTAGGTTCTATCTTGAAAAGATGTCGAGTCATGCTGGCTCTCCACATTCCATTCTCTGCTGTATATTAGAGCTGCCACTTCTCCATTCCCCAATTACTGTATACAATTATTACAAATCCCTGTACTACATTCCCAAATTACTGTATAAATCTATTACACTTCCCAACGCTACATTCCCCACTGTCTACATTTTTTGTCCATTCCCTGTGCTCTAGTCTTCACTGTATAAATTTATTCCAGTTCCCCGTGCTCCAGTCTGCAATCACCGAATACAAGTATTACAGTTCCCTCTACTCCATTCCCCACTGCCTAAAATTATCACCGATCCCTGAGCTCCATCCCTTGTCTTAAACCATCTGTGCTGCAATCCCCACAGTATAACATTATTACAGTTCTCTGTGGTACATTCTCCAACCACTGTAAAAAAAAAACTATTAGAGTTTCCTGTACTCCAGTTTACTCTTGTTCAATAACAATACAACATTTTTCTTTGTCTTCACTGTATTAAATCCACATTTATTTTGATGATACAATATTTTTATTATTAAAACTCAAGACAAAGGTTATTTTCTATAACTATTTGTTTTGAAGCTCAGGCAGACACATCAATGTTATTTGTGTGAGTTTTTTTTACAGCTGATTATATTTCAATAATTTTGTATGTAGTCTGAATCAGAGTATGCTTTGACCCCAGTATTTTGTCTCCCTTTCATCTCTAGCTTTAGTCCATCCATGGCAAGGGAAGGAGCCCCTGATCAAAACTCCCACTTAGATGAAGTCGTAGTCTTTGAGTCCACGCTGAAATGTTTACTTAGAGATACAGTATGGAAACACCTAGGCTTTGTTACACCCTAATCTTACAGTGTTTTTCTCCCTTTCAGCTTAGCTTAGTCCATCCATCTGCATCAAAACTCTCCCCTATATCCACCTATTACTTACTAGGCTTTGTTACACCCCTTCCTGTTTTTACAGCTTTCACCCCCCCTCTTCTACATTCAGTCTAAAGAAGTATCTCGACATTGAAACATCATGTATCCATGCTGGCTAACCCACTGAGTTACTGTTCCTTTTCTGTTATTAATGTGGATATTTTTCTCGGCAGTTTTTTAACTTGGCTCTGGAATATATATACTTCAAGGAGTGCTGAGTGTCAAATGTAAATTCTGCCCCTTTGTCCAATTTAAGCATAATGTATGGTAACTGTCCAGGGTCCTGGAAATCAGTGAAGTACTTCTGCAAATAAACCAACAATGCAGTCACTCAGTGCAACATTGCCACAATTAGCCCCCAAACAAAATAAGAAACTTGTAACCATTTTTGTACAGAATCATGGAAAATGTACAACACAGAAGGGGGTTCTTGCTGGTCAAAAATAGTTTCCCAGGCTAATCCCTCTTGCCAATACTCAGGTAAGACATGACTCGTCAAGTGCACATCTACAGTGCCCTCCATAACGTTTGGGACAAAGACCACTCATTTATTTATTTGCCTCTGTACTCCACAATTTTAGATTTGTAATAGGAAAAATCATATGGTTAAAGTGCACATTGTCAGATTTTATTAAAGGCCATTTTATATGTACATTTTGGTTTCACCATGTAGAAATTACAGCTGTGATAAGTACAACAGTGCTTATACAATCCCCCCCATTTCAGTGCACCATAATGTTTCGTGGCTTCACAGGCGTTTGTAATTGCTCAGATGTGTTTAATTGCCTCCTTAATGCAGGTAGCATTAAGAGAGCTCTCAGCACCTAGTCTTTCCTCCAGTCTTTCCATCAGATTTTCATTGCTGTTTATCAACACGAGGACCAAACTTGTGCCAATGAAAGTCAAAGAAGCCATTATGAGACTGAGATACAAGAATAAAACTGTTAGAGACATCAGCCAAACCTTAGGCTTCCCAAAATCAACTGTTTGGAACGTCATTAAGAAGAAAGAGAGCACTGGTGAGTTTACTAATCGCAAAGGGACTGGCAGTCCAAGGAAGACCTCCACAGCTGATGACAGAAGAATTCTCTCTATAATAAAGAAAAATCCCCAAACACCTGTCCGACAAATCAGAAACACTCCTGAAGACAGTGGTCATTGACAAATCCACACCTGACTCCTGAACAGGTGTGGATTTGTCAATGACCACTGTCCGCAGAAGACTTCATGAACAGAAATACAGAGGCTACACTGCAAGATGCAAACCACTGGTTCACTGCAAAAATAGGATGGCCAGGTTGCAGTTAGCCAAGAAGTACTTAAAAAAGCAACCACAGTTCTGGAAAAAGGTCTTGTGGACAGATGAGACGAAGATTACCATATCAGAGTGATGGCAAGAGCAAAGTATGGAGGGGAGAAGGAACTGCCCAAGATCCAAAGCATACCACCTCATCTGTGAAACATGGTGGTGGGGGTGTTATGGCCTGGGCATGTGTGGCTGCTGAAGGTGCTGGCTCACTTATCTTCATTGATGATACAACTGCTGATGGTAGTAGCATAATGAATTCTGAAGTGTATAGACACATCCTATCTGCTTAAGTTCAAACAAATGCCTCAAAACTCATTGGCCGGCTGTTCATTCTACAGCAAGACAATGATCCCAAACATACTGCTAAAGCAACAAAGGAGTTTTTCAAAGCTAAAAAAATGTCAATTCTTTGGTGGCCAAGTCAATCACCCGATCTGAACCCAATTGAGCATGCCTTATATATGCTGAAGAGAAAACTGAAGGGGACTAGCCCCCAAAACAGGCATAAGTTAAAGATGGCTGCAATACAGGCCTGGCAGCATCACTAGAGAAGATACCCAGCAACTGATGATGTTCATCAATCGCAGACTTCAAACAGTCATTGCATGCAAAGGATATGCAACAAAACACTAAACACGACTACTTTCATTTACATGACATTGCTGTGTCCCAAACATTATGGAGCCCTGAAATGGGGGGACTATGTACAGTATAAACACTGCGGTAATTTCTACATGGTGAAATCAAAATGTTTAAAAATGGCCTTTATTAAAATCTGACAATGTGCACTTTAATCACATGTGATTTTTTTTCTGTTACAGATTTCAAATTGTGGAGTACAGAGGCAAATAAATAATGATAGGTTGGTGTCCCAAACATTATGGAGGGCACTATAATGCCCCTGTCCCACTTAGGCGATTTTTTAGGTGACTACAGGCGATTAGGCTGCCACCACATGGTCGCTGGGGTGTCGCCTGTATGGTCTTGAGTAGTCTCCTCAGTCGCTCAATGAATTGTAGCGCTTTTCTGGTCGCTGCTGGATTTTGAAATGTTTAAAAACCTTTCGGCGACAGTCGGCAAGAGTTGGCTTGATGCCAATGAGCATAGCTTGACTTCTCCTGATGTAGGTGCTGTCGTAGGTTATCGCCTGGATAACGTAGGTTGTCGCCGGTGCTGCCTTCAGTGCCGACTACCTAGGTCAACCTACGTCAACCTGCGACAGGTACCCGCGACTGAATTGTCTTACCTTGTCATAGCTTGTCGCAGGTGGACATAGGTTGTCGTAGGTGATTAGTAAAGTTGTCAAAGATTATGGGGAAAGGCAGGAGAATAGGGTTGAGAGGGAAAAATAGATCAGCCATGATCAAATGGTGGAGCAGACTCGATGGGTGGAATAGCCTAATTCTACTCAGATTCAGATTCAGATTCTCTTATGATCTTATGGTCAGATCTTATGGTCAGTTACAATGATACATAATAGAATATGCCACACCTGATGATTAGCTTCAATGGCCTTAAAAGTATCAGTGAAACTAAATTGTGAACAGCTGCTTTTTGAAGACTGGTTATCGCTTGAATTAATGGCTGCTGTCCACTTAATTCCCCAACTCCAGAATTCCTAACAAGTGTTACCAGAAAGAAAGTCTTGAAAAAATATAGTGATTTTGCAATCTCAGAACAATTCAAATGTACTGCAGCTGTCGAAAGGTTTTCCAAGTATAATCAATGAGGTGATATGAGAAATATTAATACGAATATTGCAAACAGTAAGTAAGTTGGATTGTTCTGCTGGGAAAAAGGAATTATGTTAATTGGAAGAATGAGAATGTATTAGTTGACTGGAATAGATGTAAAAGGTGGAAAAGTGTAGTGGAATGGTTAGGGTAATGCACAGAGTCTTTTGCCCAGAAAAAGAGAATCGAGAACCAGTGGGACCCATTGGGTCCCGTCTCCCAACGTGGGGGGTGCGGCATCACAGGGGAGGGCTGGGCCCCGAACGCAATGTTCCACCACTCACCCATGGGTTCCAATACTCACCACTCCCTAGAGAGGGAGGGGGGGTAGAGAGGGATTGGGGGGTAGAGAGGGAGGGGGGGTAGAGAGGGAGGGGACAAGAGAGGGAGGGGGTAGAGAGGGATCTCCCGCCTTAAAGAGAGACAAGGACTTGGCGAGGGAGAGGGACGGGGCAGAGAATTCAGGTACCCTTTGGGGGTAGGTAGAGAAAGAGGGGCAGAGAGGGAGGGGGGTAGAGACCCTACTCCATCTCCATCCTCCCCATCTCCATCCTCCTCATTCTCCCCTCACTCCCACTCCAACTCCCTGCCCCAGGACCTACCCAGGTTGTAGAGCAGCGCCAGGGCCTGGACAGCTTCAGAGCCCATTGTGATTGGTGCACTGAGAGAGGCATCGTGACATCGTCACTGGACGCTCTATGGGAAAGCGGCTTTGCCTCTTTTTGAAACTTTTAATCATGAATAACTTCGGAAATGTAGGTCAGAATGCGACGGGAAGTATGTTTATCGCTTCGACGGTAAAAATGTGAGTAGAATATGTGAAAATGGGAAGGCTATGGCTTAGCGTTTGGAAGAAGGGAGGAAAAAGCGGAGCAGAGTGACACATTGCCGGCACAAACAAAGAGTTTTAGTAATATCGATGTTAGAATGAGTACAGCTCTAACAACTCTCAAGAAGCTTAACACCATTCAGGATAAAGCAACCCTCCTTAATGACAACCCAACCATTACCACAAACATTCATTCCCTCTGCCATTGGGCAGTAGTGTTTACCATCCACAAAATGCCTTGCAGGTACTTGCTCAATCTACTCCAATAGCAATTCCCACCTTAATCAAATCAAGGGAGAAAAAACAACAACTGCATCGGAGCACTGCCACCTCAATTTGCACACTATCCTGACTTGGAAATATATTGATAATTATTAATTATCCTATGGGTCCAAATCTTGGAATTCCCTATCCCCCAGCACTCTTGGAGTGTCTATACCAGAAGGACAATTGTGTTTCAAGAAGCTGGCTGACCACCTGTTTCATCATGTTTTGAATGGGCAAACACCTTGCCAGAGGCACCAAGGTCTCAATTATGGAATTCGTTTTCAGAACTGAAGAGATTGATCATTTGCAATAATGTCTCACTTGACTTCACAAAACGTTATTATACCTCATTCAACAAGGCTTTTAATTTTTCTACCTCCTGCAGAAATATTTATACAAGCTCAGGTTCATGTTAAATCTCCGAGTCCATGCTGGCTGCAATTCCATAATTCGGTAGCAATGGGTTCTTTGGACCCTTCTTCAGAAGGTCCCGACCCGAAACATCGCCTATCCATGTTCTCCAAAGATGCTGCCTGACCTGCTGAGTTACTCCAGCACTTTGTGTCCTTTCCTTCTTTTCAGAGAAGGTGAAACTTCTCAGTACAATGCAAGAGCAACATTTGAATTGTAGGTTAGAATAGAGGCAAGTACAGCAATCACCTTGACTTTGCATATAACTTCCAAGCAAAGTATTTTTTGCCCCTTGATTGAGGTCTGCTGAGTTATAACTTGGTGTCATAAAAACAGCAAGAGGTTGGTAGCTTCTTCAATTAGCACAGGTGCAGGGCATGTCCAGGCAGCCAGCAACTGCTTTCCTGTGCATAGCCCATGTATTGCAATGGAGGTAATTGACGCAGGTGCTATCACAATGTTTAAGAGGCATTTAGACAAGTACGTGGATAGGATAGGTTTAGAGGGATTTGGGTCAACAACAGGCAAGTGGGATTAATGTAGATGGGATGTGTGGTCGTGGGATTATGTAGATGGGACATGTTGGTCAGTGTGGGCAAGTTGGGCAGAAGGGCCTGTTTCCATGCTGTATGACTCTATGACTCTCTACTGCACTTATGTTAGTTTGTCCCTCTACTTCAAGAGCACTGTATGTAGATTGTAACGTACGCTGTAGCTAGGACAAGACAATGGAGAAGCAGCTTTGTTTCCCTTTCACTGACCAGCAATTTTCTGCTCTGATTTCGATCATTTAATGTGAAACTGTAAAGACGCAACAGAGGTCTAAGGAATTATTTGAATCACTTACAGTATGCCATTCAAGAACAAGTAATTTCACTCTAACACCATAATTTCGCCACACTTCATTTCATGAGTCCTAGCAGTTAGGGGATATTTTTTTTAACTATTATTTGGAATTATATTAAGTTAAATCGGCTTTAGTATTGTCAGACAGAGGGTTACTTTTATCAAGCTTGCTCTGTCAGCACTCCCAACCTCATACCATGTAGAGGACAGACAGAAAAATACCTGGAGAAAAGAAAAACGCAATGAAAATAATCAAATCGTAGATTAATGTAGATTAATAAACAATCTAATAATGTATCTTAACCATCAGGCTGTAAGTAGAAGATACATTTTGAATAAGACCCTAATTGCTTCTACAATTTAATATACATACAGTACATGAGATATCTTCAAGAGCCCTTGCAATTTTTAATGATCAAATTATATGTTTCTTTTTTCCACAAATCCAAACAGGGAGCAGGTTTTCCCTGAGAACCTGCAGTTTGCAGTGTCCAGACCTCACAATGCACACTGTCAGAGAGGCACCGATAACACAGCCCAATTTATCAAGCTGTCACTTTGCTGACATGTGCTAATAAATATCCTGCCACAACACTCACACCTGGTAGCTCAAGCACAGTGCAACATTCCTCTAACCTAATTTGCTAATTGCAGCTTTCCCATTAATTTTATTCCTGTCTTCTTTGGTGCTGACATGGAAAAGCACAAGATCAAGGAAAAAATAACCAGAATTTCATAGATTTTTTTTTCAGTGGGTTTGAGTTCAGGGGGAGTTACAACTGCCCTACAATTTGCTGCAAGCGAATCTAAATTAAATAGTGCTTAGCACCAAGATTACTTAGAACCAAAACCTTATTGGGGATCATTAGTTTCAATTACGCTACCTTGACATTAGGAAGGCCAGTGTCCTAATCTGTGGATGGACCTACCTGGTATCAACATCAACTGCAGACATTTTCTACAGGGTAGAAGATGGAGGAAGGTTGAGTCTATAAAATGCATTAATCTCCAGGATGATGATGCAAATTGTTAAATCATAGGATTCATAATCCAGAAATTTAGTCCAACAATCGAAAATTAGGAATTCAAGTCCCACGCAGTGGCTGCCTCGCCAACAATCTGTCTGTCCTTTCTTCTTTTTGTTATTTTTAGGATGCGTTAAAAAGTACCTTTTAGTGTTCCTTGGTTTGTTTTATGTGGGGGGGGTTGGGAGAAATGTTCAATCTCTTACCACGACTTTTTTTTCCGTATTGTATCTCCGTCTCCATTGCGACCTAACATCAAGGAGTTGGCGGCTTTTCCTGGGAACCGATGGGCGCTCCAAGCTGCAGGAGTCTGCAGGGCTTTAACATCGCGGAGCTTGAGACCCCTTTGCCGGGGCCTGTGGACTTTAACATTGTGAAGACCGCGGTCTCTGTTAAGAAGAGGATGATTCGGGAGCAGCTCCATGCTGCAGAAAGAGTTTCAACCAACCTGAGTTTTGATCACCCCGAGGTGGGGGCTTCGATCATCGGCTGTGGGGGCTTTGATCACCACGACTGCGCGTGGTTTGACTGCCCCGACCGTTGGAGAACAAGAGAAAGAAGATTGAACTTTATTGCCTTCCATCACAGTGAGGAATGTGGAATCCACTGTGAAGGATGTTTATGTTAACTTTTATGTGGCTGTATGTCTTGTTGCTTTTCACTTAATATGGCTATATGGCAACTCAAATTTCACTGCACCTCAACTGGTACATGTGACAATAAACTGACCTTGAAGCCTTGAAACCTTGAAAAGTCAGCTGTGGGAATTAAATTCAGCTGATTAAAAAAAATGAATATAGATTTAAAAATAAGGTTTCATAATCACAAACATGAAACTAGAATGATGCCAAAACCTCATTCAATAATATCCTTCAGGGGTGGGAATTCCATCCGGTATTTATGTGACTCCAATCCACAGCAATGAGATGAACTCCTAACTGCCCTCTGAAATAGTCAAAGTCATTCAAACTGCTTTATCAGAACATCGGCTGTTCAAAGGGGAAGTGGGAGAGAGGGTTTGTAGGTTAGTTACCTAAAATTGGAGAATACATTGGGTTGTAAGCAGAAAATTAGGTGTTGTTCCTTCAGTTTGAGTGTGGCCTCACTCTGGCAATGGAGGAGGCCCAGGACAGAGAGGTCAGTATGGGAATAGAATGGGGAGTTAAATGATTAGCAACCGGGAGATCTATCAGGTCTTGTGGAACTGACGAAACAGTATCCTGGCGAAACAGTATCCTAGTCTGCAAATGATTTCAAAACTGCTTCAAATTCACTCAGGTTCCATTCCTGGGTCGGTGATATGTGTGGTGTCACAGGATTAACATTTAAAATCAGAGACCTTCATCAGAACAGGGAAGTGAATAAATAAGTCAGTCTTATGTTGCAGAGAAGGTAGGGAGCAATGTTGATATTGGTTTACATTGCCACATATATTGAGATAACGTGAAAAACCTAATGAAATATCCGGTCAACTCACACTATCCATGAGTATAATCAAGCCCAAATGCATGTATAGTACGACTTGCTAGACACAAAATGCTGGAGTAATTCAGTGGAACAGGCAGCATCACTGGAGAGAAGCAATGGGTGACGTTTCGGTTCGAGACCTTTCTTCAGACTTGACTGGATTGAACACAAAGAATAAAATACCAGATTGCAGAATATAGCATTAAGGCATTAATGTTACAGTGAAAGCGCAGATTTTAAAAAAGTGCAAGGCCGGCAATGAGGTTAGAAAAGCAAGATTACACCCGTGGCATACGGCAGGACTGTTCAGCAGTCTGATAATTCCAGGGAAGAAGCTGTTCCTGCATCAAGTGATACACACTTTCAGGCATTTGTGTCTTCTTCCTGACAGTGGATGGGCAAAGAGATTGGACAAAGAGAGCGTCTCTGATAAGGTGAGGTCAGGGTGGTCATGTTAATAAGTTGGTCAACCAGCTCGAGTAAAGATGGCATTAAACTGGAAATGCAATGTAGTGAGCTTCACTCTGCAAAGTGCCTAGGCTGCATTTAGATTAATATCCAGAGGCCTGCGCTATGCATCAGAAATCCTCCCACAGTAGCCAGAAATGTTTACATTTGAGAAATTAAATAACTCTGAAATGCAATACTCATCTCAGTAATGATGACGATGAAATTATAGGATTGTCATATAAACCCTAATGTCCTTGGGGAAGGAAAATCTGAAATCCACCATGGGAGCTTGGGAATTTTAAATCAGTTAATAGGTCAGTAACAGTGAGCATTAAATCATTAAATCATTGGATTTTCATAAAATCCCAATAGTTCCCTTAAGGGAATGGAATCTACTTTCCTAGTGTGATCTGTATGCAGGGGGACACTGAAGAGAGGTCCTGGCCCAAGTTGACCCCTGTCCATTCCCTCCCCAGTTGCTGACTGACCCATTCAGTTCCTCTGGCACTTTGTATTTTGATCTGTATGCATCTTCACACAAACAGCAATGAGGTTGCATCTTAATTACCCTTTGAAATAGCCTGGTAATCCATACTGTTGAAGAAGATACTTACACCAATATCCAATAAAAAGTTGTCAAGTCAAGTTGAGTCAAGTTTATTGTCGAATGCACTAGTACAGTGAGATACAGGTACAGTGAAAATCCTGCCTGACTCAAACATACACAATTAACTCCCACAACTAATTATACATAACATTTTGTAAAGGCATGATACTGCAGTCTAGTTGTCCCATTACACAAAGCACGTGGAGGCTTTAGAGAGGGTGCAGAGGAGGTTTACAAGAAATGTGCCTGGTTGAGGGGGTATTAGCTCCAGGGAGAGATTCGGCAGACTTGGATTGTTTTCCCTGGAACGTCAGAGGTTGAGGGGAGACTTGATAGAAGTGCATATAATTATGTGAGGCATTGATAGGGTAGACACAACGTTTTTCCCGGAATGGATATATCAAAAACCAGAGGGCATAACTTTAAGGTGAAAAGGAGTATTGTTTAAAGTAGACATTTTTTTTTACACAGAGGATAGCGAGTGACTGGATGGCGCTGGTCAAGGGTAGTGTTGGAGGCAGATCTGAAGGTGGCACCTAACAGATTTTTAGATGGGCACATGGACTTGCAGGGAATGGAGGGATAGGGATCATGCGCAGGCTGATGAGACTAGTCTATCTTGACATCCTGTTCAGCACAGACATTGTGGGTTGAATGACCTGTTCCTGTGCTGTATGTTTCTAGCGGAGGTTGGGCGATCGTTTCGTTCGCTGTCCGCAATAACCAAGTACCTCCCGTTCAGCACTTCAACTCCCCCTCCCATGTTCTATGTAGGTCTCTTCCATGGCACAGCGAGCAGCACAGAAATTGGAGGAACAGCACAGTTGCGGAGTCTGTGAAGAATTCTCCCAATTTTGTTAGTCCTTGCTGTCTCCTCCCCTTCCTCAGCCCCCCTGCTGCCTCCTCCCATCCCCCAGCCTTCTGGCCACCTTTTCCCTTTCTTGTCAAGGCTCAGTCTGAAGAAGGGTTTCGGCCCGAAACGTTGCCTATTTCCTTCGCTCCATAGATGCTGCTGCACGCTGAGTTTCTCCAGTTTTTTGTGTAACCTGTATGTTTCTATGTTCTATTAGGTCTTAACACTGAGCACACAGGATGTACAGTGCGCTCTGTGAAGGGTCATTCCACGCAAGGCTGCAGGCCCGGACGGAGTCCAAGGAAGGGTACTTAAAGATTGTGCTGTACAGCTGGTTGAGGTATTCACCAGGATCTTTAACCTGTCTCTATCTCTGGCAATGGTCACCAAGTGCCTGAAGTCAGCTACCATAGTGCCGGTGCCGAAAAAGACAAAAATCACCAACCTGAATGACTACCGCCCGGTTGCTTAACACCAATACCCATGAAGTGCTTTGAAAGGCTGGTCCCCTAACACATCAAATCCAGCATCCCTGCCTCACTGGACTCGCATCAATTTACATACAAGGGAATTTACCACAGAGGATGCCATCTCTCTGACTCTTCACACTGCCCTGACTCACCTGGAGAGATAGGGCACATACGTGAGGATGCATTTCATAGACTACAGCTCTGCTTTCAACATGGCCATCCCCACCATGCTCACCACCAAACTCCACCAGATAGGCCTCAGCTCGCTGATATGCGACTGGATCCTGAATTTTCTGACTGAGCGACCGCAGGCAGTGAGACTGGACCCGCACCTGTCCTCCACTATCACCCTGAGCACCGGCACACCACAGGGCTGTGTACTAAGCCCCATGCTCTACTACCTCTTCACACACGACTGTGTTCCTGCATTCACCATCAACACCATTGTCAAGTTTGCAGACGACACAACAGTGATCGGGCTGATCACCAATGGTGATGAAACAAAATACAGAGCGGAGGAGCAGAACCTGGCGGACTGGTGCTCACGTAACAACCTGTCCCTAAACACCTTTAAGACCAAGGAGCTGATCATCAACTTCAGAAGGTCACATAATGGGGAATACGCTCCAATCTCCATCTACGGGGAAAGTGTGGAGAGAGTGTCCAGCTTTAAGTTTCTGGGCACTCACATTTCAGAGGACCTCCCATGGTCCACCAACACTGCTGCGCTGGTCAAGAAGGCACAGCAACGACTGTTCTTCCTGAGAACACTGAAAAAATCTAGTCTACCCCAACAGCTGCTGACAACCTTCTACACTGCACCACAGAGAGCATCCTAACATATGGCATCTCTGTGTGGTATCTCAGCTGCACGGAGGCGGAGAGGAGAGCTCTTCAGCGCGTCGTCCACAGAGCGCGGAAGATAATTGGGACACAGCTACCAGCCTTGGAGGGCATCTACAATACACGGTGCCTCAGGAAGGCCATCAGCATTCATAAAGACTTCTCACACCCTTGCAATAGTCTGTTCGAACTTCTACCATCAGGCAGACGTTACAAGGCCTTCTACGCCCGCACCTCCAGACTTAGTAACAGCTAACCCCCCCCCCCCCCCCCCCCCCCCCCCCCCCCCCCCCCCCCCCCCCCCCCCCCCCCCCCCCCCCCCAAATGAACTGTCTCCCTCGGATGGAGACATCGACCCGGCACAGACCTATTTGCACTTTATACTGCTTTAACTGTTTTTTTAATCTTGTTTCTCTGGGTGTCTAAATTTTTAGCTAATTAAGTTATTACATCGGATGGAAGTTGCATTCCAAATCTCGTTGTACCTCTGTGCAATGACAATAAAGATATATTATTATTATTATTATTATTATTATTATTATTATTATTATTTTAACTGCCCCAGAAATGACCAAGTTGTACCAGATTCTTTGTGAGTGTCTGGCGGGGCAGAGAAGAGGAAGATGGGAAGAGAGGGGGAAATGAAGAAGGGAATCTAATCTCTGACAGAGCACAATTCTGAAATTGTCAGTTCCTTGAGACAGCACAGGGCCGTCTGTTCTGGACTCATGGTATCAGCAAATGTTTACTAAGACACAGTCAGCACAGGCTTGCAAAGGCAGGTGGGAAAGGGAAAGGCACTTACAGACCATCTGCTCCTCTGACTAATAAGGCACAAGATCCTCCATCATTTACAATGCACCTTTAGCAACACAAACTCTGATACAAAGTTCAAAGCTCACCAGCATCATCAAGCGAAACATCAGACCAAAACAACTCAGAGCTGTTAATTAATGATTCATGATTGATGATACAACTCACAATCAACTCCACTCAGGGCATGCCCATAACTTCACTCCTATAAACTCTTGGGCAGTTGACATGTAGTACCGGATCATAAAAATATCTCCACTATAGTTTTTTTTTTCTTTTATAGATTCCTTGAAGTTGTCTCGGGTCAGCATTTGAAAATGCATATTGATTTCATATAATGAACAATTATATTAGTTAGGATCATTAAAAAGTTGAATAATAAGAGGGAATGAACTAGTCATTCATATTGGATCCCAAGTAGGTTAAATTCATGTTATCATAAAATCTGCCTATTTACTCAGCTCCCATTTCAGTTCATCGACTGGTAAAAACCCCTTACATGTTTTTATTATTGCTAAATAACAAAATAACTATCAAGTACCCATCTATATAAATTTCATTTACCAAACACTAAGTTCATAGAATGGTAATTCAAGTGCTCATTGAGATATTTCTTACAGATTGTGAATGTTTTCTGGCTTTACCATCCAAATAGGTGGTGTGTTCCAGATAATCATCTGTGTGAAGAAAAAATGTTCCTCATATCCCCTTTAAACTAACTGCCCAAATATCACCTTGTGTGAATGGAGTCAATTTTTGTTTGTTAACTCTTTCGAGATGTTTAGGCCTGGATAGCGTGGATGTGGGGAGGATGGTTCCTCTTCTGTGAGAGTCTAGGACCAGAGGCCATAACCTCAGAATAAAAGGACGTACCTTCAGAAAGGGGACGAGAAGGAATTTCTATAGTCTGAGGGTGGTGAATCTGTGGAATTCATTGGCACAAATATCAATGGATATTTTTAAGGCGGAGATTGAAAGATTCTAGATTAGTGTGACATGGGTTATGAGGCAAAGGCAGGAGAATGGGGTTGAGAGGGAAAGATAGATCAGTCATGGTTGAATGGGGAATGATGGGCTGAATGGCCTTATTTTGCCCCTACAACTTATGAACCTATGAACTTTAGTCATTAGTTAGTAAAGTAGAAAGTTGTTTTTCATTTGTTACTACTGAAAGTTCTAGTTTCAAGTTTCCATATGATCAATTTTCTTATTTGTTATTTAGAGCAGTCATTTAGTTTATTGTCACTTGTACCGAGGTGGGACATGATGATTTAGCGTGATGATTGGAGGAGGGAGGTGTTGGTCTGAGGCGGAAGTAGGGGGGTGGGACTGAGGATAGAGCACGGTAATTGGAGGAGGGAGACGTCCTGGTGGAGCAAAGATCATAGAGCGCAACTTGAATCAGCCCGTTTGCAGGGTCTTTCATCGCCCTGCCCAGCGCGGCTTAAAATCGGCGCGGGATCTTCCATCGCCCACGGTCAAATTGCTGCGTCGAGGCAATCGATGCTCCCGATGTTAAAGCCCCCGTCGGGCAATGGAAGATCCCGCGGCCTGCTTAAAGCTGCACTGGGCGATGAAAGGCCCCGCGAAAGGGCCAATTCAAGCCCCACGATTCGGGGCGGACGAAGCTGCTGTTGCTGGAGTTCGGAGTCGGTCACCAACCATGTCAGCTCCCAATTTTATCGTCCACAGGGCCCACGGCCGAAGCATCATGCGTGTGTGTTTGTGTGTGTGTGTGTGTGCGCGTGCGTGCGCGCATGTGCGGGCGCTGACAAGGAATTGTGTCCTCCCCCCCATGTTTTGACAGCAATTTCCGCTCCTGACTCAGTGGATCAAGCAGCAACTCTGGAGAACATGGATAGGGATGGTGTGTAACACACATATTGGTTTGCCACAATCAGGATGGTCTTCCAATGCAAGGAGCTTTACATACCAAATATTGTAGACTGGCATATTTTAAGCTTTAACTTTACTTTAGACTTTAAACTTTAGAGATGCATTATGAAAATTGGCTCTTCAGCCCACCGTGTCCGCACCGACAAGCGATCACCCCGTACACTAGCACGATTTTATTCACTAGGGACATTTTACAGAAGCCAATTAACCTACAATCCTGTACGTCTTTGGAATGTGGAGGAAACCGGAGCACCCTGAGAAAACCCACGCAATCACAGGGAGAGCATATTGACTGTACAGGCAGCACCTGTAGTCAGGATTGAATCCAGGAGTCTGGTGCTGTAAGGCAGCGAATCTATCGCTGCAACCCTGTGCCGCCCAAGCTGAAGGATGCACTGAAGACATGTGGAGCCATTGCAAAGGTTGGATGGAGAGAGAGCACAGTTCAGATCTCTCACTGAACTGCATGTTGGAGGACCAGCACGGTATAAAAGGCCCTCAGACTTATTGTTCATGAAATATGTATGGGGGGAAAAAGAGACTCATGTCTCATCCTGATATAATGTAAACCAAGTAAGTAAATAGAACATGCATTGTGAATTGTGACATGAATGTACTGTATTACACCACTGCATATTTTATAAATAAAATATATTTCTGTAAAATAAAAGTATCCAAATGAGCAAATTCTTCCATAAAAAATACCATTAACGCCTATAAAATAGTAGACAAAAATCATCTAAAATTATGGGGAGTATCATAACAAGCAATGGCTTTTGCCAAACGTTGAGAAATCTATCTATCTATCTATCTATCTATCTATACATCTATATATACATCTATCTATCTATACATCTATCTATCTATCTATCTATCTATCTATCTATCTATCTATCTATCTATCTATCTATCTATCCATCCATCTATACATAACTAAAACTCTGATCTTATGCTCTTCCGGCTTGCGCATTTTTTCTATTTGCGCAAAAACAGTACACGATAGCACTATGATTTTTCACCAGGTTACTCGCCATTCTCTTGTGCCGCAAGTGCAACAAGTTTCGTTCTGATCGGCGGTATATTGTAAAAGTTATCGAGGAATAAAAATCTTATAAATCGCGCGTGCGCAAATTCCGTCAGTTGGTCTCTTCCCCTGTCAGTCAATGCCACGGCCAGGGTGGTGACGCCCCTTCCTGCCCCACCGATGGCGGCCTGTCCCTCCTCACTCACAAAATCCTCTCTCCCCTCCTCATAGTAACTTGTCTATCGTCTCCCCTATCGTTCAGTGGCAACCCAGTGGAGGCCCTGGTCCCATCTCTCTCTCCCACATCACTCACCCCTCTCCCCCACCCGCCCTCTGCAGCAATGGCGGTCCCATCAACCCGTCCCCTTGGGTCCGTCTCCTCCGCCGTTGCGGTAACTCACCCTCACGGCCTTCTCGGAGGAGATCTTCTCCACTAGCTCATCGAAACTCGTGGTGCCCACCGTGACGAACACACCGACACCATCCTATGGTGTGAAAACAAAGCTTAAGTCAACATCCGCACGTGACCTCTGTCGCTCCAGTTCGTGAGCATATTCGTGGAAGGTCGTAGGAGTTCGTAGATTACCAAAATCTTGATTATTTTTTTTTAGGTCCTTTAAACTCGGCAGAGGTTTTGGATTAAGTCGTGAAAGTGGGACAGGCCCTTAAGGAGGAGGAGTAAACTGTCGAAAGCACTATGGTACAGGGAGCAGTTCAGGTGAGGGGACAAAAGAAAAATGGAGTGGTTATAATGGAAAGCATTGTTAGGCAAATGCACACTCTTCTCCACAGCAAAAACAGAGTTGTAAAGGCAGTTCTAGTTATACTGCCCACCCAGCTCTGCCTAGTTCTTGGGGTGAGAACATAATTTCTATTGTTTGTTTAAGTGGATGCAAATGTGGGATAACATGGAACTAGTGTGAACAAATGATAGATGGTTGGTGTGGAGTCAGTGGGATGAATGTCCTCTTTATATGGTGTAACTCTAATCTAAACTAAACTAACCATAGCTAGGATGAGGAAGTAATGTTGAAGTATTATTAGGAGCTTTTTCCACTTTGATGAAAGATCACCAAACTGAAATGCTAACTGTTTATCTCTGCAAATATGCTACCTGACCTGCTAAATATTTTTGATTCCGTTTTTATTTTAGATTTTCAGCAATTCTTTGGTTTGTGATATCTTAACCTTAAAATTGTAGAATATCTTTAAAAAGTGTTGTACAGGTTTTCCTTGACAATGAGAAACAGTCTGTATGTAGTCAGGAACGTGGCTGTGTTTGGCACCTTACATTTCCTTGCATACTTTAGCGACTTGACAGAAATGTCAATGAAGAACGTTACTTCTTTAATCACTCCTCAGACAACACTGTACCACTTCTGCAAGCTGTAATATTTCAGTCTGACGAATGAAAACTGGCTTGAGATGTTAACCTAACAGGTTTGTCTCTTGTGCCTTTCCCAGCACTTCCAACAACTCCTACCAGTCTGTTTGTTGCCATTAATATTCAAGCAATAGCCTGCGATAAATCCCAATCCTGATGGCAGATATAATGCTTTGATGGCTCTGTGAACTGGTTCATTGGCCCCGAATAATGTGTTAAAGCCCTGCATAATAGTTTGTTAGCTCTATAGAATAATTTGATGGTCCTATATAATATGTTGATAGCCCTGTAGGATGATGGAATGGTTCTATATAACAGTGCAATTACCTTATATGTTGACTGATGGATTTGGGCAGTGTGTATAATGATGCAACGGTCCTATGCAATGATTTAGTGTAATGTTGCAATGATATTGTGAAATGGGGCAATGGGTTTATGTATTTGTGCAATATAACAGTATAATGACTGCCGTAACGATGCAATTGTTCTCGAAAGCAATAGAATGATCCTGAATGATTCAATAAGTCTACAAAATATAATTGTAACTGTACAATTGTTTTAATGACTCAATAGCGCTATAAAGTGAGCTTGTGCATTGAATCATTAATGATAAAGGGGTTCTGTTTAAGTGTGCTATGACCCTGTTGAATGGTGTGAAGTCCCAAAACAATACTGCGCTGGCTCCATATAATGGTGAAAAATGGCCACCTGTTTTTCTTGACCCAGGTTTACAGCTGCACTCTCCCCTGTTCCTTTCTCGGTATCTGATTGATCAGCTTTAAGTTTGCAACCATCGCTCCACTCTAGATAAACCACGAGGCCATTCTATTGTGGCGTTACCTGCTATCGGACTTCTGAACGGTCCTTCCACAAGCTAGGGTACTGTCCCGATTTTCCAGCCTATCTCATTGCAGGTATTGGACTTTATCTCTGGAAGTGTTATGCTGCTGAGAAATTGTATTCAGCAGTTTGGTATTTTTCCTCTTTGCTTCACAATTTTCTACTTGAGTTTGGCTCGACTGTTTTCATGTGGAATATTATCCGATTTGATTGGGTAGTACACAAACAAAAGCTTCTCACTGCACCTCCATACATGTGACAATAATAGAGCTAAACCTAATCTTCACGATGTAATTCTGTATCAGATCATATTTCCAAGGCCTTGGATCCACCCTGGTGAACTGTTCTGCTTTGACCAATCATCATCACAGAGGTAAGAACATAATGCATGGAAACTTGAGAGAGACACAAAATGCTGGAGTAACTCAGCGGGACAGGCAGCATCTGTGGAGAGAAGGAATAGGTGACATTTCAGGTCGACCTGAAACATCATCCATTCCTTCACTCCAGAGATGCTGCCTGTCCCGCTGAGTTACTCCAGCATCTTGTGTCTATTTTCGGTGTATAACCAGCATCTGCAGTTCCTTCCGGCATAGAAACTTGAGAGGCTGTTAAACTCCTAACCTGCTCCAGCATTCCATGAGGTCCTGGTTAATCCTATCTCTCAGGTCCACTTTCGTATCAGAGACACATAGACTGTGAATTACTTTGTGGCCAGAATCTTATTGATGTTTTTCTCCAATATTCTCAACTTGTGAGCACCCCCATAGGCAGAGGAGTCCAGATGTCCGCTGCATACAGAAACCTCGGCTCAAGGTCATATATGGCATTAGATGCCATTGGGTCTGTACTCGCTGGAGTTTAGAAGGATGAGAAGGGACCTTATTGATATCTACTGAATAGTGAAAGGTCTGGATAGAGTGAATGTGGAGAGGATGGTTCCACTCGTGGGAGAGTCTAGGACCAGAGATGTAGCCTTAGAATAAAAGGAACGTAACTTTAGAAAGGAGATGAGGAGGAATTTCTTTAGTCCGAGGGTGGTGAATCTGTGGAATTCATTGCCACAGACGGCTGCGGATGTCAAGTCAATGGATATTTTTAAGGTGGAGATTGACAGATTTGTGATTAGTACGGATGTCAGGACTTGTGAGGAGAAGGCAGAAGAATAGAGTTGAGAGGGAAAGATAGACCAGCCATGATTGAATGGCAGAGTAGACCTGTTGGGCCGAATGGTCTAATTCTGCTCCTAGAACTGATGAATATATGAACTTATGGCTGACCCTCATAACTGAAGATTACAAGTCTAGCTCTAGATTTGCTAGATGATCTACCCTGTCAATCCTGTCAGCATAAGACTGTAGGAACATTGGAAGTAGGAGTAAGAATAGGCTGTCTGATTCTTCCATCTTGCTCCACCATTCAGTCCTTCAATATTGATCTTTCAACCATTTTCCAACACTATCCCCATATGCCACAAGTTCCCTAAAGTCCTAAATTCTATTGATGTCTGTTTTGAATAAACTCAATAACCAAGTCTTTTTAGGCTTCACAGTGCACTGAGAACATCTTTCAACTGTGTGAGTATTGTGCAGTTTTACTCATTTTCTCTTCATTATTCTTTCTGACATGTGGATTGCTTTTGCCAACACATTTTCTTTCATCTTGCAAATATCAGTTGCCTTTCTTCGAAAGATACTCATCGACTCGCCGTTCCTGCATACAAGGATACACACCAACACTCCATCCCAACACACAAAAATAGCAGCCAGCTCGCCACAAAGCTTAACACAAAATGTTGGAGTAACTCAGCGGGTCATGCAGCTTTGCTGGACAAAAGGAATAGGTGGCGTTTCGAGACCCTTCTTCAGTTATATCTGAAATTTGTTCCAGCAGCATTCAAAGAACTATAGTCTGAAGAAGGGTCTCGACCCGAAATGTCTCCTATTCCTTTTCTCCAGCGAAGCTGCTTGACTCGCTGTTACTCCAGCACTTTGTGTCTATCTTCAGTGTAAACCTGCATCTGCAATTCCTTCCTACACATCTCAACAAAGCATGCTACCTGAACACTAATCCTGAGTTTAAATGTCCAATTTTCTACAGAAATTCTAACTTTACAAAAAAATTGGTTATTCGTTGAATTCTTCAGCACTACTGTTGAAGGTTTAGAAGTTACTTTGAAGCTCCCATCCTAGACTGAATATAGAGAGTTGATGGACAGCAATGTCCTCTCTAATTACATAAGCACAGCTAAATCGAAACATGTGGAAGTGCAGTTAGGATTTCCAACTTTCTCACTCCCAAATAAAGTACAATAGGTCAAAATAAGGGACAAATTCCCGATGACAATTCATTGACCAACACGACAGTGGCTGGGTGATTGATGAGTCGGCCGGACTGGACTGCACACATAGCCCAGCCGGCAGGCCAGCTGAGGAGCTTTGGCCCGCACGACATTGCAAGCAAAGTCCGGCACCCCATCCAACTCATGAACTGATCATCGACCATGAGAAGGAAGGGTGGTGGTGTCGGCGGTAAGCGAAAGTCCAAAGGTCGGACAGCTGGACGGGCTGCCGACCGACAGGGCCACGGGCGAGGCTCTGCTGCTGCACTCTACGGGCTGCACTATGTCGGGACGGGTGAGGCGGGGCCAGACGCGGCGCTCCGACTCAACAGTCTCCTCGACTGGAGTGGTAACAGCCAAATACGGGACAAGCGTGGTCCCGTATGGGACAAACCAATTTAGCCCAATATACGGGATGTCCCGGCTAATACGGGACAGTTGGCAACCCTAGGTGCAGTAGTTCATAGTTTCTATCTTCTGAGGCTTATTAATGCCCAAAACCCAAATGTAGCCATTAAACATATTTAAAAGAATGGTTTCCTGTAAAATCTGCACGTGTTCTCAGAAGGCAAGAGATCTGTTGAAGCAATTATGTGGGGTACTTGAACAAATTTATTCTTTGGGATCCTTAAGACATTTTCTTTTGATTAACATCTACAACCTCACCCTATATCGAAAAATAATGATCTGAATTGAATTGAATTGAATTTTGAATTTCCTTTATTGTCATTCAGACCTTACGGTCTGAACGAAATTTCGTGCCTGCAGTCATACATACAATGATACAATAATAAACAACAATAAACACAAATTAACATCCACCACAGTGAGTCCTCCAAACACCTCCTCACTGTGGTGGAGGCAAAAATCTTAGGGCTGCAGTCTCTTCCCTCTTCTCCCTCTGCGCTGAGGCAATTCCCCACCGGGCGATGGTACAAACAGTCCCGCAGCTCACCGAACCCCGCGAACGGGCCGGTTCAAACACTGCGGCCCGGGGTGGTCGAAGCCGCCGCACCTCCAGTCCAGCACACGCAGCCGCCGGCCCGCGGCTGAACCCAGGACTCTGGACACCGCCGCCAGAACGTCGTCCCAGCCACCGGAGCACCGTCCCAGCCCCCGGACCGGATCGCCCTCACGTGAGTACCGTTCCTCCCTCGGGCTGGGCCACTCCAGCGGGAGTGCCGTTCCTCCCTCGGGCTGGGCCACTCCAGCGGGAGTGCCGTTCCTCCCTCGGGCTGGGCCACTCCAGCGGGAGTGCCGTTCCTCCCTCGGGCTGGGCCACTCCAGCGGGAGTGCCGTTCCTCCCTCGGGCTGGGCCACTCCAGCGGGAGTGCCGTTCCTCCCTCGGGCTGGGCCACTCCAGCGGGAGTGCCGTTCCTCCCTCAGGCTGGGCCACTCCAGCGGGAGTGCCGTTCCTCCCATCTCCACATATGATCCAAAATCTAACCGGAAATGGATTTTGTTCCAAATTCTGGTTGCTATTCTTTGATGGTACCTACACCTTAACTTTATTTCAGACCAGAATGGTGCCCCGTAGATCAGGAGAAAAAAAGTACCCTCCCCCTCAAATGACTGCAGACCAATTCAACCACCCTCTGAAACAAGGCACAATGTTTCAGGGAGCTAAAGTTGATGAGCCAAATGGCCTCCTTCTGTGCCATTATAATTTTGATCCTAAGGAAATGTATAAGTTGCCAGTGATGCTCAGGCCCCATTAATGAAAAAGGAATTAATCAAGATTTATACATTAAACTGCCACTAAAATTTAAAACAAAATATTTGCCGCAGAAAATCCTGACATGACCCTTGCGGTTGTCACTGTATCTCACTGAATTTACAGAGTTACATTCAATATTTTTACAATTTCCATTTGTTAATATTTTATCATTCTTTGCTGGATAGTCAATAGAATACTTATTAGCGAGAGGAAAACTAATAAAAAGTGATTTGTTTATGCTTGGAAGATATTATCTACATTCTACAGTACAATCTATAAAAAATGTAATGAAAAATAACAGGCACAAAAAAAAATTAAGTCATCCACAACTCCATCAGTGAAACTCAAGGAAGCAATTAAGTGCATGTTTTGGTCCAACACACATTCACCATTACAGACCACTCAATATCAACCTCATTACCCTGCTGTCTTCATTAGACTGTGACTTTCGTACTCTACCAGCATCTACATCTCTGTTCTGCTATGAGAAGGGCTCAGTGGTCCATTTAAAAACACTAAACTCATTTAAGCACAACAGCCGGGCGTGTAGGAAGTAATAAAAGCCGCTCAAACTAAATAAGCAACGAGTGGACAGTCATTAGTTTTCACAGTGAAACACAAGGGGGTCAGCCTAATAGACTGAAGGACACAAAGTACTGGAGTAAGTCAGCAAGTCCAGGCAGCATCGCTGGAGAACATGGATAGGTGACCCTTCTTCAGACCATATACTAACCACATTTATTCCAGTAACTCGTAACAATTTGGAGAGTGAAATAAACCAAATGAGAATCTTTCAGGGCAGTGTTTTAAAGAAAGGCCTTTCAGAAATCCCCCCCCCCCCCCCCCCCTGAATTTGCTCCCCAATCCATTGATTGCCTGGACAATCTTGAAACGGAATCAATGTCCAGAGTCTCTCTAATTGTGGTTGGCTTCTTGACTTTTTTATTTAAATGAGTACCTGAAGTTGATGTTTTTTTTTTTTTTAGTATGTCCAGAAGGATGTTTTAGTGTTTCTCTGTATGTCTTGTGTGGGGGGGAATAGGGGGGAACCATTCTTCGGGCACCTACCTCGACGGAGATGCAACTTTGGTCCTTGTCGCTTCTTCGCCCCCCCTTCCTCGCGGCCTTACAGTTGGTTTGGTGCGGCCTTTCCCGGAGTCGGGCCCAGAGCTTCAGCTGCAGGACTTTAACATCGCAGAGCGGGGCAAACCCTTGTCGGGGGTCGTCGGAGAAGCGCTCCGACCGCTGGCCTGCGGCCTACAACATCTTGGAGCCTCGGTCTGTGGAGCTTCTGGTGGCAGACGTGGAGTGGGCCTTATATCGTGGAGCAGGCGACCCCTCACCGGGGGTCGCCGGAGAAGAGCTCCGGCCGCAGGCCTGCGGCCTACAACATCTTGAAGCAGTGGTCTCCGGTAAGGGGGTGGCCGATTTCAGAGCTTCGGGACAGCGGCGATCCAACCATCCCGACCAGAGGGCTTGAACATCGGGCTGTCATTAGTGGCGACTATGGAGAGTCAGGGCCCCGACTACGGATATACAAGGAAGGAGGAGGAGGAGGACTGTCTAAACTGTATTGCCTTCCAGATGTCTGTGTTGAATTATGTTGTGTATTATGTCCTTTTTTAATTGTAATTCTGCATGGTAAATTAATTTAACTGTGATAAATAAATTTGAACCTTTGAGATTTAGTCTGCAGAATTGAATGAGCAAATCACTATTTGGTCAGTTAAATAATGTTAGGACAGGCCCTTACCCTCTAGTTGCTCATTTTGATGCCTTTTACCACTTTATAACAGCATAAGTGCAGTCAGTGATGGAAATGGGGGGGGGGGGGGGGACGCAGGGGTACGGCGTTCCCCTAGTTTTCAATTTCCAGCTCGGGTTTAATGTGTACTGCAGAAGGATTCGAGCCGTTTCTCACTTTATTCAACTCAAATGAAAACAATTTGTTAACTGCCACTGTTAGAACTTGTTAACAAGCCAGTAGTTAACAGTAGTGATACAATGCGTCATCAATACATCGATCCACATTCCTCAGTAAATGTAATTGTGTTTTAACACCACGTTCCTTTGAATAAAATTCAAGGGAGAATTTCTTAAACTCACAGTCAGGGTTACTGGACCGCGAGCACGTGCTCAGGTAAAGTCACGTTATTTTATTATTCCACGTTATTTTATTTGCCTCCCTGGCTCCGTGCCACTCTGCCTCCGTGCCTCTCTGCCTCCGTGCCTCACCCCCGCTCTCCGCTCTCTTCCCCGCTCTCCCTCGCTCTCCGCTCTCTTCTCCGCTCTCCGCACTCTCCCCCGTTCTGCCCGCTCTCGAAAACTCGATGATGTATTTTGGGAGGTATTTTGGAGAAAGGAGATGCATAAAATGTGCACATTTTAAAAATCAGGGTTCAGATATACAAACCTTCAAAAGCAAATGATATGCTTCTTTTCAAATAGGAAATAATGCTTAAGAAGCTAATAGAAAACGTATAAATCATTAGTAGTGCCATAGTTAGAATATTGTGTTCAATTTTTCTGGAACGATATTTCCTTCAGCTAACAAAAATAATGAATAATTAGTCTGTTAGTAAATTAGTTAATGTTGCAGTAACGCTTGGCTAGCAGTCACCGTTGAATGGTATTCGATATACTAGTTAAGAGAGAGAAGGATGAGTCAGAAAACAAGTCTCTGAATTTAAGTAAACTTTGGGAAAGTGAGGCAGAAGAGTAGACTATGCAGAGCATTGACAAACAATGTGAAATGTTCCAAGATCTTAATAGACCTGTACATTTTGAATTGAATTAAAATTATTTATCATTCAAAAATTAATGAAAATAAATGAATGTTATCCCTAACAAGTAAGTTCCAGTAGACAGTAACATGGTTAAGGGAGAGCCAGTGGATGTAGTGTACCTGGACTTTCAGAAAGCCTTTGAAAAGGTCCCACACAGGAGATTAGTGGGCAAAATCAGAGCACGTGGTCTTGGGGGTAGGGTATTGACATGGATAGAAAATTAGTTGGCAGACAGGAAACAAAGTGTAGGAATTAACGGTTCCCTTTCAGAAAGGCAGGTAGTGACTAGTGGGGTGCCTCAAGGCTTGGTGCTGGGACCGCAGCTATTCACAATATATATTAATGATTTAGCAAATTTGCAGATGACACAAAGCTGGATGGCAGTGTGAACTGTGAAGAGGATGCTATGGGGATGCAGGGTGACTTGGATAGATTGGGTGAGTGGGAAGATGCATGGCAGATGGAATATAATGTGGATAAATGTGAGGTTATCCACCTTAGTGGCAAGAACAAGAGGCAGATTATCATCAGAATGGCAGGTAGACACAATGCTGGAGTAACTCAGCGGGTCAGGCAGCATCTCTGGAGCAAAGGAATGGGTAACGTTTCGGGTCTAGACCCTTCTATATTGTATCAGATTAGGAAAAGGGGAAGTGCAACACAGACCTGGATGTGCTTGTACATCAGTTACTGAAAGTAAGCATGCAAGAATCAGCAGGCAGTGAAGAAAACTAATGGCATGTTGGCCTTCATAATGATAGGATTTGAGTATAGGAGCAAAGAGGTCCTTCTGCAGTTGTACAGTGCCCTGGTGAGACCACACCTGGAGTATTGTGTGCAGTTTTGGTCTCCTAACTTGAGGAAGGACATTCTTGCTATTGAGGGAGTGCAACGTAGGTTCACGAGGTTAATTCCCGGGATGGCAGAAATGTCATATGATGAACGAATGGAACAAATGGGCTTGTATCCACTGGAATTTAGAAGGATGAGAGGGAATCTTATAGAAACATAAAATTATTAAGGGATTAACACGCTAGTTGCAAAAACATGTTCCCGATGTTGGAGGAGTCCAGAACCAAGGGCCACAGTTTAAGAATACGGGGTAGGGCATTTAGAACTGAGATGAGGAAAAACCTTTTCACCCAGAGTGTTGTGAATTTGTGGAATTATCTGCCTCAATAGGCAGTGGAAGCCGACTCATTGGATGCATTCAAAAGAGAGTTAGATAGCGCTCTTAGGGCTAGTGGAATCAAGGGATATGGGGAGAAGGCAGGAATGGGTTACTGATTGTGGATGATCAGCCATGATCAGATTGAATGGCTTGAAGGGCAGAATGGCCTACTCCAGCACCTATTTTCTATGTATCTATGTAAAATACTGGAATAACTCAACGGAACAGGCAGCATCTCTGGAGAGAAGGAATGGGTGACGTTTCGGGTCGAGAGCCTTTTTCATACTGATGTCAGGGATGAGTGGGACAGAGATAGAATGCAGTCGGAGACAGTAAGACTGGTGGGAGAACTGGGAAGGGGGAGGGGATGGAGAGAGAGGGAAAGCAAGGGCTATTTGAAGTTAGAGACGTCAATGGAGGAGGCCCAGGCCAGAAAGGTCAGACTGGGAGCGGGATGGGAATGGCTTTCTCCTGCGCTACTTAATCCAAGGGCGAGCGAACGAGCTGCCAGCCGTCGAAAGCAACGATCATAGAGTGGAATAGATGACATTTCGGGTCGAGACCCTTCTTCAGACTGAGTCAGGGGAAAGAGGAACAAGAGATATAGACGGTACTAATGACAAATGAATGGAAGATATGCCTATATCTCCCGTTTCCCTTTCCCTTGACTGTCAGTCTGAAGAAGGGTCTCCACCCGAAATGTCATCTATTCCACTCTATGATCATTGCTTTCGTCTGTCTGAGAGAGAGAGATGCAAGAAAGCAGCTATGACATATAATACACAATAAACTATATTATAAATACACAATAAACAAGTTATGCCTTCTTGTACTCTTACATGGGTATGACCGCACATTAAAAAAAATCCCCCCCCCCCCCCCCCCCCCCCCCCCCCCCCCTTCCTTCCCAACCTCAGCCTCACGGACCTTAGAGTATTCATTGTTCCTAAAACCCTTTTCCATCACTGAGTGCAGTGCAACTTAGCAACAGCAAATGAAAACCAAACACAAATACCGACAGGAAACTTGAAATAGAAGAAGTGTCACACAGTGGCACAACTGGTAGAGTTGCTGCCTCACAGTGCCAGGCATGCGGGTGATCAATGACCAGTGGAACAGGCATCATCCCTGGATAGAGGGAATGGGTGACATCCTTCCATTCAGAGATGCTGCCTGTCCCGCTGAGTTACCTCAGCATTTTGTGGCTATCTTCGGTGTAAACCAGCATCTGCAGTTCCTTCCTACACATGAACACTGACCAGTGTGGACTCTGTGATCAGAAGGGCCTATTTCCATACTATAGCTCTAAACTAAACTAAACTAAAGGTCAGATAGCAACCATGGAAAGAGAAGCAGTAAACATTTTCAGTCTCTGATCATTTGTCAGAACCTCAGCCTGATGTGTTGTGTTCTTCCAGCAATTGGTGTTCACATTAGCAAAAGAAAATCCCTGTTTGCATTGCACACTGACTGGGGTCACTGTCCAAGTTCAGTGGCTTCAGAGTTGTGGAGACTATTCTGCAATGTCTTGAAGCATCGTAATCACATACAGGATTAGGAATCGCAGTTAGACATTACATGGTAAAGCACAACTAAGCAAATGGTAGCTGAAAGTAGCGTTTCTCCAGCACTTTGTGTCCTTTTGCCAGGAATGTAGTTGGCCGAATGGCAAGTTTCTGTGCTGTACACACCTATAACTCTATAAAAATTGTGGAAAGGATAGGATAATGCTGTAGAAAATGCAGCTTAAACAATCACGACTGTCACAGATTCAAAGGGCTGAATAGTTTCCTGCAATCCAGAAATGCAAGAATTGCCAGGAATGAAAACCTGGAAATTCAATAAGGAATAACCTGCAGTCCACCTACCTTGTGAATGGCCTTATGTCAAATCATTCCACACTTGCATTTATCATCTTAGTGACACAGACCTAAGGAGAGGAACATTCTGTTTGTTATCACGCAATGCATGCAATTGTTTTCTTCAACACAATGATGAATATAAAAAATGATGAGCAAGGTTTCAATAACCCAGCATAGAGATGGCATTCTAACCAGGTCCCCTATTGTGAAGATAATGTATGGGCATAATGGAAATAGTGTTAAAGCTGAAAGCTTCTTAATGGTGAGAAGATGCTACATCAAGCCCAAGGAAGGTAAAATATTTAAAGTGTTACATATACCTTAGAATAAAGATGGAGTGTAATAGCAGAGAGCCAATAATGGAGTTCTGGATTCCCCGGAGTATTTTACAACTTGAAATGCACAATGATTTTTTTTTATTCAATCATGGGATGTTGATATTGCTGACAAGGCCAGTGTTTATTACCCAGCAGTTATTGTTCTTGAGGAGATGGCAGCTAGCCATCTTCTTAACTGCAGCGGTCCGTGTACACGCAAAATAGGGATCGACGCTTTTTTGGACCCAGTAACTTTCAAGTAAGAAGGTTTTTTCAAGTAAGAAGCAGGGGTGGCACAGTGGTGCAGTGGTAGAGTTGCTGCCTTACAGCGCCAGAGACACGTGTTCAATCCTGACTATGGGTGCTGTCTACGTGGAGTTTGTGCGTGACCTCGTGGGTTTTCTCCAGGTGCTCTGTTTCCCTCCCATACTCCAAAGACATACAGGTTTATAAGTTAATTGGCTTCTGTAAATTGTAAATTGTCCCTAGTGTGTAGGATAGTGCTAGTGTAGGGGGATGATTGCTGATCAGCACGGACCTGGTGGGCCGAAGGGCCTGTTACCATGCTGTATCACTCAAAGTCTAAAAAAAGAAAGGTGTGATTCAAGGGGAAGCTGCAAATAACAACAGGACATCTTTGAGTTTCAAGGTGAGAGGAAGTGGGAGGTTTAAGAAGAGGTGTCAAAGGAACCTTGGCAAGTCACTGCAGTGCGTGTCGTAGATAGTAAACAATGCGGTTGAAAAAGCAGCAAATGAACAAATAATAGAATGATTGGTAGCAACAACTTTACAATTAATTTGCAAAAAAAGAGTTAAATGAACAAACGGGTACTCAGAATGCACATTTTATCACCTTAGATGTTTTTGCACAGAAGCAAACAAACAAGGGAAGACAAACAGCTTGCACTACAACTTGGCATTATTCTATCAGTTGTTTTTCGTTGTTTATTCTAACATCGTGCAAAATAAGCACAGCTTCTCTTTAAGTGAAGCCTGGCAACACAAAGCCAAGTGCAATTTGTAAAATAAAAGCTGACGTTACTCCAAGCTGTCACACAACCATTTCAATTCACCAATGTAGAGACTACATTTCTTAAGGATGTCAAGGTGTTTTATTGTCATATGTCCCGAAATGGAACAATGAAATTCTTACTTGCAGCAGCACGACAGAAATGTAAACCTCATATTTTGCTTGGGGAGTTTACATCCCAGCGGTATGAACATTGACTTCTCCAAATTCCGATAGTCCTTGCTTTCTCCCTCCTTCCCCTCCCCTTCCTAGCTCTCCCACAGCCTACTGTCTCTGCCTCTCCCTTTCTTTTTCCCGCCCCCCCCCCCCCATCAGTCAGAAGAAGGGTCTTGATCCAAAATGTCGCCTATTCCTTCGCTCCATAGATGCTGCCTCACCCACTGAGTTTCTCCAGCATTTTTGTCTAACTTCGATATTTCCAGCATGTGCAGTTCTTTCTTAAACATAAATGCAAACACAGTACTTTGTAAACACCAAAATAAACAAGAAAAAGTTCCATATATTAAAACAATGATAGTGCAAAGACAAAAACAATGCCTCCAAGTCTATGTTGTTCAGAGCTTCGTTGGAGGCTAGCGTGTTCAATAGCCTGATGGTTGTTGGGATGAGGCTGCTCCTGAACCTGGACATTACATGTGTTGTACTTCCGGTGGCGCTGGTGCCAGCAGCCTCCACCTACAGCCCAGTATCTTTTTGTTTTTTTGTTTATTTAGTTATGTAAAAGTGTGTTCTTTTGTGTTTGTTTGGTGTCTTTATGTGGGGGAAGAGGGCACGGTGCGGGGGATACCGTCCTTCAGCCGCTTCCTGGTGAGGACGCGACTATTATTCGAGTCGCGTCCTCGCCCCCCCCCCCATCCCCCACAGCCGCCTACCTACCTGGATTGGCGCGGCCTTTCCTGCCGGGATCGACCAGAGCTCCAGCAGCGGCGGGACAGCGCTGAAACATCGCGGGGCTGGCGATGCCTTACCGGGGGTCGCCGTCTGGAGCCCGGAGTGCTGGACCTGCTGCACCAACATCATGGAGTTGCGGTTTGCGGAGCTCCCAACGTGGGCGGCGCTGATGGACAGCGCGGGGTCCTGTGACTCTGCCCGGCTCGGCCTGCGGACTCAGGAGCTGCAGACTCCGGCAGCGGGAGACGGCTGATCAGGAGGTCCGGGCCGCTGAGGAGGAGGATGTTCACCGTCGGGGTTCGGCGTCGGCGTTCCACCAGCCCGGCGTGAGTTCCTGAACATCAGGCCACCCGGAGCGGCGACTGCGGGTGCTCGGAAGGCCCCGACCACGGATGAACACGGAGGGGAGGCTGGCTGGACTATGGTGCCATCCTCACCTTGGTGCCATTTATGTTATGTTGTGTCGTGGACTTTCTGTGTTTGTGCTTTTTTTAAATTCAATTTCAATTTTATTTTTAATATTTTTTATTATTTATTTATTATTTATTTATTTTTGTGTGATTTTTTTATGATACTGCCTGTAAGGGAAATTCATTTCGTTGTCTCAAATTGAGACAATGACAATAAATTTAAATACAATACAATACAATTACAGCTTTCAGACTCCTGTACCTTCTTCCCGATGGCAGGAGTGAAATGAGAGGGTGGCCAGGGTGGTGTAGGTCCTTGATGATGGTGGCTGACGTTATGGGAAAGATGTTGTCAAGCTGGAAAGGATGCGGAGAAGATTTACAAGGATGTTGCCAGGACTTGAAGCCCTGAGCTACTGGAAGAGGTTGAGCGGGCTAAGACTCTATTCCTTGGAGCACAGGAGGATGAGGGGTGATCTTACAGAGGTGTACAAAATCATGAAAGGAATAGATCGGGTAGACGCACAGAGTCTCTAGCTCAGAGTAGGGGAATCAAGAACCAGAGGACATGGCATAAGGTGAGGGGAGAAAGATTTACTAGGAACTTGAGGGGTAATCTTTTCACACAGAGTATGGAATGAGCTGTTGGAAGAGGTAGTTGAGGCAGGTGGTATAATAGAGTCAAAGTTATAGAGTGATACAGTGTAGAAACAGGCTCTTTGGCCCAACTTGCCCACACCAGCCAACAATGTCCCACCTACACTAGTCCCACATGCCTGTGCTTGGTCCATATCCCTCCAAACCTGTCCTCCTATCCATGTACCTAAGAAACCATGTTTAAGAAACATTTAGACAGGTACATGGATAGGACAGGTTTAGAGGGATATGTGCCAAATGCAGGCAGGTGGGACTAGTGTAGATGGCACATGTTGGTCGGTGTGGGCAAGTTGGGACGAGGAGGCTGTTTTCACACTGCATGACTCCAGCCATATCACACTACACACTGGGAGTGTGTTAATCCACTGAATGAGGAGCAAGCATACGGGAGTATATCATTCACCACTCCCCCACAAGACTCGCACTCTGCCCACTCTGGTAACTGTAGTCCCTGGTTCCCAGGCAAAATGTCATCTCATTCAGTCACTGCACAATTTGTTCATTCCAAAGAGCCTAATCAATGGAAGTAAAGTCATTCCATATTCTTTCAAGACAACCTTTGGAAACTGCTTGGAAGGGGCATTTCAGCAAAATTGTTCTTTTAAACTGAGTAGCAGATTTAGGAGTGGTCAGAGAACATAGAACAGTACTGCACGGGAACAGGCCCTTCAGTCCACAATGTCTGTGCTGAACATGGTGCTCAAACAAAATACTCTCATCTGCCTGCACATTCCATATCTCTCATTCTGTTTATCCATGGTCCTATATAAAAGCTTCTCAAACACAACCATCTTATCTGCCTGCACCACACCCTGTGTAAATTATCTTGCCCCCCCAAATCCCCTTTAAACTTTGCCCCTCTCACCTATGCTCTTTGGTCTTTGGCAATCAGACCCTGAGAAAAAATGTTCTGATTGTCTACCCTATCTATGCCTCTTATATACTTATATCAAATATCAAATCGGTCAGATGGCCTTGATGTTAAATTATGTTTCAGCTAATGACAGCGAATCTGAAGCCCAATTAAACCATTTGGTGATGCTGTATTTGTGGAGTTTGCATTCTCCCTGTAATTGTGTGGGTTTACTTGGGAAACTTTGGCTTCTTCCCACATCGCAAAGACGTGCAGGTTTGTAGGTTAATTGCCATCTGTAAGTTGGCCCCACTTCAGCGCGTAGGGAATGGATGTGAAAGTGGGATAACATAGAACTAGTGTGATCCGGTGATCGATGGTCGGCATGAACTCGGTGGGCCGAAGGGCCTGTCTCCATGTTATATCCCAGACAATAGCGGACTGATTAGTGTGTAGATTAATAGAAGGATGCAAAATAATAATTAATTGTCACATAATGAAGATATTCCTTGACTATAGAACGAATAAAATCATGTTATCATTAAAAAGGCAGTATCAAGGAAGAAAACATTAGAGTGAGAAAATATCATTAGATAACACTGTGAAACTTTGAGACGATGAGTGAAAATGATTTAAAAAAAAGATAATTAACAGCTAACAAGTCTGAAACCAAGGGTGTTAAAAAAAAGAAGCAACACATAAAATCTATGAACACAGATAGAGGATACAAAAAAATCTGGGCAAAAATGTAATAATATTTTTTGCTATTTAACTCTACACAAATAACACCCTTACTTTTTGAAATACCAAAAATTGCAGATGCTGGAAATATGACATAAAAACAGGAGGTTTTGCTATTACTCAGCAAGTCAGACAGCATATGTGGAAAAAAGTAGTTGACGTTTCGGATCCGAGAGCCTTTGTTGGAGTTAGTATGGGGAAGGGTCCCAAATATGAGGCGTTAATTTATTCTTTTTCCACAGATGCTGCCTGACTAGCTGAGTTTTTCCATCATTTTATTTTGTATTTCTCTCTTCCTTTGTACTGCATTTTCCAAATGCCACAATATATTTGGATGTCCGAGCTCTGTAATTACAGTCATTCATGAAAAGGTTGAATGGAAACCAAGATAGTCACTGAAACGGTGAAAAATATGTGTGGGGAATACACCCAGCCACCTCAAAACCCACAATAGCTGCAAGTTATCCTTGATTGAGGAACTATGTAAAATAAAATTATATATTCATTGAACAATGCCATTTAATTAATTTGTACATGGTAGAATTTATACATGTACAATGTATAAATGTACATATAATTAAATATTAAAATGTACATACAAATATAAACTCAGCTGCACCCGCTGAGTTTCTCCAGCTTTTTTGTGTGCCGTAGAATTTATACAGATGGTCTTCCTCTTTCGTGTCCATCTTGTTTCAAGCGTTGACATCGCTGTCATCGTCCATCATGAAAAGGACGCAAGCTTCCGGCGACAATCAGTGGGAGCCATCACTTGTTACAATAGATGATGGTGGTAGCAGAATTAGCTCAGGATACTTCCAGTTTCCAGCCCTGCGATGTGGACGCTTCTGCTCTGGGGCCTACACAGATGGTAGGACCAACAATCTTAGGGTGGCACAGTGGCGCAGCAGTAGAATTGCTACCTTACAAAGCCAGAGGCCCAGGTTCGATCCTGGCTACGGGTGCTGTCTGTACGGACTATGTACGTTCTCCCAGTGACCGCGTGGGTTTTCTCCAGGTGCTCTGGTTTCCTCCCAAACTCCAAAGATATACAGGTTTGTAGGTTGTGTAGGAAAGAACTCCAGATGCTGATTTAAATCGAAGGTAGACACAAAATGCTGGAATAACTCAGTGGGACAGGCAGCATCACTGGATAGAATGATTGGGTGACGTTTGGGTCGAGATGTCTGAATAAGGGTCTCGACCCGAAACATCACCCATTCCTTCTCTCCAGAGATGCTGCCTGTCCTGCTGAGCTACTCCAGCATTTTGTGTCTACCTCAGGTTTGTAGGTTAATTGGCTTCAGTAAAATTGTAAATTGTCACTAGTGTGTAGAATAGGGCTGGTGTACGGGGTGATCGCTGGTCTGTGCAGGCTCTGTGGGAAGGGCCTGTTTCCGTGCTGTATCTCTAAAGTCTAAAATCTAATATACATTTATCAATGCTGCATTATATTTGCCTACTGCATGAATAATGGTTTTAACTGAACATTACTGATAAACACTAGGATAAGCTCTGTTGCAGGTAACTCATTCTTGTTACATCTAACCTGTCACTGGTACCGGATGTAAAACCGTTTCACCCTCCAGCACCTGAAAGTGTGAAAAATTCAGATCCTTTTTTAGAGAGCGTAACTAAATATGTAAGCTATCACAATAGAATAAGTCTTTTACAGAGTTCTACTGTAATGTTTTCCTTTGGGGTCTTTACATTTCCATTTTGCTTCAATTAAGTCTCAAAAGGTAATTAAAAGCCTAATAAAGTCGTCTAATGATAATGCTTAACATTTGCTTCCTTGTTTTCTTTGCTGCCCAAAAGTCAATTTTATGCAAATATAGGCTTTGAGTCACATCAGAGTAGCAGGGAAATGAAATTTATGTCATGACAGCAAAAATTGTTACTTCAAAGACTTCAGAAACATTACAAGCATGGATACAGATTCCCTGTATTTTTACAAATGTTTTATATTAATAAAATCCCATTAAAGAAGATGAAATATGTACCTTCCAAGAATATTTCCTTTGCTGTTTTTGGAACAAATGTTATAAAAGGGGAGATTCGATAACAAGTGCACATGTAAAGAGAACTTTGTCTGAACCTTAAGTCAATTTAGTAAAGCAGCTGCTCACCACACAGCTCCAAGCATTCAAATATTGTGAAGTGTCTTTGAGGTTTGCTTTAATCTCTTAATTACAGATAATTATTTCATTGCTTTCATTAAAAGAAAATCCCATTGAACTTCATCTGGCTTCCGTGCATGCCATAAAAGTCAATAAAATGTAACGTTAGCAGTGTGGTTTGTTCAGGATAGCACTGAGTTGCAATGTAGATCATTTGTTGACTGTGCGGCAAGGATGGTCAGGAGCTAAACCGAGATAGATAGAAAATTCTGTCAGCATCCTATTGAGTTACATGTAAAGAACGTAATGTGTACTTTTCATGTGTGGGAGTCAAGTCTATCCAGGCCCTACACGGCCAGATGCAAACAAGCTGCCCTTTTGCCCAGTTAGTCTTTAGTTTGCATTTCCATTGATTAACCTGCAAAATCAAAAGCAAAAATCTGCAAATGTATGTGAAATAAAAATAGAAAATGCTGGAGCCACACAAAATGGTCTATGACGATATAGGACAGGTTAGCATTTTTACTCTGTGCCCTTCATCAGAACTGGTGAGGAGTACAAATCCAAAATTGTCTTCACAGAGTCGACGAACCCACTGGACGATTCAAACAAGATTCACCGATTTCCGCAGTTTATTATATTATCCAGCCACCCCTATTTTGAGTTCTTACCTGGGTCCAAATACCCCAGCTAAATCCATGATACATTACAACATAATCAAGGCAGCCAGGGCATTTAAAAGTCCTTTTGTTGTGTTACAATTGCCTTGACAGAAGCCCTGTTATATGGTGCTGCCAGTGTTTATACAGCTAACCACAGATGGGACCACCGCATTCCCCCTCATTTTGCAAAGTTGCTGTTTTTTTTGTCAAGCTGAGAGTTGGCCGTTGGCTGTATTTTTTTCCAAAAACTGCTGTGTTGGAGAGAATTCGGCAAGCGAGAAAGAGCAGGAACTGGGGAGGTCATTGCGAACAAAATTATAAATTCAAACTTTTAAAGGTGCAAGGATGGTCATGTAACATGACTTTCCAGATGGATTTCAATATTTCATTGATGAAAGCAGCATGGGCTCCTGAATAAGTGTTACAGAATGTTTTATACGTATGTTCTGAAGACTAGTCTTAGATTAACAAAAGTACATTAGTAAGATGAACTGATAATTAGTAACTGATACACCATAACCTAACATTCAATCACGCTCCTGGGAAATCATGGTATTGAAACAAGAACTGCAGATGCTAGTTAATACTCAAAATGACACCACGTTTTGTGTCCCCACCTAGACTCCCTCCTATTTCTCCCTTCCAACTGCAACCGCCTCCCCGCTACTTTCCTCCATCTGGCTTCACAATCTGCAACTCTTCAAACCTGTCTCACACCTTCTGCTGTTTGTTCCAACAATCTGCTTATCAAAAATCATCCTCACATATCTCGACCTATTACCCTGCCACACTTTGTCCTGTCTCTCCCCTTTTTCTGCTTTCATTTTGTTAATCCGGGCTAAATTGGAGCAGCTAGGACCTCAAAATGGGTTTAAGTTTCAGGGTTGCTGGAAGATTTGGTCAAATTGGAATTACTCTCTGCAGAGCTGGGACAAGCTGCGAAGAGGTGCAGAGTGTCTGGAGCTCAGATACAATTCGCAAGCAAAGAATGGGAAGATCTGCAAACCTTGTCAATTTGGTGCAAAATGCATAGAATGGATTGGATGGCTGCAAACCAGGCACACACCTTGTAAATAGTTGTAAATAATGTTGCAGAGTCTGACTTTGCCAAGTGTTGATTGGATGAGGTGTTGAGCCTCGTCTCGGTGTTCTGTAAATCAGGGTAAATGTTTCTAAGTTGACTTCCTCTCGAATTCCATTTTGAATACAATGTATTGAACTGTTGTATCATTGGGTTAGGGGGAATGCCTGTTATGTATGGGGTTAATCGATATCTGCAATTGGGTTATTGCAAGACCACCCCCATGTGGTTCAGCCCCTCGAGGTCCCGTGACATATAAAAGTCAGCGATCACGAAGCTCAATGTCGATCTTCATTCTGGTCGCTGCTAATTTTTCAACATGTTGAAAAATTAGCGGCGACCAGATTTTTATGCCATGGAGAGTAGCGAGAATTCTCGTGACGTAGGTACAGTGGTAGTGGTAATGTTAATATACACCAAGCTTCACAAGCCGTGGATCTCAAGAGACAAGAGACATTTATTTGTCACATGTATCAATTGGTACAGTGATATTTTTGGTCACCATACAGCCATACGAATAAAAAATAGCACAGAACACGATAGTCTTTAACATAGACATCACCACACAGCGGAATGAAAGTTTCCCACTGTGAGGGAAGGCACAATAGTTCAGTCATCCTCCTCTGTTGTCCTCTGTTGTTCACATGTGGTTGGGGCGCTTCCGAACCCCTCGCTGTTGCCGCTACGTGCGGCCCGATGTTCAGATTCAGATTCAGATTCAGATCAGATTCAATTTAATTGTCATTGTCAGTGTACAGTACAGAGACAACGAAATGCATTTGTTGTTCAGGCCCCCTCGTTGGTAATATAGATGTTCAGGCCCCCTCGCCGGTAATTTAAGAAGGGGATATAAGAGACTGCATTTGTTGGAATCGTGAGCAAAATACAATGTGCTGGAGGAACTCAGCAGTTTCTGTGGAGGGAGATGGACAAACGATGTTTGGGTCAGGGCTTGTTCGAGATCCGATGTAAGCTTAAGGAACAGCTCCTCACCTTCTGTCTGGGCACATTTCAGCCTTCCAGACTCGAGATCATAGTCAGGAAACTCAGATGCCACACTTATTTTGACTGTATCACTACACATCATTTATCCATGAGGGTGGCTCACTTATTATCTCTCCATTATCACAATCTGACCTGTCAGGTATATTCAATAGACCTTGCATTTTGCAATTTTTATGCTCTTTTTTCTTTAACTACCCTCGCCATGTAACTTTGATTCACTTTCTTTCTCTTTCCCTCTCTCTGTTCCTCTTTACCTCTCTCTCTCTCTCTCTCTCCCTTGCTCTTTCTCTCTCTCTCTCTTTCTTTCTCCTCTCTCTCTCTCTTCCTCTCCCTCTCTTTCCTTCCCTCTTTCCCTCCCTCTCTCTTTCTCTCTCTTTCTCTCTACTGAGGCCCTACAACACAGCCTCAAAACAACCCTATCCTCGCCTTATCCGAGATATTCCTCTTTTCTATCACTCCCTCCCCTACCTTCTCTGCAGCTTAAAACTAACTTGTTTTCTCTCTTTCACAATGATGACCTAAAACATTAATACTCTTTCTCTTACCAGCTGTGCTGTCCAACCTGTCGAGCGTTTATCTTTCAGATTCCATCATTTGCAGTTGAGTTTCACCAGCTCCCCAATGGCCAGGTCAGGCTTCACGAGGACCACTTGGTTCCAGAAAAACCATCACCACCTTGGTCCACACTGAATTCCAGAAGAGAAGTGAGAGTGACTACCCTTAACATCAAGACAACATTTGACTAAGTGTGGCAAAGTCAAGAGGTATCAAGAGAAAAAACACCTGTTATTGAAGAGATCTCAGAAGTTGGGATGTTCACTGAGATTCTACAATGTGCAATTGCATTCGCAGCCTCTTTCTTAGTAATGGAGCCATTCTACTCCTGCAAGATTCAGATAATGTTCAGACACATGCTGATAAAAGGTAGGTAAAATTAGTTCAAGAAAAGTGCCAGTTAATGGCCATCCCCATCAAGATAGTCTAATCGTCTACTCATGTTGTTCAATAACATTGCTGTGCCCTAACATCAACTTTCTAGAGGTCACCATGGACCAGAAACTCATCAGAACCAACATTATGACTGCTGAGGATTTGGGAGCAGATTAGATATCTTTCAGAAAATGCCTTAGCTACTGACTCCCCCAAACCTTTTCACCGTCAATGTCAGGAATGTGATAGAATATAGACACATAGTGCTGGATTAACTCAGCGGCTCAGGCAGTATCTCTGGAAAGAAAGGATGGGTGATGTTTCGGGTCGGAACCCTTCTTCAGATTAGGGGGGAAACTAGAGGTAGGAAAAGGCCAGAACAAGTCAGGGCCGGCAACAGATGACCAAGGAAGGGAGTAGCCCATAACGACCCATTGTTGAATGGGGATGAGGTGATAATGAATACAGGGATGGAAGCAGTGGGACCAGTAGAATAACTAGGGTGGGGGGGGGGTTGGGGAGAGAGGGGATGCAAGGGCTATGTTCATACCGCTGGGTTGTAAGCTGCCCGAGCAAAATATGCGGGTCTGTTCCTCCAATTTGCATGTGGCCTCTCTCTGACAATGGAGGAGTCCCAGGATGGAAAGGTCAGAATGGGAATGGGAAGGGGAGTTCAAATGGTGGGCAACCGGAACCTGATGGAAGACTTGCCTGGATAAGTGAATCTCCAGCAACTTTCAAGAAACATCGTCCATGATAAAGAAGCACGCTTTATGGGCATTCTATTCTCCAAAACATTACTTCCCTCCACCACATGGTTGCAGTGTGAATCATAGAAACATAGAGAACATAGACAATAGTTGCAGGACTAAGCCATTCGGCCCTTCATGCCAGCACCGCCATTCAATGTGATCATGGCTGATCATCCACAATCAGTATCCCGTTCTTGCCTTCGCCCCATATCCCTTGATTCCGCTAGCCATAAGCGCTCTATCTAAATCTCTTTTGAAAGCATCCAGTGCCTTCGGAGGCAGAGAATTCCACAAATTCACAACTCTCGGGGATAAAAGTTTTTCCTCTACTCAGTTCTAAATGGCCTACCCCTTATTTTTAAACTGTGGCCCTTGGTTCTGGACTCCCCCAACATCGGGAATGTTTCCTGCATCTAGCTTGTCCAATACCGTAATAATTTTATATGTTTCTATAAGATCCCCTCTCGGCCTTCTAAATTCCAGTGAATACAAGCCCAGTTGTTCTATTATTTCATCATATAACAGTCCCGCACTCCCTCAATAGCAAGAATGTCCTTCCTCAAATTAGGAGACCAAAACTGCACACAATACTCTAGGTGTGGTCTCACCAGGGCCCTGTACAAATGCTCCTGTACTCAAATCCTCTCGTTATGAAGGCCAACATGCCATTAGCTTTCTTCACTGTCTGCTGTACCTGCATGCTTAATTTCAGTGACTGATGTACAAGGACACCCAGGTCTTGTTGTATTTCCCATTTTCCTAATCTGACATTCAGATAATAATCTGCCTTCATGTTCCAATGTCAGGCTAACTGGTCTATAATTCCATGTTTTCTCTCTCCCTCCTTTCTTAAAAAGTGGGTTGACATTAGCTACTCTCCAATCCACAGGAACTGATCCAGAATCTATAGCGCATTGGAAATGATCACCCAGACAGAAATATCGTCTGGCAGTTACCTACCCAGACTACTCTGATAGCACCTCCCAAATCCATGTGCTCTACCACCAACAAGGAGCAAGTAAATGGAAACACCATCTCGTGCTGATACACCTACAAGATGCACATAACTGATTTGGAAATATATCTCTGGCCCTTCATCATCACAGGTCCAAATCCTGGAACTCTCTCCCCACAAACACTTCATTAGAAAGACTGCAGTGGTTCAAAAAGGCAATTCATCACCTTCCCGAGAGCAATTAACAATGGGAAGCAAATGCTGGCTTTGCCAGAAACTGTCAGTTCTTGAAAAAAGGAGTAAAAAAATTCTGGCCAAGAGTTTTTCCTTTCAAAAAAGCAGTCAAGTCAGCAGCTGCTTGTAACGTCATAAGGCCTTCATATTTCTGCATTTCCCTCTCCAAATCACTTTCCCTCTTCATAAGTGGGGCTGATAGGCAACCGGGACAATCATTTGATCAGTGACATTTTCCAAAAAAAATTGCTCCCTGATGCTGACTACTGGAAAATAAATTCATAATAACTGTTTGCCTCTGGAAATAAGCACCAGGTGAAGTCAAGTGCTCCAGTCCAACATCAACATTTATTTTGGCGCCAATATTGTATTGGTCCGAGCCTTAATGTATCACTGTAACAAATATACAAGGCCATGGTCTTGGATCATCAAATGCATCCTGGTTTCCATTATTGACCTGAAAGGAGGATCACTCCATGTTATCAAACAAGAAAGGTTCCCAGGTGGAGAGCCAGCACTGTGATGCTCCACGTTAAGAAATGGGTTTGTTATTTCACAGCCCAAACCAAATCTACTCAATTGCCAGTCACATCTTCATCCTCTACGTTCTATTCCATGAGGACATAGTAACAAATGCCCCTTTAACCCACATTTATAGACTAAAGGGCCTGTCCCACTTATGCGATTTTTTCGGCGACTTGCCGGCACCTGTCATAGTCGCAGCAGGTCGCCGAAAAATTTCAAAATGTTCGGAGACCTGATGCGACTTTGACGGGTGCCAGCAAGTCGGCAAAAAAATCGCGTAAGTGGGACAGGCCCTTTATATTTCTAAATATCAAATTGGTTAATGCTGGAAAAACATAATTTCGGCCCAATTCATCAATAAGATTATGCCATTTACCACTTCCTTTGGAGATGCAGTGCAGAAAGAGGCCCCTCGGCTCACCGAGTCCATGCCGGCCAGCAATCACCTCGTACACTAACACTATCCTACACCCAAGGGACATGTTTTACAACTTACCAAAGTCAATTAACCTACAAATCTGCACAGAGCACCCTGGAGAAAACCAGACTTATACACACCTCCATAACATCACCCCTCAGCTTCCTGCACTCCAAGGAATAAAATCCTAGCTTGTCCAACCTCTCCCTATACCTCAAGCCCTCAATTCCAGGCAATATCCTCATAAATCTTCTCTGTACTCTTCCCATTTTACGACACCCTTCCAATAGTGCTGACAAAAACGGAACACAATGCTCCAAATGTCGCCTCACTCAGCAAAGAACCAGTCAGGGATGAGCAGCACCATTTTTCAGAAATAAATACATTTTAAAAGGTTGTAGGATATGAACCAGTACGGACAAATGGGCAGAAAGGCCTTGTTCCTGTGCAGCCTATATAACAAAGACTAAGGAGGGGAATTATTTCCTTAGGAACAGATCACGAGTGCCTCTAGGTTCAGTTCCGACTACAGGGAGCCTGCATAAATTTAAGAATTCATATAACGTAGCTGCAAGTTTTCTTAAATCCCATACCAATTTTCAAATTAGAAAGTAAATTAAATGTGAATCATCAGACAGGTTCATTGGTGATGATTCGGTGCTTCAATGGTCACAGCTGCAGTGTACCGCAGTGTATCCCATCCACCTTTCCCCCACCTTGTTAAAAAACATCATTGCAACACATTGGAGAATTTCTTGGTAATAACAATAATGAATGAATATTGACCCTGATTACCGGCAACATCATGTCCCATGAAATCCAATGAAATTATCCCAAGCTCTTATCAGTAAATGCTTCCCACCCACTAGCCAGAGCTATCCATACCAGAGCTCCACTGTGTCACTTCACATTACTCTTCAGTTATAATGCCAGCATTACCAAGCTGAATCAATCATAACAAATTAAATATAATACTGTTATGAGCTACATTTTCATTAATATCAACTCCCCTATTACACACATTATCAATATCGGTGAATTGTATGACAAACACTCTCAGGATGATAACAGTAAACATAAATCATTTTACTGATGAATGTGGAATAAATTGGAAGCGTATTCCCTCTGAAAATAGCACGGAATATTATCAGAAATGAGACTAATCGTGTGCCTTGTAGCATATGATGAGCAATTAATTTGTACAATATAAGCAGTAATGCTTTTAAAGGAAGGAGGTGATGAATGTGCAGAACGATATCAAAGCAATTATTACTGGCTGAATCTTTTCTTAAACTGCTCTGGTGTAATGGAAACATATAGGCAAGACTACTTATTTATTTAAAGTACCAACCATTAGTAATTCTTAGACTGTTTAGTGAGATCATTCTCTGGCATGCTTCATTGACAGTAGTTTGGAGCTCAGCATTCAAGCTTCCACATTTGCAGGCATATTGTAGTGCAATGACAGAAGTTGGGGGAGTTTATATTCTGGGATGGAGGCAAAGATTTCACACTCAACCTCAATTTGCACCATTCCAGTGTGGATGTACTTGTTGGAAAGGCGAGGTTGATTGAGACGAAGGTTCACACACCCTTGCCTGACTTACTCTGTGTCCATGGCAGATCTGCTGGTGAGGATCATGGTTTGAATATCAGTTAGTCATTGAGTAATACAGTGTGGAAACAGGCCCTTCAGCCTAAACATAGACACAAAATGCTGGAGTAACTCAGCGGGACAGGCAGCATCTCTGGAGAGAAGGAATAGGTGACGTTTCGGGTCGTGACCCAAGTTACCCACAACAACCAACATGTCCCATCTACACTAGTCTCACCTGCCTGCATTTGGCCCATCCCTCTAAATATGTCCCATCTATGTACCTGCCTAGATGCTTCATAAACATTGCAACCCTTTCTCTAGCAGGTCTTTCCATGTAACCACCATGTAACGTGTGAAAACGTTACCCCTTAGCTTCCTTTTAAATCTTTCCTCGTTCATCTAATACTCTGGAGCAGATAGGCAATTACAACAAGTTTATGCGAAGAAACAATTTAAAGTGGAATCCTGCATTATCCTGCTTCTGTGCAGAACTTCTCGGCCACTGCAAAGAATAGTGAGAGAAGATTTTTGTAATGATTTTTCTTTAGGTGGTACATAGACCGCTCTCATATTCCCTCAATCAGACTCCTCTCCTCTCCTGGACAACAAAGAGGAGGATGACTGAACTTTGATGCCTTCCCTCACAGTGGGAAACTTTGATTCCGCTGTGTGGGGATGTTTATGTTAAAGACTATCGTGTGTTGTGTTCTTTTTTATTCATATGGTTGTATGGTGACCCCAAATTTCACTGTACCAATTGGTGCATGTGACAATAAATGAATCTTGAATCTTGGATATGCTCATAATGGCCTCTGGCATCTTCTCTCTCTAAGTGGAAAGGTTGTACTTCACTAGTCTCTAAATAACTGTACAAATGAATGTTCAAAGATCAAGTCACCCAATTGAGCACAAAGTGCAAGCTCAACAAAGCCAGTGATTCCACCACTTGTACACGTCAGTTGTACATCAAAGCTTCAGAGAGATACCACTGCATCTGTAATATAGTTCAAACCCAATGCTAGAAATTTGTTCGGCATGGACTTGTAGGGCCGAGATGGCTTGTTTCCGTGCTGTAATTGTTATATGGTTATATGGTTATATAGAAATGCAAATCTATACTGAAGTTATTTCAGTTAGCTTTGTGGATGGGGGTCACATCAGTTGCAGGCTTTCTGAAGCAAGTACCTCACACTCAAGGCCAATGACTTCCAAAAAGACAGAAAACATTTCAAAGATATCCACATTTCCACGTTACCCATTCCTTCTTGAAAAGGTGCATAATTCTCACCACCCCATGAGAATCGCAACTCAATGGAGAAGCATCCAGGAGCATTGAGCCTCTAACAGGGGCACCAATAATGTGGAGGCCAAGATCAAGAGGCAGAAGAATAGTCAAGATCACAACTGGCCCATCCAATCAACCCCCACCTGCAGAATCTACTGATCCCATTTAGGACTTATCAATTACCTCAAATCCTACAGAGCTTCCGTGCCAACAAAATATCCTTAACCGTCAAGAGCCGCCTAAAAAGAAAACATGCACAATTATGTCTATTATTATTACGTGTTCCAAGATACAGTGAAACTCATTGTGTTGCATGCTTTCCAATCAAATCAGGTCATACTATATATACTATATATACTTACTATATATGCTTTATATATATACTATATATACTTACAATCCAGCCAACCTCCAGCACAATAGGTAGAGCAAAAGGAAAGATACAGAGTGCAGAATATAGTTCTCAGCATTATAATGTACCAGTTCCAAAGTCCATGACACCATAAGACATAAGAGCAGAATTAGGCCATTGGGCCCATCATGTCCACTCCATCATTCAATAATTTTCCCTCTCAACCCCAAATCCAATGACTACAATTAGAGGCTATTAGAATATCATTGAAACAAATAGAAATGGTGCTAGATTTACAGGTAGAAAATAGATGTATGCTGTAAAAGTAGGGCAATTGTATCAGATGGTAATATTTCCTTCTTTGGGACCAGCACACAAAGAGTCGCCGTGCTCGAGTATCACCTTTCTGTGTGTCAACATGTGAACATATAAGCATATCCACATGGCCTCCGGCATCTGTAAGTATATATATCTCACCTTCAGATATATTCACACCTTCTGCATTAATCTCTGATCATTGTTCCTACCATCTGCCTATGAAACTCACCCCACGCCTGTGTCCACCTATTACCTGCCTTGCTTGGTTCTGAACCCCCCCCCCCCCCCCCCCGAATCAGTCTGAAGAAGAGTACTGACCCAAAGCATCACCTATCCATGTTCCCCAGACGTGCTGCCTGACCCACTGAGTTACTCCAGCTCTCAAAGGTTCAAAGGTTATTTTATTGGTCACATACACCTAGGTGTCGTGAAATGCTTCTTGCCAATGCAGCACATAAAGAAAGACATAACAGTAATAAAGAAATTTAAACATAAAAACTTCCTCCCACAATGGTTCCCATTATGAGGGAAGGCACAATGTCCAGTCCCCATCCCATGTCCACCCATAGTCGGGCTTCTTGACCTCTGTCCACATGTTAACCAGCATCTGTATTTCCTGGTATCTATTGTTTATACATATATGCACGTGTGTTTGTGCCAGCGTGTAAGAAAAAAATATTCACATGCTGCTTAAATCTGAAGTCATGTGGATTAATAATTAAGAAAGAAAAGGTCAAGTAAAAATTAAAATCAAATCCATTTCAGAAGATAAATAATTGCCCGTATTACGAATAACCGCTGCCTGACTAGTTCAACTAATCTAATGGTCTAGAATGAAATGGCACAAATTGCTGTACCTCTGGATTTCAGTGTAGGCATTGTCTGCATTCCCTTTCATAGGGAAATAGTATCATAGAGTCGTACAGCACAGAAACAGGCCCTTTGGTCCAACAAGTCTATGCCATCCAAGATGCCCAGTGTAAGATAGTCCCATTTGGCTACATTTAGCCCATACCTTTCATATTCATGTAGCTATTCAAATGTCTTTTAAATGCTGTTATTGTATCTGCCTCGACTCTGGCAACTCGTCCCATATACTCACCACCCTCTGAGTCAAAGAGTTGCCCCTCACCTACATACAAAAGTTTGCTTTTGTCATTTTAAACATTTCTCCTCTTCCTTTTGATTCCCCTACGCTGGGTAAAATATATTGTGCATCCACCCTACCTATTCCCTTAAGTTTTTACACACTTCACTTCACACTTATTCCATATCATTTCAGCCTCTCATTCTTTCACAATGTGTACGAGAGCATCTCGTTCTTTAATCATTTCCCTCTGCACACTCCTTAATCTTTCAGCAAATCCCTGCCTCCCCATCTTATGGAACATTATACCCTCAAAGGACTGAAGAAACAGGTTGAAATCTGAGTGAGAGGTGGGAGCAGTGGAACATGGCAGTCGATTTAAAAATCCACATCAGCACATTTACAATGTCCTTGACCAGAATCTGGATCTTAACCATAACCACGACTGTAAATTAGCACTAGGGCCACAGGCACTGCAGTATCTTAAAATAAAACATTTGTAGTTTTGGGCAGGCAAATACACAACCTGATTGCTTTCATCTGGCCTTTCTTTTTATTCTCTCTTGTGTTTTTGTTTTCAATCCCACTTTTCCTTGCAGTAAGGCAGCACATTAAATCATATACCAGCAATGAAAATACTTTGAAATACATGCAGAATAAATGGGCGTTGAGGAAGAAAATCACCACTGATGTATAAAACAAATTGATACTTTCCTGATATTTTGTAACATAAAGACAAATAAGATATCGCAAGATTCACAGGAGACGTCTTTTTTTTTTTAAAAATCAATGTGAACATTAAACATCAAAGCAATAATGTAAGGCTCCATTTTAAACCTGTCATCAGTCATCATTTTCGAGACGAGTACCAATGTGATTCAGCAGTTAACTCTCTCCTAGCTGTGCAGATGCAAACACCATATTACATAATCAACCACGATAATCAGTATTTATATTGTATTTATGCTGCAGCAATATATCTCCGGCCCTCTCACAGGTTTGATGCAGAATCCCGTGAGGAGCTATTACACCAGGTAACCAAAAACTTGACCAAAGAGTTAGATTTTAGGGTGCATCAAAATAGAGATAGAGAGGTGAAGAGTTAAGAACAGTGCAGCATTTCCAATATCATGTTGACAACACAAATAACAAATAATTCTTCTTCAATGAGATAGAAATGACCAAGAATTGTCCAATCCGTCATGAATATTCTACAGTTTACAAAGTGATGATGCTTTTGACATTTACCTAGTCCTGTTAATACAATGCGAGTATAACTCCTAGTTATATAATGAGCAAAGATCATTTGAAATATCTGAATATTTTTAAGTTTACACGACAAATCTTTTGTTCTGTAAATTAACACTAAATAATCCAGACTCTTCCATGTTTGCAGATTGAACAATGTGGTGAATTCTCCTGATGTTTCCTTATTCTGCACATTAAGTGCCATCTCGTGGAGGATCCTGGATTGTCCTACTTTTTGCAGATTGCTCCAGGCAATACTTTGCTGTGAGCAACGGATTCTCTTTTTGTAGATACTGCCCAGCCCATCATCGGCTCTGACCTCCCTTCCATCGAGGGGATCTATCGCAGTCGCTGCCTCAAAAAGGCTGGCAGTATCATCAAGGACCCACACCATCCTGGCCACACACTCATCTCCCCGCTCCCTTCAGGTAGAAGGTACAGGAGCCTGAAGACTGCAACGACCAGGTTCAGGAATAGCTACTTCCCCACAGCCATCAGGCTATTAAACGTTGCTCGGTCAAAACTGAACATTAATAGCCCATTATCTGTTTATTTGCACTTTATCAGTTTATTTATTCATGTGTGTATATATTTATATAATGGTATATGGACACACTGATCTGTTCTGTAGTCATGCCTATTATGTTCTGTTGTGCTGAAGCAAAGCAAGAATTTAATTGTTCTATCAGGGACACATGACAATAAACTCTCTTGAATCTCTTATCTCTTGAAAGATGTTTTTGACATTGCATTGTTGATGGGCAAATGCTAAATGGGGACTATTTCTAACATTGCCTAAGTCGTCAGAACAAAACTAGGTCCCCTTGCTCCAATGGTTAAGAGAGCACATTTCAGACATTCTCCTTTCTCATTCTGTTTATTTAATTAAATCCCAAAACATCCTCATTCTTCCATTCTGTCTGGAAAAACTTCTCCTGTATAATGTCTTTCTCAGTCTCACATTCACTCCTCATAGGCAATTGAGTAATTTTGAATTATTCTCACCGGTTTAACGTGGGAAATATAGCAGCCAATATGTACACGACTAAATCTAACAATACAACGTGAGCTTGATTCAAGGATATATATTGACCAGGCTAACAATGGTTATATTCCTGTCATACCTTAAACTAGTGCCATGAAGATCCTTCACCTGATCTCAGTTTGACTTCTCATGCAGACGACTGGATTATCTCTCTGAACCACACTGAAACTTTGATATAAATTTGGGAACCTTATCCCAGACTAGGTTCACAAACCTGTTAGATATGGGAAAGAGTGTTGCTCTGCACCTTTTCTTCATTGATGTATTTATGTCCTCCTTTCTCTCTTTATCAACTAGTTGGATTGATTTGGCACCTAAAAGGATTCACGGGAAATGCATCCGTCAAAATTTGATGCCAAGCCTTAATAAGAGATATTTAAACAGGACAAAGAAGTGGCTTTAAAAGAAGAACCATTAAAAATCTCCATGCCAGTAAGCGAATAGGAATACTGTTCCTTGCAGATTCAGCTCCAAATCCACATCTCTTTCATTAAACTACTAGAACTCATTCCTAGAACATCATTCCCAACATCATTCACTACACACACTGCAGCATTTAATTGAGGCAGCACACCATCTGAAGAGACATTTAGACTTGGGCACTAACAAACACATCAAGCAAATCTTTTAAATAATGATAAAAAGAAAATAAATGGGCAGGAAGCTGGAGAGGTACCAAAAAAACAGATCTGGGGAAGGAATATCAGAGCTGTCCCCCTTGTGGAAGTGTCCTGTTTTGCTCACTTGTAACGAAGATGCTCCTAAGACTGCATTTTCCAGTGTGCAAGGAACATTATTGACAATCTTTATCCTCCACTTTGATACTAGATGGTAGAACACTGGAACACCAGCAAAACAAATCAAAATCTTCGAAACTCTGAATGCTCAATAGGTATAAGAAAGTCACACCCGAAAAAAGACTTTGAATATTCTAATAGATCCTCGCAACAAGAGGTTATTGCCACAAGGCCTGTGAATTTTAATAATTTAGAATTTGAAAAATTTTATGATATTCCAAAAACTTTATATAAAAAATCTGAAAAGCAATTCAAATGTTTTCTGATCCTCAAGATCCCCCCCCCCCCCCCCCCCTTTAAACTAATAACACTGAACATCCCAAACATGTCACTTTGTGTTGCATAATTCAAAAGGAAAGAGGATCGTGGTATTATAAACCCCAATATAATAGAAACTAGCAGCAACTTTGGGGAGGCTCTATGACTTTTATTCATCAGGCATCTTTATTAGATAACATGCATTATGAATACCATGCAATTTAAAACAAAAGAAACATGAATAAAAGCAAATTTTTGTTCTGTGCAATTACTTCTTTGAATATGATATTCTGAGCTGGTGTATCAGACTTCCATGTCTGTCAGGCATCAAAAAGGGTTTAGGTATTAATCAATGTCTGAAACAAGTCAGTGCGCTGTAACTTTACAAAATGTCCTGATTATCTATTAATTCCTGCACTGAATATTTCATGTAATAAATATATGCATAAATAGAATTATATTGCATTTATCTCGTGTGATGTTGGTTACAGTCATTCTCTCGATTTAAATGTACAAGATGTCAAAGGGAAAAAAGCACACAAAAACGAGAGGGAGGGGGTGGGGTGCCTTCTTCTGTCAGCCATGCAAAACATAGACAGAACCTGCAGAATATCTGAATAATTTACTAGGACTCCTTATTTTTATTTAAATTTATATGGTCGAGCATATAAGATAGAGACGCTGATGTACATTGCATTGCCTAATGATAGAACACCGTGTTTAATTCAACAAATTTGGAAAGATTTGCGATAGGAATTAAAATGTTAACAGATGCAACCCCTCTTGTTTATAGAGTATCAATATAGTAAACATATTAACAGGCTTTTGAAAAATGTTTAGCTATCCTTTGCTCCTCCATTTAATAGTGGATGGGTTTACAAACTCATTCTAAAACATTGAAACGCTGTGCCAGGAAATATATTGTCCTTCCTAGTTTAGGAGCTGATTACTGGATCCACTGCAAGAAATACAGTAAAGCATAGTCATTTTTTTTTAACTGCTGCAGTTATGGCTTTAATTTGTGTGCTAATTTAAAAATGATGTAATCAAATACGTAAATACAATTTAGTCCTTTCTATTCTTTCTTACCTTGCACCAGGACTGCCGTCATTTCCTGCTTGTATCTGAAACAACTAATGATACTGAAACATATTTCTTGAAGCTCTGGTCAAACAAACCCCTCTAAAAAAAATACAAAATATCAAATCATTGATTATTAACTATTAGTAAATTGGAACAAAAATCGTTTTGTGGATTTCAAAGCCATCACCCACTGAGATATGGTCATTTCAATATATGAGGAAACTGAACAGCAATTGACATTGTTGACATTAAACTTCTGAGAATACTTTTCGCCAAACACCGTTGCACAGTGTCCATCTGCTTAAAACCCACATGTGTACCTACGAACTGGAGATGCTGGTTTATACCGAAGCTAGACACGAAATGCTGGAGTAACTCAGCAGGTCAGCCAGCATCTGCGGAGAAAAAGAATCGGGGATGTTTCGGGTCAGAACCGCCTATTCTTTTAAAACCTACACGCAGGGGCACATATGCACATCTCTGCAATAAGTTTGGGTATCTTACTGGAAAGAAAAACTGTCGACGTTAAATAATGCAGTCTGTGTAACACTAAATATCTTCCTAATTCCATGTGCATAGTTATAATTTAACTATGCACATGGAATTAGGAAGATATTTAGTTTTTCTTTTCAATAACGTACAGTTGAACAGTTGCAAGGGTTTCTGCTTTGCTGCAGATACAGTACTGAACTGGAGCGGGGAATTGTGCATTTCCGGAAGCAGAAGGGGAGCTCACAATTGTATCGAACACTCTTAAAAATTAATTTCATCTTACCTGGAACTAAGTAAAATTCTCAAAGATGTTGAATTGCCATCACATTCCAAGCATTTGCAACCGGTTGGTCCAGCGTCACCATTTCATCAGCGTAACTGTGACCAGTTGGCCTGCCTGATACTGAATCCTTTACTTTCAAAATCCAGGGATGGCTTAATTTGAGCACTGTGCCCTTAGGGCTAAATCAGTTTCCCTCAGCACATACAACACAAACTATCTATCCAGGCAATGTCCTCTAGGGCCCTGGCAAGTCAGAGGGCAATTTTAGTGCAAGATTTCAGCATCTATTGGAAGATTGGGTATGACCTATAAGGAGAGGTTGGATGGGCATGGATTGTTTGTCTGGAACATTGGGGTTTAAGAGGAGACCTAATAGCATATAAAACTTACTGTAATTTAGTTTAGTTTGTTGTCATATGTACTGACATACAGTGTAAAACCTTTTGTTGCATGCTAACCAGTCAGCCTAAAGACTACATTATTACAATTGAGTCATCCACAGATACATGATAAAAGGAACAGATACATGATAGTGCAAGGTAAAGTCCAGTAAAGTCCGATTAAAGATAGTCTGAAGTTCTCCAGTGAGGTCGATGGCAGCTCAGGGCCCCTTTCTAGTTGTTGGTGGGATGGTTCAGTTGTCTGATAAGAGCTGGGAAGAAACTGTCCTTGAATCTAGAAGTGTGCGTTTTCACACTTCGGTACCTCTTGCCTGATGGTAGAGGGGAGAAGGGGGAGTGAGCAGGGTGAGACTCGTCCTTGATTACACTGATGGCCTTGCCGAGGCAGTGTGAACTATAAACGGTGTCAAAGGAAGGGAGATTGGTTTGTGGATGATCTGGGCTGCATCTACAATTCTCTGCAATTTCTTGCGGTCTTGAATGGAGATGTTCCCAAACCATATCGTGAGGCATCCCAATAAAATTATTTCTATGCCACATCTGTAGATGCATTTTGAGAGGCATACAGTAAATAGGCTCAACAACCAAACCCTTTTCCCCAGGGTGGAAATGTCAAGGATTAGGGAGCATAGCTTTAAGATAAGAGGGCCAAAGTTTAAAGAGGATGTGAGGGGAAAGTTATCTTTACATAGAGGGTGGTAAGTGCTTAGAATGCAATTCCATGTGTGGTGGTGGAAGCAGATTAAATAGTACTGTTTAAGAGGTTTGTTGATAGGCAAATGGACATGCAGGGATATAAGGGATATGGATCACATGCAGGCAGAGGAGATTGGTTTAACTGCATCATGATCGGCATAGACATTGTGGGTCAAAGGGACTGTTGCTGTGCTGTATTGTTCTATATTCTGTACTTACACTATGTGTATTATGCACATACAGTATGTGTTTTATGGTTACTGTCGGGACTGCTCCTCACTGCACAAGCTACTGATTATTTCCCACTTGGTTCTCCTACCCCACTACTTGCTGTACAAAATTCTGATCCCGGCCCATCTTCTTGGCTATCTCCTCCCCAACCCCACTTAGTCTCAGAATTGTATTTAGATGTTTTGCAATCTTAACATTGACTGATGAGAGAAACACTGTGCAAGTCCATGTCAGTTCAGGACAAGAAAGATTTCCCCCGGGATTTATTAAGAGGTGTACTGCCTAGCTGAAACCTGAATTGCAGTGACTGATCTCAGAACAGTAGCTACAGTATAAATATGCCCAAGGCAATCACTTTAGTTGTAAAAACCTTAATACAGCACAGTGTACATCAGCTAATGAATAAGCTCAGCAAATACTTGAATGGAATTTTTACTGACCTTGATAATGGACGAGGGGTTAATGAAGACATTGGTTAAACAGGAATATTAGCTTAAGCCCCTAGTCATTCTATATTGGATGATAAGAGTGCAATTAAGCAAAGTGAAGAGCTTGCTTTCCATTATCATTTTATTTTCCACATTATGTGGCGTAGTAAGTTATGACCAGAAGAAAATAGGAGTGCATTTCTACGAGATAAAATTAATTATTACTTTTGAAATATTATTTTAATTTCAGTATGAAAGTATGACTCGGAGGTCATGTCTTAATTCGATTCCAGAAACAAACTAAAGCCAACTAGTATCCAAAACTAGTGCAATAGGGAGAATTTGATCAGCCTAGGACTCCATTCCTTGGAGCACAAGAGGATGACGGGTTATCATATCGAGGTGTACAAAACCATGAGAGGTATAGATTGGGTAGACACACAAAGTCTCTTGCCCAGAGAACCAGAGAGCATAGGTTTAAGGTGAAGGGGGAAAGATTTAATAGAAATCTGAGGGGTAATATTTTCACGCAAAGGGTGGTGGAGATGTATGGAACGAGTTGCTGGAGGAGGAAATTGAGGCAGGGACTATCGTAATGTTTAAGAAACAATTAGACAGGTACATGGATAGGACAGGGTTAGAAGGATATGGACTAAACGCAGGCAGGTGGGGCTAGTGTAGATGGGACGTGTTGGTCAGAGTGGACAAGGTGGGCTGATGTGGCTGTTCCACACTGTATGATTCTATGACCATAACCCCCCCCCCCCGTCACCATCCGACCCAACAGCTCTTCTTCCCAACCAGGCAGCGGTAATAAACTGAACTGCAGACTGATAATTGCATAACTCCTGAGTGATTCATATTAAAGATCACGCATATTTTATAATTATTTTAAATGTAAAAAAGAAAACCCAGTCTCCATCATGCGAGTAAACATAAAACCCATTTTTTCATTAGATCGCTATGATCACCAGACTCAGTGATATCATTCTGAAGCATGTTAGAAGCTGGTTCAGAGGTAATAAAGCATTACAGTAAAAACAGATATATTCATTATTCAGTTTTGTTTAATAGCTTGCCAAATCCCTCAGTTCAGCAATGATTACTAATTTTACAATACAAGTCTGACATTCTGAAAATCTACATTGTTATCCTTCAGAGATCTCCAATTTATAGAATCATCTTACAATCAGGCAGACAGGGATTTTAGGAGATAAAAGAACGCAATACACATTCTAACAATGTTGCACAGATATATTACAGGCACACCAAACAACAACAATCTATGACCAAGTCCCTCCAGTTAATTGCATGCATAAAACATTATAAATAGCTATTGCAATCTGATCAAAGAGATGAAGAAATGTACCACATAGAAACACGGAATACAGGAATAGATAATCATACTGGCCCTTCAGCCCTTAATGCTATTCAGTAAGAACTTCACTGAGATTAGATATGTGGGCTTAATTCAATTTTCCTGCCCAGTCCCCATTAGTGTTGTTTCTGTTGTAATATAGTAATCTATTTATGCCTTAAACAATCTTCATGACTCTGCATCCATATCTCGCCAGAATAGAGAGTTTCTTACTTCACAACCACAAGAAGAAAACCCTCGTCCTAGCTCACCAACCCCTTATTGAAAGACAACATTCCCCCATGTTTTATATTCTGCCAACGTGGCAACATCTTTACACCATCTATTTGAGGGCTAAAGGATATGTTCCTGTGCAGTACTCTTCCACCTGTTCTGTAAATTCCACTTAGAATCTTATAGGTTTCAATGAGATTGCTCCTCTTTCAAGCATTTTTCAGACGGTTAACAGCAACATCATAGTAAAGCAATATAGACATAATGTAATCCCATGCAAATGAAATCAAGATACATTTTTATAGATACATATTTCATATTTGGTAGAAATATATGGAACAAAAGGAAGCAAGTTGACAATGAACAGATCCACTACCAGTTCTTAGTCAATAGCCCAGTCTATTAAATGCTCATCTGACATCTTTTCAAGTGTAGAAAAAAAGACACAAAGTGCTGGTTTCAACTCAATGGGTATCGCAGCATCTCTGGACAACATGGATAGGTGACGTGTCAGGACATCAAGTGTGAGATCTTCTGGTTTCAGGCATAAAATACTCAGCAGGTTGGCACAGTGGCGCAGAGTTAGAGTTGCTGCCTTACAGAGCCAGAGATTTGGTTTTGATCCTGACTACAGATGCTGTCTGTATGGAGTTTGTACGTTCTCCCCGTAACCTCCGTAGGTTTTCTCCGGGTGATCCGGTTTCCTCCCACATTCCAAAGACGTACAGGTTGGTAGTTTCATGGGCTTCCTGAAATTGTTCCTAGTGCGTAGGATAGTGCTAGGATACGGGGTGATCGTTGGTCTGCGCGGACTCTCCGGGGGGTGACGGGCCTGTTTCCATGCTGTATCTTTAAAGTAAGTAAAGATTTAAATTAACTAAAGATCAGACAGCAATGTAGATAGGGAAACACAGTTACTATTTCCAGTTGATGATCTTTCCAAAACAATATCCTTTGTAAATCCAGGGAACGAAAAGCAAGCCTTTGGATGTGAACAAGGTGAAAGGGACCCATATCTGATGGGGAGAGAGGAGTAGACGTGTTTCATAGTGGGCATGTCCCGCAAGTGAAGTAATGGTGAATTAAACTGTGACCAAAGAGCAACGAACTGTAGATTCTGGGAATTTGAAATAAAATCACGAAACACTGAAAATACTCAATAGGTTAGGGAGCATCTGTGGAGAGAGGAGCAGAGTTGACATAGCATGTCAATAACCTTGCATCAAGATCATATTGGTACAACTCTCACATCACAACAAATAGTAGAGTATTTACAACAGTTTTGCTTTACTGCTTTCAGGCAGTGGGTTTAAATATCGCAGCAGTTTTCACATGAAACAAAATCCTTATCACCCCTTCTAGTCCCTGTATTATTTTAAATTTATGCTCTCTAATCATTAACATCTCTGTGAAATGAGTTAGGTTCTTCCTGTACACTAAAGCCATGAGGCTACTCATAATTTTTGTTATACCATGATTACATTTCCCTTCAGACTCTTCTATTCCAAAGAAAGCAACCTCTTGTAGAGATTAATACAGCTCCCGACTGTTACAGCCACTCCAATTTGATCTCAAGATGTCTAACTACCAAAGCCCAATAAGAGTCCTACGCTTCGAGTTCTGAGCTTCTTAAAATGGCTTCAAATAATTTTACAATGGACGAAGGGAGAAAAAATAATCAGTCAGATGAGAAGTTTGTACCAACATTTTGTTACAATGACTGTTAGTTGTGTTATGACAGATGTAGTAATATGGTTATGAAAAGGTTTTTAACAACAAGACTTTATAACCATAAATGTATAACAGCTTGTCATAATGAGAATGTTGTAATATCAAAATTTGTTGTACAGCTGTTCTGAGTAATTATATTTCTATTATTCACAAATTCCAAACAGTATATTTTGCAAATTTATTTTCTGAGTATAATAGCATAAAATAACATAACCCAGCCTTCTATCAATAAGGGGAATATGTATGAAGTACATTAATAATTTAATTTAATGAAATGTAAAATCTGTGTAAAAATGCAATGGAATAAACACTGCGGTGAGTTATTAACATTGAAATGCAAATAAAATTCATATTCAATATCTGCCTCAATACAATGCAAGGCAATACTTTTTTTTTCAAATTTCATTTCTTCCATATTCGACGATTATGTGATGGGCCCAACATAGTATCTCTGCATTTCAAATACAATTCTCAATTATTTTTAAGCTTTAATAATTTATAAGACAGTTCACCTTTTGAAATAATTCTGGCATTCTCCTCACGTGTGAGTTTTGGCATCAACGACTTTCAAATCATGTTTTAAAAAAATAAATAATCCACCCTTATCCTCCCCACTAATTCAAGGAGCTTAATATCTTTAATACCAACCCATTCCCCTCCCCCAGTTTTTCCCAGTAACTGGAGCAGTGGGAGCGTTTTAATAATCAAATATGTGGTGCTTTGACTATCCCTGATGGGATCCTGCAATTAGATGGTATATTCAATTCAGAACAGTTTAAAGCTTTAATATAAAAATACTTCCTTTCTCCTGGTGCAGTCGGTATTTTGTCAGTGTGGTTTTAAAGTATTGTCGCAGTTGAAAAACTGCACTCCAGGATGGAGAAAAAAAGTTTGAGGCCTAATTGGCTATTGATAAAAGAGGAACATAGCAAAAGAACTGAGAGCAGTTCTTCCTGATCAATAATAGCTTACGTTAGGGGTAACTGAGGGGAGATTCAGGGGCTAGGGGTGATGTTGGTAGTGTTGGATAAAAGGGGGGAGGAGAGATCAGATCCTTGTGCCTATGGCCCAGAGTTAATCATTATGAACTGCTCTAATATTTTTGACTGTATGAATTAGGAGTCGTTCATTCAGCCCCTCAAGCCTGATCCACCTTTTAATGAGATTGTGGTTGGTCTGATTGCAGCCTAAACTCCCCCATTCTCATCTGCCAGCTGTAACCATGCATCCCAAGTGAATAATCTAAAAAATCTAGGAACCAAAAATTATTCTGTACCATTAAACCTTTGAGGTGTTTAGTGTGCTGCTGAGAACGCATTTGTGTGTATTCTGTGCCACATTTCATACATTTCATATAAATTTAAAATCTTTGGAAACTAACATAAATTCTCTTTAAAAATCTATTAATAGATTTACAAATTGAAGACTGAGCACTAGTCTTGAAATGATTAATATTTTTAGATGGCCAATCAATTGTGCTGGAATCTGGTAACACTGCAAACTCTCTGTAAGTAGTCATTATCTCTACTGCATATTCTCAATGGTTAACTGGATGCTCCCTGGCATTAACTGGCAATTCAAAGTTCAATAAAAACATCAGAAATAAAAGTGAACTTTAAAAGCTATTAAATCCTTTTACAGCCTATCATAGTCTGAAAATTAGAGGGACAATATTTTAAAATATTGTAAGATTAAGGCATATTTGAAAGTATTCTTTAGAACAGGAAATATTTTCAATTTGTTCTATAATGTGAGAAGCAAATTGTGTATTATTGAATAAAAGATAAACCATATAAATTACAAAGTATTTTATACATTATAAACAAATGTGTTTAAAGATTAATTTTACAGAATTTGTAAAGGACTGCACTGCAAGTCATCGAACACAATGGTATGTTGTGATTTAATTCTAGTTTTGGGTACACAAGCTAAATTATTCTACATGTACAGGGAAAAATTACAATGTGTGCAAAACTATTCATTGGGATAAAGAATACACCAAATAATTAGTCTGCAAAATACATCAAATAGGATTTTTTTTTTGTAATACGATCATAGTTAATCGCCTCAGATACAAGATTTTATATTAAGTAAATGCATAAATAAGCAAGACAATATAAAACCTTTTAAGATCAGTGCTCGTTAAAATTATACTGCAAATTATGTATTATAAATTGTGCCATAATGTGGTCCCCTTTGTGAGATATGTGGCAAAATATTGTGAAAATATTAATTAATTGTACAACTAATGGATGCATTGAAATTGCTCACAAATAAACACAGTTATGTTACTGACCTTGCAAACTGGAGACTTATTGTGAAAAAGTGAAAAATTACAAAGAGTGGATTTGAGGACATTTTCTGTTCATTAAAGGCATGATGCAAATAATTGTTCTTTTTTACTGCAAAATAGCTAGTTACACAGAGGGATTGACCAAAAATGTGTCTTTTGTAGGGAAGGATGCAAAATGACTTTTTACCAAATTCATGGGTCCAAGTGGTTTTCCACAGTTCTAATAAAAAAAAAACAGCTTATCTTATTCTGTAATCAATAATTTAAAAAAAGAAATATTTATGGCAGGTTGATATGGTTCTTCTCGGCAGGGAATAAAAATGCATCGTTGCCACTCGCCCAAAGTGAAATCACGGTGATATTGATACACTTTGAAGAAAGCGCTACTAAACGTTCGTTCCTTTCTTGTATCAGTAAAACACAAGCGGAAACACTACAGATTGCGCCCATTAGAGATTTCACTTAGTCGACAGAAAGAATAAATATAATGTAGTCGGACGCTGGCACATAGTCCCTGCGCACACCACTATCAGGATAGTATTCGTCACAAATCAGTCTCCAGCGTTTGCTTCAGTCAGGATCCCTAAATAAGGCTGCTTTACATATTAAAGTTTCAATGCACGCGAGTGGTCATTGGGTGCTAAATGGAAATAAATTCACTCAATTCTGCAGACATTTTAATTTAGCACTTCATTACTCTCCCATTTTGATCTCCTGTTTACAATGCCCTTGAACTCCAGCGCCCAAATGCAATGCAGACCGTCTCAGAGGCAGTCGGTACATTGAGACCAGTTTTTGTTTCCAATCTAACTCGGAAGTTAAAAGTGAGTTAATTAGTGTTTGGGATGAAACCTTTACGCTAAGCAGTGTGTACTATTTACACGTGGATTAAAGGCTAAATGTGGACATTGCCATTTTAAATGTGTTTATTCATTGCCAGAGATTATATGTCAAATATATATATATATATACACACATATATGTGACACACACATGTGTGTGTGTGTGTGTGTGTGTGTGTGTGTGTGTGTGTGTGTGTGTGTGTGTGTGTGTGTGTGTGTGTGTGTGTGTGTGTGTGTGTGTGTGTGTGTGTGTGTGTGTGTGTGTGTGTGTGTTGGTGTATACATATGTGTGGCAATGAATAAATGTGTGTGTATCTCTAAAATTAGCCTTTCGTATATATATAAATATATATATATATATGTATATATATATGTATATAATATATATATATTGTGTGTGTGTGTGTGTGTGTGTGTGTGTGTGTATATATATATATTCACACATACACATATTTGTATGTATGTATAAACCTCTCCAACCCGATATTGAGCTGTATTGCAACATTTCTACACACATTCTCTGGAGCACGTCTCCCCCAGCTTTTCGTATTAAAAATCCACCTCGTGGCTGTGTTAGTGCTGACTTCAGTCCTGCTGTGGTGAGTTACTTCACATCTGCGTACTAATGACAGTAAAGATTAATTTCTCTGAGCCACACTGAGCACCAAAAATACCACCAGAAATCCCCTCAACAGAAACCTCGAGGAGGGGGAGAAACTACTTTCTGCTGAGCTGGTATCTCTCTCACCGCTGCGATGCAATGTAACCTCAACTGAGATCTGCAAAAAAAACACAGTAAACACTAAAATAACTCCCTAAAATGCGGCTGTTCAAACTGGTCGCCCTGAAATCCAACGATCTCCGCATCTTGGGATGAAACAGAGCAGGGATTTGATTTAGCTCCTCTTTTTCCTTCCTTCTCCCTGCCACCCCCTATCAATCTGAAGAAGGGTTTCGGCCCGAAGCGTTATCTATTTCCTTCGCTCCATAGATGCTGCTGCACCCGCTGAGTTTCTCCAGCATGTTTGTGTACCTAGGGATTTGATTTCCCTGCCAACCCTGTTCATCTTTCTTTCAGGTACAATTCGCCCCCCTCTCGGTCTCCTACAGAATGTGCAAGGATTGCGTTGCAAGAATCTATTTTTGTACCTGTCCGTTTCTTGCCACAGAGAGGTGAAATTCGACATCACCATTTTAATGAGGTCGACTTCAACTGGGTTAAAAATGACCTACGATAGACACAAAAAGCTGGAGTAACTCAGCGGGACAGGCAGCATCTCTGGAAAGAAGGAATGGGTGACCTTTTTGGGTCGAGACCCTTCTTCAGAAAATGACCTGCCAATCTCTGGGCAGGTGGGTGATAAACAGGGGCAACCTTTAAATAAAGCCTTCAACGTAACAACACACTTCACACCCACTTAAGGACATACCAGCTCCAAATCTTGGCCCAGGAGGTAGGCTATTAGGGGCATCTTAAGGAGGGAGTGCGAGAGAAAGGTGAAGATTTAAGGAGTGAACTCGTAAACCAAAGCTCAGCCCCTGCTGACAATCTCAAGAAGGGGGACAACATTAGCCCCATATATAAGTGTTAGATAGTCAATACTCTTTTTTCCATTGTCACCTAAAGTCTTAATGATAGAGTCATAGACCGTGAAAATTGGCCCTTTGGCCCAGCATGCGAGTCCGCGCTGACCAGCGATCACCCCATACACTAGCACTACCCTACAAACTCGGGGCAATTACCATTTACAGAAGTCAATTAACCTACAAACCTGTACATCTTAGGAATCTGGGAAGAACCCAGAGCACCCGAAGAAGACCCGCGGGGTCACAGGGAGAACATACAAACTCCATACAGACAGCACCCGTAGTCAGGATCGAACCCGGATCTCTGGCGCTGTAACGCAGCAACTCTACTGCTGCGCACTTGGGAAAGACATAAAGCCATGCAGCACAGAAATAGGCCATTTGGCCTACACTATCCATGCCACCCCATGTACTTAGCTACACCTGTCCCAAGACGTAGAAGACTAAGGAACTAGTACCCTAGTTCCATACCCTAGTATCCTAGTTCCATACCCTTCTTTGCCCGGCAATTCAAGAACTTGTCTAGGTTCTCCCTAAATGCTGTGAGAGCACCTGCCTTCACCATCTCTTCAGACAGTGGATTCCTGACTTCAACCACCCGTGTGGAAAAAATCCCCTTCACATCCACTCTTCTCACATTAAATCTCTGCCCTCTTGTGTTCGATACCACCACTATGGAACAAAATAATGTTATTATCAACCATATCTACCACCCATAATTTTATAAATCCATGCAGTTACCTCTCAGCGTCCTTGGATCCAGGGAAAACAAACACAGACTCTTTATTTTCCCTTTATAACTGCAATGCTTCAATCAGACAACATCCTGGTGAACCTGCTGGACGTGGCTTAATCATTATTTTATAAGGTTGTAACATGACGTCTTAACTCTTATATTCTGTACCACAGCTTATGAGGGCAGGCATCCCATATGCCTTCTACACCACCTGACCAACCTGGGCTGCCACTTTTTGGGTTTTATGGACTTGTTCTCCAGGGTCCGTCTGTTCTTCAACACTCCATAGGGCCTTGCCATATTCTGATATCCGAATCTTGCTAAGTATTTCTCCTCACATTTGTCAGGATTCAATTCCATTTGCCATTGCTCTGCCCAGCCTTCCTGCTGATCTATATCACGCTGCTGCCTTACACTACTGTGTCTTTACTACCTGGATGATTTTACTCCTGCTATTACACTCTTTGTTAATGACAAATTTAACAATCTATAATGAATAAGTTTCCCCATCTGCACAGTAGCTGATTGCAAGTACATTGTGGTGCTCTACAGTCTACACCATAATTAAACTAACGTAGCTACAAAACGCTGTAACAAATCCAGAAATAGTTGTTAGTGCAGCTCCACTGTTATTACAAAGCAACGATACTGTAATTATTCTAACACTCCAAAAGTGTAGTAACTTATTTTGATTCATTCATGGAATGTAAGCATAAGGTGATGACTAACATGACGACCTTTGCTCTACATTGCTAAGCATCAGATTTATATGGATGTTTCAATCCCTATTTGCTATTTGGAGGGCAAAGTAAGAGGCCAGATTAACATGGGAGTCGCCTATAGACCAAAAGAGTAAGGACTGGACTTCCTTCCCTTAAAGTCATTATTGTGCCAGATTGGCTTTTGATACTAAGGCTTCAAATCTGCATTATAAATATTGACGTAAGTGACACCTAGTTGGTGCTCATTTTTACATTCGGACTTCAAGAACTGAAAAAGATTACGTTGGAAATTATTGCATGAATAACAAGTGCTCTGTGTTGCAATGTGGGCAGATTGCCAACTTCATGCCGCCCACGCCTTGTAAGTCTTCATTGCCTTGTCCACACCTACAGCTTTGCCATTGAGCAGCTAAAGTTTGACGTACTGGGCAGTAAAATGCTAGCCAGCTTGTGAAATGGCAGGATCTCAATAGATGCCAGAAAACTGGGACAAAATGCGAAAGAGAATGTTCAACACATCATAAAACACTAATCTGGAAACCAAACTGGAAGTGCAAAATCTAAGATTCTAAGAACATAAGAAAAATAGGGACACAAAGTGCTGGAGTAACTCAACGGGTCAGGCAGCATCCCTGGAGAACATGGATAGGTAATGTATGGGACTGAAGAAAATGTCACCCAGTCTGAAGGAGGGTACCGAGCTAAGACATCACCTGGTGTCTGAAGAAGAGTCCCGACCTGAAACTTCACCTATCCATGTTCTCCAGGGATGCTGCCTGACTCGCAGAGTTACTCCAGCACATTGAGCCCCTTTTTTGTGAACCAGCATCAGCAGTTCCTTGTTTCTACATAAGAAAATAGGAGCAGGAGTGGGGGACCTGCCTCATCATGGTTGACCTGCTACAGGTCCCAACTTCACTTCAGTGCCAGTTCCTCACAGCCCTCTATTCAGACCCACAGAGCTCTCCGGCGAACAACTTTTATACCTTCACTCTATTTAAATAATAATTTTCTCTTTTGTTCCTCCTTCAAATCCTGCCGACATTAATAACCTGATGCATACGGAATGAGACCCAGAATCAAACATAAGATTATGTTTCGGGCACACTAAACACATGTTAACGACAAATTTAACAATCTATAATGAATAAGTTCCCCTTTCTGCACAGTGGCTGATTACAAGTACATTGTGGTGCAAGTTCATTAAACACTTGGAAGTAGTCAGTTTGCCAGCCTTCACCATTCCAGGGATAGATTGGGCTCTAGAGATTGCAACTTGTCTTTAGTTCTCTACCATAACTAAATCAAGTCCTAAGTCTCTTCATAGGGCCAAATCTCTTCTAAGCAGGTTGAAGAAGGGTCCCATGCCGAAATGTCCCCAATCCGTATTCTCCAGAGATGCTGCCTGACCTGCTGAGCTACTCCAGCACTCTGTGTCCATCTAGGTCTCTTCCTTCATTTCTGTGGGAGTGGATCAGAGAAATGGGGAGAAAACTGGGAAGTAGATCAGGCACCACTTTCCACATTCAATCTTCATTATCCTTGAGGGAAGTGCCCCTCACTGTAAATTTAATCACTTACCAGACATAAGAATCTGCGAATCCTGGGAACTAGAGCAAAATACCAAGTACTGGAGGAACTCAGCGGATCAGGAAGCATCTGTGGAGGGAATGGACAGCCAATGAAGGGTCTCAACCCAAAACGTTGTTTATCCATTCCCTTCACAGATGCTGCCCGACCTCCTGACCAGTTGTATTCCTCACGCACTTAGTGTTTTCTTTAAACTTGCTCTCATTAAAATAAAATAACAAATAAAATTGTATTTGGTGCAATATAGACAATAGACAATAGGTGCAGGAGTAGGCCATTCGGCCCTTCGAGCCAGCACCGCCATTCAATGTGATCATGGCTGATTATCCCCAATCAGTACCCTGTTCCTGCGTTCTCCCCATATCCCCTGACTCCGCTATCTCTAAGAGCCCTATCCAGCTCTCTTTTGAAAGTATCCAGAGACCCTGCCTCCACTGCCCTCTGAGGCAGAGAAATCCACATACTCACAACTCTTGATGCAACATTTCAGATAAATGCACAAATGCACTGCAGTAAACTGCAAACAGGGGGCATTGAATGTTGCATTTGGTGAACTTCAGCCAGTCCTTAGGGATTTAATGCCCAATGCAGCAGATCAAATCTTGACTACTCAATGGTATAGGCAAGGGAATGGAAATCATATACCCCACCTCACATTCCGCCCCTATGCTCAGTTAACAGAGTAGCAGTGGCAACATTATTATCAGACCCTGCTCCCTGGTATTAGGTAAAAAAACTAGTCCTTCAAGAGAATCCATCACTGCATTCTCATGGTGATACATATGACCTTAACAGCACCATTAATATCAAGAGAGCAAATAATAACAAGATAAAAAACAAACCCTTTGTTATTCATTTCTGCCTTAACCACCCCCACTCACATACTTCTATCTTCCCTTTAGATATTTAATTTCTCCTATCATTAATCATTAATTCACTTCCTATCAAATACCTCTGTATTCTCTCCCCTTTCCCCTGCATCACCTTATCTGCTTCTTGAAGAATTCAATTTTTTTTGCAGTCCTGCAGATCATCTGTTTCCCTCTGCTGAGTATTTAACGCATATTTTTTTTTTTTGTTTCAGATTTCCAGCAATTGCTGTATTTTGCAAGGTGAATTAAAAAAAGAAATCTGATTGATGCAAGTAAACTTGCAAAGCAGAAAAGTCAATGCATGCTTAAACAGATATTGTTTTAAAGATCTTAAAGAATGCAATGCTATACGGCTGTTGGACCCTACAACCCAGCAGTCTCTCAATCACTATTTGCTTTCACCTCTATTGAATCCAACTTAATTTTTCAAAATCAACGTCAGGGCCGGGAATGAGCCTTTAGAATTCAGATTGAAACATGAGAATACTCTGCAAAACTTTAAAAATCCAATGCTTTACTATGTGAGACAGAGTTTAAGTACATGCACTCTCAGGATAAAGTGGAGGAGGGGATATGCAGCAGACCCAACACCATGTGTAAAGATTCGGCCCGAAAGGTTGCCTATTTCCTTCGCTCCATAGATGCTGCTGCACCCGCTGAGTTTCTCCAGCTTTTTTTTGTGTACCTTCGATTCTCCAGCATCTGCAGTTCCTTCTTAAACACCATGTGTAAAGAGTCTAGAGTCAAGATTCAAGAATGTATCATTTTCAATTGCACTGGGACGCAACAATGAAATTCTTACTTGTTGCGACTTTACAGCCACATTAACTTAACAACACAACAAACAAATATAGATAAAATAATAATACAATAAATTACCAGCTGTAATAGGTAACCAGACTATAATAGTGCACACCAAAATATGCAGTACAACATTATGCAAAGTCCATAACAGTTTGGTACTGCGGTATGGTTGTGCTGCAGATGCTATGGTTGTGCTTATTGTTGTACAGTGCGGTTCCGCAGTCTGTTAATTGATAGGAAGAAGCTGTTCTTGAACCTGGAGGTAAAGGTTGTCAGGTTCCTATATCTTATTCCCAATGGTAGCAGGGAAATGAGAGCACGGCCAGGATAATGCGGGTCTTTGATGGCATTAGTTGCCTTCTTGAGGCAGGACTTCCTGTAGATCCCTTCAATGGTGAGGTGGTCAATACCCATGGTAGACCGTTCAATGTCCACTGCTCTCTGCAGCCTGGTTTGTTCTTGGACATTCAGGTTACTGAACCAAGCCATGATGCTACCAGTCAATATAACCTCCATCGTACACTTGTAGATCATTCAGTGACTTGCCAAATCTCCTCAGACTTATGAAGAACCAACATTGTGGTTCATTTCGAACACAGGAGGCATGAGCAGAGAAATCTGCTCTGAGACACCCATGTGGTACTGAGTAAGTGTTGGATTGTTGGAGAGCTTGTTCTAAGGACAGGATGTTAAACAAACATTTAAATGATTGCGAATGAACCCATGGCAACATTTTGCAGAGCAGCAGAATGATCTGCAATGATTGCTCCATCACTTAGTCAGTGGCACAGCCAGTAGGACCACTGCCTAAGACAGATACAAAATGCTAGAGTAACTCAATGGAAGAGGCAACATCTCTAGGAGACAAGGAATGGGTGACGTTTTGGGTCGAGACCCTTCCACTGCCTCACAGCACCAGAGACCCGGGTCAATCCTGACCTTGAGTGTGGAGGAACTCAGTAAGTCAGGCAGAATCTGTGGAAAATCCAAAGTTGAACCCCGTCATTCTCTTTTCCCTCCACAGATGCCGCATGACCTGTTCACTTCCACCAGCAGTTTATTTTTTCCCCCTAATTCCCTACCGTGTATTCAGCTGACACCAAACAAGAGGTTGTTGGCTAACATTACTAGCTCAGTGCTTCACTGTTGTTGCTTTAGAACTTGGATGAGACATTAAGCAGAGATTATTCAAGTGATCCCACAGTACCATTTTGGGAAGTTCAGAGGTAATTTGAGATGCCCTGGACAAAGACTATCCCTCAGCCAATTTGATCATTTATCCCGCTGCCCTTTGGAACATGGAACAGTACAGCAAAGGGACAGGCCCTTCGGCCCACAATGCCTCTGCTCAGCACGATGCCAAGTTAAATTAATCTCCTCTGTCTGTAAATTATCCATATCCCTCCATTCACAATTCATTCATGTACCTATCTAAATCTTCTGAAATGCCACTATTGTAACTATCTCCAACACAACCCCTGGCAACGCATTGCAGACACGCACCACACCTTGTGTCAATAATTTGCCCAGCACATCTCCTTTACACTTTGCCCCTCTTGTCTTAACTCCATGCCCACTAGTCTTTGAAATTTCCACCCTGGGAGAAAGGTCCTGCCGTCTGTGTGGGAAATAACTGCAGATGCTGGTTTAATCCGAAGATAGACACAAAAAGCTGGAGTAAATCAGCGGGTCAGACAGCATCTCTGGAGAAAAGGAATAGGTGACGTTTCGGGTCGAGACCCTTCTTTTTGTGTCTATCTTCAGTCCCGAATACCTATCCTGTCTAAGCCTCTCATAGACTCAATCAGGTTTCCCCTCAGACTTCAATGCTCCAGATAAAACAATCTTTTATGGGAACTTGGACAGACACAAAGTGCTGGAGTAACTCAGCAGGGCAGTCAGCATCTCTGGAGAAAAAGGATGGGTGACGTTTTAGGTCAGGACCCATCTTCAGACTGTCAGAGGAGTCCTGACCTGAAATGTCACCCGTCCTTTTTCTCCATAGATGCTGCCTGCCCCGCTGAGTTACTCCAGCACTTTGTATCTATCTTCGGGATAAACCAACATCTGCAGTTCCTTCTGAAGATAGACACAAAATACTCGAGTAACTCAGAAGGTCAGGTGGCATCTCTGGAGATAAGGAATGGGTCGAGACCCTTCTTCAGACTGAAGAATATAGTCCTTTCTACACATTTTGTGGGAGCTTGCTGTGTATAAATTGGGTGCTCAGTTTTGCTGCATTATAACACTGACCATATTTCAAATGTGTTTTATTGTTGTAAACGGTGTCTGAGGTTGGGAGAGCCACTTTGGAAATGGAGGCACTACATTTGCTGTTCTTTTAAAGGTTATACAGTATATGCCCGGTATCAAATCAGCGGTGCACTGACAGCAAATTCAGGCAGCTTCCAGGAGAGACCAGAGTAATGACAACCAAATATACAGCACCTCAGTAAAGCTGCTGTGTAATAACTCCTGACACTAATAATTATTAAGTGAAGCTTTTGCATGCATAGGCTGTTAGCTTAATAACAATTCATGCTATTGCAGCCCCAGTTATGACACACTGAATATGCAGACTATAAATAGTTGCGATGAAAGTTATTGGAAGAATTAATAACATTGCCTCAGGGTTACAACTAATTCTACTAAGACTTCATGTGACACTTAACAGCTATTATACATGACAACACAAAAGCATTGTCAATTTGCATTGTAATACATGAATTCTTCTCACTAGAAGCTTAGTTATGTTATAATAAGCTCCCCGTGCCTTGCCTTTTCCTGCTCCCTTTTATAAGATGATCTGCTCCTAAGGATCCATTTTAATTTAATCACCAATACCCCCAGAACCTTGTTTTATCTTTCTCATCAGTCTCTTCCCTAAATCAATGAGCAACGAAGGCAGTCATATTTCTTCATGCTGCATCACATTTAATGAAGAATTCCTGGAGATCAGTGTCAATGTAAGTGCCGAGGGAAAATATGTGTTGATATTTTGGGTTGGAATCCTGCTGATCAGTACTGATGCAGGGTCCCCACCCAAAATGTCACTAATTCCTTCCCATCCCTCACTAATGATGTCTGATCTGCTGAATTCCTCCAGCAGCTTATTTCTTGTTCCAAATTCCAGCATTTGCAGTCTCTATGTGGTAGCTATAGGTTTGATGGCCCTTGAGATGGGAGTCATTAGGAGAGAGCGTGTGTCTGTGTGTGTTTTGCACATCACACATCCATATGCAACTGAACCATCCTATTACCAACTAGGGACCGGTCCTGATCTACCATCTACCTCAATGGAAACCCTCCGACTATCTTTAATCGAACTTTACTGAACTTTTACCTTGCAGTAAATATTATTCCCTTTATCCTGTACACTACACTACACATGGCTTGATTTGTAATCATGTATAATCTTTTCACTGACTGGATAACATGCGACAAAAAGCTTTTTATTGTACCTCGGTGCAACGGTAGAGTTGCTGCCTTACAGCGCCAGAGACCCGGGTTCGATCATTTGTGGAGGAAATGGTTCGAGCATTTCTGGAGGGAAATGGGCTGATGCTGTTTTGACTCTGAACTCTTCTGCAGATTCAGAAACTGAAGAAGGATCCCAACTCGAAACATCGTCTGGCAATTTCCCACCGCAACTGCTGCCTGACCTGTAGAGTTCCTCCAGCAGTTTGTTTCTTGCTCAAGATTCCTGTCCCAGGATTCTCTTGTAATACAACCTGATCCCATCACTGGTGGCTGCATACCTTTGCTTCATCTAGATTAGGCATTTCAGAGTCTGCCTCTGTTGTCCTTTTGACTGTAAATAATGGCATTCCAAACTTCAGTTGCCAGTGTGCTACTTCCCATTGCCGGTACTTACTGATCCTCGATTGTTCCCAACACAGGAATTCCACAACTATAAGGAAGACATGACTATGCAACCTTACTTGGACGTTACAATATTAACAACACATTACACTGACAAAGCATTTTAACACAAAGTGCAAAGTGAACGCACTATGGGAACTTCACTCACCCCCCTGCAGGAACGATACAACAGGAGGTGCAACTCCAGAGCAAACAAAATCATGAGAGACCCCTTCCACCCCTGCAACGGACTGTTCCAGCTGCTACGGTCAGGCAAACGCCTCCGTTGCCATACGGTGAGAACGGAGAGGTTGAGAAGGAGTTTCTTCCCAGAGGCAATTCGGACTGTAAACGCCTATCTCACCAGGGACTAACTCTACAGAACGTTTTTCCTTCCATTATTTATTATGTAAAAGAATATGTGTGTTATGATTGTGTTTATAATTTGTTGGTTGTTTTGTTGTTTGTCTTTTGCACAAAAAGTCCGCGAGCATTGCCACTTTCATTTCACTGCACATCTCGTATGTGTATGTGACAAATAAACTTGACTTGACTTGACTTGACTTGGAGGAACTCAGGAGGTCAGGCAGCATCTGGGGAGGGAGTGGACAAGTGACATTTTGGGTTAGAACCCATCATCAGAATCTGAAGTCTGATGAAGTTGCATCGGAAGAAGGATCCCAACCAAAAACGTTGCCAGCCTGAAGAAGGATTCCGATCTGAAATATCGCCTGCGCAATCCTTCCCCAGATGCTGCCTGACCCACTGAGTTCCTCCAGCACTTTATTTACTTTTAGCTTAGTTTAGTTTAGAAATACATTTCGGAAATAGGCCCTTCAGCCCACCAAGTCCGTGCCAGCCAGCTGTACACTTGCACTATCCACTATGGACAATTTACAATTTTAACCAAAGCCTCTTAACTTGCAAACCTGTACGTCTTTGGAGTGTGGGAAGAAACCAGAGCACCCAAAGGAAACCCACAGTCACGGGGAGAACAAACTCTATACAGACAGCACCCATGGTCAGGATCGAACCCATGTCTCTGGCGCCGTAGAGCAGCAACTCTAACGTTGCACCACTGTGCTGCCCTTTGTGCTCTGATCTAGATTCCAGCATCTGCAATTCCTTCTGTCGACATAGACAAAGGAAATTAACTGTTATTTAATGATTACATTATTTCACCCTAACACAGAAATCCCTTTTTACGCACCCATCATCTTCTCTCACCTTCGCTGCTTTGTTTCATTTTTGTCTCAGTTCTGCTGAAATCTTTGACCTGAAGCATTAACTTTTTTTTCCATAAATGCTGCCTAACCTGCTGAGGTTTTCCTGAATTTTGTTTTTATTAAAAAATTCTCACATATTAGAAATTCCTTCGTAACTTCACCCTCCGCCCCTAGAATGTCATCCAGCTCTGCAATCTTCGGAGATATCTGTACTCCAGATATTGTTCATTGCAAATGACAGCCATGCCACCTGATGGCAAACCTCACAGGAGTGGAATCTTCAGCCCTGTCCCAAACCTCTCCACTCATCCCAAAGAACCTCCTTAAAACCTATTCCAGTATTTGAGCATCTGCCTTATCATCCATCCACTGAGTTGGTAAAGCACCCGTATTTCTGAGATTGCATTCCTGTGGGGTACCCTGCAATGCTTTATGACCAGGGCTTGTTGGTTCAACAATTCCTCTCTTGTCACAACCCAAAGTGCTGGAAGAACTCGACGGGCCAGGCAGCATCTGGGGAGGGAATGGACAGGCAACGTTTCGGCTCAGGACACTTCTTCAGACTGATTCAATTGAAAGAAGGGTCCCAACTCGTTCCCTCCCCAGATGCTGCCCGACTCTGTTGGGTTCCTCCAGCATTCTGTCTTTTGCTCAAGGCTCCAGCATCTGCAGTTCCTTGTGTTTCTCTCTTCTCCGATCACCATCTCCTCCACCTACCTTCACTAAATCTGTGTGTTGGTTTCTTAAAATGAACTAATGGAAATTCTTCCAGTAGATTTCCTGTTATTCAAGTAAATCACCTGTTTTATACTGTATAAATCTAGACATTTGTTAGGTACAAAGAGTGCAAAGCCAGAAATCAAAACGCAACCACACTGAATATTAAATGCAATATGAATTAATTACAGGTTTGTTGTGCCAAACTGTATATCTCCAGCAAATATCTTTAACTAGGTTGACTCAATCATAAAATAAATGGTACTAAATCCCTGATTTTCTTGCTGCACTCTTTTGGACTAAACCCCTGTATACCTATGCAAAATCTTTAAATGCCTCTATCTTCCCCAGAAGGTTAATATGAACATAAGCTCAAAATAGCTCAAACTGTGAAAGGTTCTGATATAATGATTTGAACAAGCCAGAGTACTTTCTCTTGCCTTTCTGATTGATACAGTGACTTCAGTTCCCAGTCACAAACATCCAGACTGCAAAACTGGAAACCAATTTTTTTGTATAGCAAGCCGAAGATTTATAGCTACCCTGTCACCTCTGTGAACTTGAACTTTTTCTCCTGAAGGAAGACCGCCCTGGTGACATTCAAATGGAACTTGAACGCAGGGGTGAGATAACAAAGTCAGCCAACACTTGGGAATGGGTCAGCTGAGAAGATCTAAACACACGACTAGCCGAGATGGGGTAGGGGGTCCCACAGCACAACACTGCCATCATGTGGGCAAATTGGGTATGAGACCCTTTACCCCAGCTGAGGAGGGCTTGGATGAGCCAAGAAAATAGAAACATAGAACCATAACAAATAGGTGCAAGAGCAGGCCATTCGGCCCTTTGAGCATGGCTGATCATCCAAAATCCGTTTTGGCTCTCTCCCCATATCCCTTGATTCTGTTAGCTTTAAGAGCTATATCTAACTCTCTCTTGAATACATCCAGTGAATTGGCCTCCACTGCCTTCTGCGGCAGAGAATTCACAACTCTCTGGGAGAAAAGGTTTTTCCTCATCTCAGTCCTAAATGGCCTACCCCTTATTTGTAAACTGTGACCCCTGGTTCTGGACTCCCCCAACATCGGGAACATTTTTCCAGCATCTAGCCTGTCCAATCCCTTAAGAATTCTATAAGATTCCCTTGCATTCTTCTAAATTCCAGTGAATATAAGCCCAGTCGATCCATTCTTTAGCAAGCAATATCAAGCAATTTATGTAGGAAGGAACTGCAGATGCTGGTTTAAACTGAAGATTGACATAAAAAGCTAGAGTAACTCAGCGGGTCAGACTGTATCTCTGGAGAACAGGAAGAGGTGACATTTCGGGTCGCGACCCTTCTTCGGACCCTTCTTTATAGTAATTTGATGTTGAAATAGGTATTGATGAAGTGATGAGGCATTGTAACTCTTCCAGGGTGTACGTGGATATTTTACAGGTTACAGAGTTAACATGTACTTGTCAACCATTTTGAACAAAGTCACATTGCATCTTTTGGGGCTTTCAAAACAAGAAGTCCCATTGTAGGCAATTACAATCCATGTCCCACATTTGTGAACATGTATAGTCTTTTCGCTGACTGGTTAGCACGCAACAAAAAAATCTTGACACTGTTCCTCGATATACGTGACAATAATAATAAAATAAAATAAACAGTTATGATCACCAGCCTCCAATGTACTCTGAGACTTGGTCAACTGGCAACCGTGTCATTTGGCATGGCATGGAAAAGAACACCAATGCTGTGAATGCAAACTCCTCCCAATTCACTAGATGGATAAGTAAACCAATATAAGCATAATCTGTCGGGAAAACAACCCCAGTGCTGAGGTCCTAGTTAAGGGCCTGTCCCACTTGGGCGTTATTTGCACGTCATTTACGTGACCATTTACGGGTCACGACGCATGGCGCGTGGTGAGACGTGGTGGCGTAGGCAGTGACGTGTACGGTAGCGCGGGCGCCCCAGGATTTTGGGATTCTCAAAATCCTCGCGCGCCACCTACGTGACGCGCAAATGACGCCCAAGTGGGACAGGCCCTTTATACACAAAATGTGTAGGAAGGAACTGCAGATGATGGTTTAAACAGAAGATAGACACAAAAAGCTGGAATAAGCTTTGCAAACCTACACTGGGACAAGGTGACTCTCTGAGTGCTGTTCCAGAAGAGAATCTGTTGTATTCCAGATGTGCTGCCACACCTGCTGAGTTACTCCAACACTTTGTGTCTTTTTTTTTGTAAACTAGCATCTGCGGGTCCTTGTGTCAAAAGCACGATTGTCAACTCATCACCAAGACTTTGATCAGACTCAGCCTTAAAATCTGCTGAAGAAGTGAAGGTCTGTTTTTTGTTTGATTGCGTTGGTGATGTACTTGCCTCAAGATGTCTGAAGCAATATACCAACACTCCCTATGCTGGATACAAAATATATCTACACTCAGGGCACTGTCTAGAAGGAAGATCAGGAGATGAACTTGTCCTTTACCTCATTCAATGAAGCATAGCAAGTAGGCCAGGCCTGGTCTCACGCAGATCAACTAAACAACTATAGAATTGACAAAATTGTTTCAAACTTTGTAAATAAATCGCCATCAGAACAATGACATCCATCCATGAATCCTAAGCAACATTTTGAATTTTCCAAATATTTTTTCAGAGAAATGCTTCATGAAATGTGTGTAAACTTTTCTCAGGATAAGTAAAAAGTGAGGCCCAAAACGTTGTCTGTCCACTTCCTACCCCTACTGCCTGACCCGTTGAGTTCCTCCAGCACTTTGTGCTTTGCATTATCTTTCTGCTTAACCTGTGCAATCACTCCGGATGAAAGCAGACTGTAAAGTCATCAGAAAATTAACTTCTGTTAATCTATATTGTTAGATCCAACCCAAATATACACTGCTTAATTACTGCTAGAGTATACTGTTTATAGCATTGGTAAAGGTTGATTTTCACCATTTCTATTGCTTAACTCTGAAAATTGGCAAAAACAGAGAGGCACAGCAGTTGTTGCTGTTACAGTGCTAGAGACCCAGGTTTAAACCTGACTACTGGTGCTGTCTGTAAGGAGTTTGTACATTCTCCCTGTGACTGCATGGGTTTTTTTCCGGGTTCTCCAGTTTCCTCACTCACTCCAAAGATGTATGGGTTTGTTGGTTAATTGGCTTTGGTAAAAATTCTAAATTATCCCTAGCGTGTAGGATAGTGCTAAGCCCCTGTCCCACTTTGGAGATTTAAACCGCAACCTCTGGTGACCTTGCCTGCCACCCAAAAAAAAAATCAAGGTGGAGGTGACCTGCAACCTCCTACCACCTCCCACTCATATGTTGAAAACCGTCCTTGACTATGATGAAAACCGGCTTTGACTAGACCTGCGACGGCAACCTATTTTTAGTCGAGGCCGGTTTTAATCATGATGAAAAAATAGCAGCAACCTAGATGAAGTCTCGACCACGCGGAGACCACTTTTGACCATAGGGAGGGTGACCAAAACCTCCGATGACCTCATGGAAACCTTGGGTGGTGGGCAAGGTCGCCAGAGGTTGCTGTTTAGGTCTCCTAAGTGGGACAGAGGCTTTAGTGTACTAGGTGATCGCTGGCCGACGTGGACTCGATGGGCTGAAAGGCCTTTTTCAACGCTGTACCTCTAAAGTTTAAAGTAAAAGACTGTAAAATGTTTTGGTGCAGAATGTCCAGGTGTGTTTATTCAAGCACACAGTCCAGACCCCACACCCACCAGCATGTCCTGTTTGCACTTTAAACCTCCAGCTCACGTTCGTGGCCAATGAATGAACTAAATGCTGAATCAACAGGCGTTGTGAACCATCAGTTACCGAATTATTGATGAACTTCCTAATGCTTTATGTGTAGGAAACAACTGCAGATGCTGGTGTAAATCGAAGAGAGACACAAAGTGCTGGAGTAACTTAGTGGGACAGGCAGCATCTCTGGAGAGAAGGAATGGGTTTAGTCTCAGGTTCTGAAGAAGGGTCTCGACCCGAAACGTCACCCATTCCTTCTCTCCAGAGATGCTGCCTGTCCCGCTGAGTTACTCCAGCATTTTGTGTCTACCTAACGCTTTATCTTGTTTGCGGTTACAAAGTGTAGAGATTCCATTAAGGCGTTCCTCACACCTAAATAAGCTGTAGAGACCAAGTTTAGTTTAGTTTAGTTTAGATACACAGGAAAGAAACAGGCCCTTTGGCCCACCGAGTCCATGCCGACCATCGATCACCTGTTCACACTAGTTCACCCGTCCATGCTGTATCTCTAAACCAAACTGAACGTGCTAATTGTACCTGATTTCACAGCCTCCTGTGGTGATAATCAAGTTAAAATATATTGTGCATCTTCAAATTTTCATTGCTTCCACATTTACCTGATCCTGATTTTGAGAATTTACTCCAAAACCTCATCATCTCTTTTCCTCTGAAAAGCATTAAGCCACCTGTCCCAAGGTCGTTTTACAATAGAAGCTCTGTTCGAACTTTGGTCTGATAATACTACTGTGAGACACACTTCTCAAGAAGTGTTTTTTTTTTTTTTCATTCATACAATAGGCATCCCTAATGGGTCAGTATCTCTAATCAACCTTGAATTACAGGCCATTTTGGAGTGCAATTGAAACATCAGTAAAATGGGTCTGAAGTCACTTACAGGCCAGTCTGGATAAGGAAGGTAGAGTTCTTTCTTCAAAAGACACAGACGGGTTTGTTAGAACAATAAATAGTCATGATAGCTATTAATACCGTGGGCGGCACAGCGGTAGAGTTGCTGCCTTACAGCACCAGAACCCAGGTTTGATCCTGACTACGTATGGAGTGCATGGTTTCTCCCTGTGATTACGTAGGTTTTCTCCGGGTCTCCAACTTCCTCCCACGCTCCAAAGGCACACAGGTTTGTAGGCTAATTGTCTTGGTAAAATTGTAAATTGTCCCAAGTGTGTGTAGGATAGTGTTAGTGTGCAGGGAACGCTGGTCGGTGAGGGCTCGGTGGATCGAAGGTCCCGTTCCCGTGCAGTATCTCTAAACAAAACTAAAAGAAACTTTAAAAAAATCGGATACCTCTTGAATACCAGAATTTATTTATTTAACTCAGGGCGGCACAGTGGCACAGCTGGTGGAGCTGCTGCCTCACAGTGCCAGGGACCCGGGTTCAATCTTGACCTCAGGTGCTGTCTGTGTGGAGTTTGCACAGTCGCCTTGTGGCCACGGGGTTTCCTCTGGGCGCGAGGTGTTCAATGGTTGGCGTGGATCCAGATGGGCTGAAGGGCCTGTTACCATGTTGTATCTCAAAACTAAGCTAAACTAATTAACATTCTTAATTGTGTGGATAACATGGTGAGATTTGAAGTTGTTTCTTCAGATTATCAGTCTCTCCCTCAGAATACTAGCCTCACTTTCCTAACGTACTATCAAACTTTAGAAGGAAAGATCGATGTGAGAACGAGGCAGCATGAGACAGCTGATTCTGGAATCTGGCATTGCCTTGGTTTATTATTGTCACATGTACCGAGATACGGTGAAAAGCCTTGTTTGCATGTTACCCTGGCAAATCATACCAGACATGAATACAATCAAACTATGCATGACTACCACAGTTGTGCAAAAGGAGAAAGACAACTGTGCAGAATGACCATAGTCTTCAGTTTCCCCAGTTGTTATCAGGCAACTGAACCATCCCATCACCAACTAGAGAGCAGTCCTGACCTGGGATGAGAGATTGCAACCTTCATGTGGTCCACCCCGTTTCGACTAATGCAATCAACCCGACGTGCACAAACAAATAGATCAAATAGCACAAGTTGACCTACAACTTTAGGCTGTGCACGCCATTAAGCAAGAAGAAGTCCTGACCTACCATCTACATCATTGGAGATCTTCAGAATAAATTTAATCTGACTTTACTGGACTTTATCTTGCACTAAACAATATTCCCTTTATCTTGTATCTGTACACTGTGGACAGCTTGATTGTAAACAAGTATAGTCTTTTCGCTGAATGGTTAGCACCCAACAAAAACATATTTTCACTGTACCTCGATATAGGTGTCAATAATAATGAAATAAAATAAACAGTTATGATCACCAGCCTCCAATGTACTCTGAGACTTGGTCAACCCGCAACCATGTCATGGCACTGGGAAAAGAACACCAATGCTGTGATTGCAAAATCCTCCCAATTCACTAGATGGATAAGCAAAATAATATAAGTATCATCTGTCAGGAAAACAAACCCCAGCACTGAGGTCCTAGTTATACACAAAATGTGTAGGAAGGAACGGCAGATGCTGGTTTAAACCGATGAAGATAAAAAGCTGGACACAAAAAATCTACACTGGGCCAGTAACTCAGCCAGGGAAGGCAGCCAGAGGTCTGCTGGCCTGCTGAACTCCAGCACTTGAAACTGGGGGTCCATGTTTCGGGAGTGGATAGCGAGACCCCATTCTTCAGTACACGTGACAATAAATAAAAACTAAAGTCACTAAAGTAATTGTATTTTGCAGAAAAGAACTGCAGATGCTGGTTTACACTGAAGATAGACACAAAAAGCTGGAGTAACTCAGCGGGGTAGACAGCATCTCTGGAGAGAGGGAATGGGTGATGTTTCGGGTCGAGACCCTTCTTCAGACTGGTTAGGGACAAGGGAAACAAGAGATATAGACAATGATGTAGAGAGATAAAGAACAATGAATGAAAGATATGTAAAAAAGTAATGATGATAAAGGAAACAGGTCATTGTTAACTGTTGGGTGAAAACGAGAAGCTAGTGTGACTTGGGTGGGGATAAAGAGGGAAGGAATGCCGGGGTTACTTGAAGTTAGAGAAATCAATATTCTTGCCACTGGGTTGTAAGCTGCCCAAGCGAAATAAGAGATGCTCTTCCTCCAATTTGCAATTAGCGTCATTCTGACAATGGAGGAGACCTAGGACAGAAATATTTGTGTGGGAATGGGAAGGAGAATTAAAGTGTCCAGCAACCGGGAAATCAGGCAGGTTCAGCTGGACTGACCTAGTTATACACAGTTGGCAACATTGGGCTGGCCACACTGTTCACGTGCCTGACACAAACCCCCTGGATCAGATACTCTTTTCCAAGACATGTCATGGGAAACGAGTTCCTACAGCAAAATATCCAAAGAAAGAAAAGAGAATAAAACTCCAAAGATTAATACAATCAATAACTATTGTACTATTCAATGTTAATAACAATTATATAAGCATCCTTAAGGAATGAATTAATTTTAAAGCATGGCATTTCCTCATGGAAGTGGCAGAGTGATACTGTAAAGAATTTGCCGTGACTCTCTTTCCCTTGCTTGCTGTCTAACTAGTTTTTAAGACTAGAGTTCTCACCCTCTTATTTTGAAATGTCAAAGGAAAACGGAACATGCAAAGGAATATCTGCTGTTATATATATATATATATAAAACTTCATGTGTGTGTGTGTGTGTGTGTGTGTGTGTGTGTGTGTGTGTGTGTGTGTGTGTGTGTGTGTGTGTGTGTGTGTGTGTGTGTGTGTGTGTGTGTGTTTATGTGTGTATATGTATATATACATATATATACACATACGTATATATATATATATATACACACACACACACACATATATATATATATATATATATATTTCATATGCTTCATATGCTTCATATGTGTGTATATGAAGTTAATCCTCAATACGACTAATGCATTCAACTGCAAATAAGCACCATCAATCATGGTACAGTCAGAAATTCACGTCTACTTCTACCTGCTAGTCACCGGCATGACTCTCAGAGTCTCTAGAGCAAATGGTTGGTTTTGTGTGAAAAACTACTTGTCAGCAGACAAATGGCAGGTGTGTTAGGAAACATTTTAGATTTAGCAAAGTTCTTTTTTTTATCCTTGCCATGAAGCAGGTCGATAGACGAGATGACGAGGGCATCCGCGGGGGTTACGAGCAGTCCGTCCACAATCCACGTCCACCTCCCTTTTTGCGTGGAAGTGTCAACGCGCTTAAAACCCTTTGCTTGGAGTGTTCCACAGTTCAGCCCTGAAAAGCCACTTGCTACTTCAAGTGCAGCTCAACTTCAATGGTACTATTCCCCTGTGAGAAGAATATCTCACAACTGCAAATTATGGAACAGCAGGTCGGGACTAACTTCATCATTTAGGAGCAGATAGGTGAGAGTCAGCATCAGATTAAGGAAATGCTCAAGGGTTTTCTCAGCTTTCATAGTACTAATGAAGCCTGTCATTGCGTTTATATGGAAGCAGCTGAATTGCTCAGTCTGTGGTTTAAAATCCACTTATTAAGGCATAATGAAACTAAGCACACTGCTATCGCTGAGAAACTTGTGAGAGCTATGAAAACAGGTCTCACTGTAAGCCACTATAATGACATGTTAAAACTACTTCCATATGGCAACCTTTCAAGGCATCTTCAACACCCATACCATCACCCAGCGAGCTTAAGGCAGACTTGTCAGCTGCACATTTTGTGCTTATAATGTTATTCTAACTCAGTTATGTATGCAGAGTAACAGCAGAGCAGAAATAGAATCAAATGGTACAATTCCACTAAAGATTTCCTGTTCAAACTGTGCACATCTGTAGCAGCCCTCCCCAGCCCTCCCCAGCCCTCCAAAGGAAAAGACCAAATCCAACCATTTATAACTCATCAATGTCAAAACTGTGTTTGTATCACAGTCAGCATGGGCATGTTAGTCGTTCATTGTATGACTGGCCAGGTTGCTGAGGAAGAGGTTTCCTTAAAGTTGTGTGATACATGACTGGTCCAGATTGGTGTTTAATACAATAACCATTCTGTTCTATGAATAGTACAGGGACTAGACATTTTTTTTGTCCTTCCATTCTGGGTGCTGGTTTCAGCTGTGTGAATCTCTATCCACCATAGCTTGACCTTGATGACAATGTACAGTGATATTACTGAGTCTAGAGTGTTTTATTATCATATGTATGGAAAAAGGGAACAATGATAGTGTTACTTGCAGGAGCAGCAGCACAACAGGTTTGTAAACACAGTACCCAATAGATAATATAATAAACAAACACAAAGAAAAAGTTCAATAAATTTTAAAAATGCAATTTAGTGCAAAAACAAAAGAAAGCCCCAAGTGCCTAGTACAATCGAGGCAGTTCATAGTTTGGAGTTTACTTGGAGTTTGTAGCGTTCAATAGCCAGATGGTTGGGAAGAAGCTGTTCCTGAACCTGGATGTTACAGTTTCCTATACCTTCTTGCTAATGGCAGGTGAAATAGGAGCATTGCCAGGGTGGTGTGGGTCTCTGACGATGCTGGCTGCCAGTTTGAAACAACACCTCTTATAGATTGCTTCGATGGCGGGGAAGTCAGTACCTAGGCCATGATGCAAGCAGTCAATATGCTGTCTACCTTACATCTGTAGAAGTTCAAGGAACAATTCAGCAACATACCGAATCTCCTCAATCTTCTAAGGGTGTAGAGACATTGATGGGTTTTCGCTATGATGTAACAAATCGCTGCAATAGCAAATCACAAATATAGACAATTATCTTGACACCACTGCTCAAATGTGTGACGTGCAAAAGCACAGTGAAATTATTTTCTTGCAAACAATCCAATAGAGTATTCCCATACCTACCCGCATCACAAATTGTGAGTATGTAAGGGAAAACTCTATTGGACTGTTATTCCCAGAAATAGTCTACAGATCCCACATGCAAGAGGCACTATGCTTTGGCACCTTGTTCAAAGTCCAGTCCACCACCGCATCAGTTGGGAATTTAACTTCAATTAAGTTAAAAGGTTAAAGGTTAAAAGGTTAAAGGCAGTAATGAGCAATAAAATGTTTTAAACAAAGGGAAAAGTAAAGGGCCTCTCCCACTTTTCCCAGTTACTCACGAATTCTACAGTTTTCCCCTTGATTCAAACTCAGAGAATGTCCGTAGCGAGTCCGTAGGAGGCCATAGGAGTCACTAGATATATCGTAGCGGCTCGTTATGCCAGCCGTAGGTACTCGGGGCATCAGGTAAGTCGGGACATTTTTTTCAGCATGACAAAAAAGTCCACGATTAAAAAAATAGTCGGGAAGAGGAGTTCATAGATCACAAAAATCTTGATTTTTTTTTAAGATCCTTTCAACTCAGTAGTGGACTCGGGAAAGTGGGACAGACCCTTAAGAGTTGTAAGACAAAAACAAAATACTGATGGGTGTTGCAAATGCGAATAATAAATTTGAAATTGAATGAAATTGAATTGAATTTATACAATTCCTATTTCATGAAAATGGCAGAGTTGAGGATAGCAATGAAGTTTGTTAAAGGAGGCAGCAGGATATAGATCAGTTGGAAATGTGTAAGGAGGAATTGTAGATGGAGTTTCAGCCGGACTAGTGTAAGATGTTGCAATTTGGGAGGTGAAATGCAGAGGAAAGTATATGGTAAATGACACGATCCTTGGGAGCATTAACGTGCAGAAGGAACTTGGGATGAAAGTGGCAACACAAGTGGACAGGGTGATAAAGAAGGCATAGATCATGCTTTCCTACATTGGTATGGGCATTGAGTATTGGGCATTGTCACAGATGGCTGTGGAGGCCAAGTTATTGAAGCATTTATAAGGCGGAAACTGACAGATTCTCGATCAGTAAGGGTGTCAAGGGTTATGGGGAGAAGGCAGGAGAATGGGGTTGAAAGGGAAAGATAGATCAGCCATGATTGAATGGCAGAGTAGACTTGATGGGCCGAATGGCATAATTCTGCTCCTATTCCTTATGAACCTATGAACAATAAACGTTGGGAAGACATGTTGCAGCTCTATGAAACTGATTTAGCTGGATTTGGAGTAGTTTGTGCAGTTCTGATTGCCACACTATTAGAAGGTGTGAAGACTTTGGAAAGTTTGCAGAAAGGGTTAATGTCGGAATCTGAGGAGCTGAGAAGTATATAAAATTATGAGAGGCACGGACAGGATAGATAGTCAGTGATTTTATTCCAGGTAGAAATGTTAAATACCAGAAGAGAAAGGTTAAGGTGAGAGGGGAGAAGTTTGAAGGAGATTTGTGAGGCATATATTTTACAGAGAGAATGATAGGTACGTGAAATGTGCTGCCAGGGGAAATAGTAAAAGCAAAAACGATAGTAGCATGTAAGGGGCATTTAGACAGGTACATAAACAGGCAGGGAATAGAAGGATGTGTAGGAAGGAACTGCAGATGCTGGTTTATGCTGAAGATAGACACAGAGTGCTGGAGTAACTTAGCAGGTCAGGCTGCAACTCTGGAGGAAAAGGATGGGTGAAGTTTTGGATCGGAACCCTTTTCTGTTCCAACCAGAAAAATCACCCATCCTTTTTCTCCAGAGATGCTGCCTGACCCGCTGAGTTACTCCAGCACCTATCTAGGGAATAGAAGTATATAGCCAATAAGTAGGAAAATGGGATTAGTATAATTTGGTATTATAGTCAGAATAAAAACAATAGTCCAAATGGCCCTTCCTGTGAAGCACTTTTCTATGTTCTATGATTAATGTACACTATACAAAGGTCTTTGTTGTAGCTCTGGATCTTATGCCAGTATGGTGCTGAGTATTTAATTTTAAAAATATTAATTGCACATTTAACTTCACCTCATGCTTCTCTCTAACAATATAAAGTAATGGCTCTAAGTTAGAACAGATCTGACAGCAGACACTTTGATATTCCATCGCACCAATGCTTGGACCTGTGTGATTAAGGCTCCCTGTGGTTTGGGACATGCAGTGTGCATCTCTAGGTCCTTATTAACCAACACAAGGTGGTCCTATAATGACAACCGCGAAACTTAATGTTGACCTGTTGAACCTCATGAGTTACAGTACACAAGGAGAGAGTGTTTGTTCACATTGTTCTAAAAAACAGCGCTTTTTAAATCATTCCAGCCACCTACAAAAAATATATAAAATCTCACCCATCACGACTTTCCAGCTGTGGACCAACTACAGAGGACCCTCTCGGTAGGCCCGGCTCACCCACCGCGGACTCCTAATAGGTCTCAAGCCACCGGCGTCGACGGGAACTGTGCCACCAATAACGTGGAGAGTGAGGTGGACCAGTGAGAAAAATGGGGGCACCCGCCGTAGCGGCGTGGAGGGGACGCCAAGAACTAAGGGGGAACTGGCAGGAGGTAGTGGGAGGAGTGGGAGGAAGGGGGGCCTGTTGCCATGTGCAATGGCAGGCAGTAGACTGGACTGTTCGGTACTTTTGTTCATTCATTCATTCATGCAGTGCAAATATTGATCAATCTATATTTGTTTGATGAATTTATATGCATATGAGTAAATTAACATAATTTAAGAATGGATGTTCAGAAAAGAGAAAACATGGAGTTGGTTGTTAAGTTGACTGGGCAAACATACTTTAGTTGCAATTTAAGATTAAATTGTCAGCATCATATTGGCTTCAGATGCCATTCATCCAGAAGATTCAACAAGGACTTTTCTATACATTAATCATAGAACATAGAAACATAGAAAAGTGTGTCACAGAAGGGGCCATTAGGACCATTGTTTTGATCCTGACTATGATGCCAAATGAAACTAATTTAAGAATGGAAGTTTGGAAGAGAGAAAATTGGGAGTTGGTTGTTAAGCTGACTGGGCAAAACATACCTGAGCTGCAAATTGCCACGCTATCAATTTGCATGGTGGGTGCTCACCAATGATCAGCTCATTAAACAGCCATGTGAGCAAAGCCATACATCTTCTTTCAAAACAGTAAGCCCCTACTGTTATCCTGCTACCATCTGTGTGTTCAAGTGCTGGAACAGGCCAGGCTGTTTCCATGACAATAGTATTGGTATTGGTTTATTTTTGCCACATGTACCGAGATGCAGTGACAAACTTTCTTTTGCGTGCTGTCCAGGCAAATTATACCATACATGAGCACATTAGGTAGTGCAGAGGAGACAAGGGAAAGAGTACAGGATAGAGGATATAATGTTACAGCAATGGAGAAAGTGCAGGGTTTTTTTTTTAAAGTGCAGGGGCCACAATGAGGTAGATTGGGAGACCAGAAATTCATCCTTAGCGTGTGAGAGGTCTGTTCAAGTCTGATAATAACAGGGACGAAGCTGTTCTTGAATCTTGTAGTACATGTTTTCAAGCTTTTGTTTCTTCTGCCTGACGGAAGATGGAAGAAGAGAGAATGACTGAATGCAAGCAGTCCTTGGTTATGTTGGCTGCTTACCCAAGGCAACATGAAGTACTGATAGAGTCGATGGATGGGTGGTTGGTTTATATGATAGACTGGGTTAAATTCACAACTTTCTGCAATTTTTTGTGGTCCTACAAGAGCAGTTGCCTTTCCAAGCTGTAATGCTTCCCGATAGGATGCCGTCTATGGTGCATCTATAAAAGTTGGTAAAAGTTGTTGGAGACACATGCCAAATTTCCTTGGTCTGCAGAGGTAGAGGCATTGGTATTATTTATTGGCACCGGCATCAATGTGGTTGCACCAGGACAAATTGCTGCTGATATTTACGCCTAGAAATCTGATTTTCTTGGCAAGAATTGCTCACTCAAAAAGGCAGCCAGCATCATCAGAGACCCACACCACCCTGGCCATACTCTCATTTCACTCCTGCCATTGGGAAGAAGGTATAGCAGACCAAAAACTATAATTAGTTCTATCCTACACACTAGGGACAATTAATCTACTAACCTGCACGTTTTTGGAACATACAAACTCCATGTCCACTGTACGGGACAGAGGTATTTCCCACCATACTAGCTGGATAAATAAGGTCTCATGTCAAAACATGATCTCCAGAGACGCTACCTGACCCACTAAGTTACTCCAGCGCTTTGTCATTTTTTGTAAAACAGCATCTGCATTTCCTTTTCTACTCTTATATCAAAGAATCAGTTTGGAAAGCCAATGGCCACCTACACTGACCTAGTGCAAAACTGATATTTTTCACAGGTTGCTTAGTCTGATAGAGATGTTATTCCCTTCACCTCTTCCTATGGCTTTATGTTTCACTCATCATTTCCTTATCTGACTCCCTTTTGCCGCCCTTTCACCTTTAGCCTTTGTCACTTACTCCACCCACCTTCTAATCATACCCTCATCTGTATCCACTATCACTTGTCAGGCTTTTCCTCGCCCCACCCCTCTCCACCCACCGCCCTAATCCTATCTGCCTAAAGAAGGGCTACCATTTTCCTTCCACGGAGAGTGCCATCTTCCCGCACTTTGCGTTTCACTTAGTTCAAGTTAACTTAATTGTTAGTTAGAATGCGATGTGTGTTCCAATTAAGTTTTACTTTCATTACAGCCAATATTAACATCAAACTATATTATTGGTAATCAAATATGACTTGGAGTTCCAACCATGAATTCAGATTTATAGATACTTAATTAGGTTTATTTTGCATTTATTCAGCCTTAGCTGAATTCATTGCCACAGAAGGCTGTGGAGGTGAAGTCAATTGCTGCTTTCAAGGCGGAGATTGACAGATTCCCGATTAGTAAGGGTGCCAAGGGTTATGGGGAGAAGACAGGAGAAGAGGGTTGAGAGGGTAAGATGGACCAGCCACGATTGAATGGCAGAGTAGACTTGATGGGCCGAAAGGCCCTATTCTGCTCCTATAATTTATGACCTTATGAATAAAAAATTCAGGTTGAAAAAACCTTTAACAGACAGATCAATATGTAATTATGTGCTAATTCTAAACTATCAGGTGGTTATTTAAGAGTCATTTTATTTTATTACCTGCACAGTATGTTTAAATGTATTAAACGTGATCACCTCAGTACAAAACTGGTCTGCCACTATTCACTGATGGATCCTGAGGTGGTTTAGTAATCTGATCCGAGACCCACAGACCCGCTTGCAGAAACCACAGTGTGTTTTTGTGTGGGAGAACTGCACACAAGGCTTCTAGCTCTTTCTTTTCAACAAATGCTTCAAGTGCAAATTGTTTCCCTTTGAAACAAGCTGACGAAGGTTTAGACACAATTGAGATTGGTCAATTAGTTAACACAATGTTGGTTAACCTAGGACCCTGGATTTAGGCAATAAACTCGATACAATTTAAGAGAATTTCCAAGAATATTTTAGATAGACACAAAATGCTGCAGTAACTCAGCAGGTCAGGCTGCATCTCATGAGAAAAAGAGTCGGTGACGTTTCGGGTTGGATATTTTGCATGGGTTATTATTACTGTATTAGCAGAATTGTCCATGTTATTATTTAAAAAACCCTGATAAACTAGCATCAGATGATGAATACTTTGCAGGTGGGATTTGAAAAATAAAATTATTGTTCACATATTTTGCTTTAGTTTAATATTTTAAAATGCTATTGGGGATCTAACATAACCATTACTCTGGTAATCAATGATTCAGGGTCTCACAACATAGAGGTTACATTTGATAGGATGTAGCAGTAGAGTGGTTGCCTCACAACAACCCAGGTTCGATCCTGCCTATGGATGCTGTCTGTATGGAGTTTGTACGTTCTCCCCGTGATCTGCATAGGTTTTCACCGGGTGCTCAGGTTTCCTGCAACACTGAAAAGATGTACAGGTTTGTAGGTTAGTTTGCTTGGTAAAATTGTAAATTGTCCCTAGTGTGTACAGGATAGTGTCGTGTGCACGGATTGCTGGTCGGTGTGGACTCAGTGGGCCTGTTTCTGCACTATATCTCTCAACTAAAACTGACATCTTTTTGTTTTTTTGTTTATTTAGTTATGTTAAAGTGTGTTTTTTTGTGTTTTTTTGGTGTTTTTATGTGGGGGAAGAGGGCACGGTGCGGGGGATACCGTCCTTCAGCCGCTTCCTGGTGAGGACGCGACTATTATTCGAGTCGCGTCCTCGCCCCCCCCCTCCCCCCACAGCGGCCTACCTACCTGGATTGGTGCGGCCTTTCCTGCCGGGATCGACCGGAGCTCCAGCAGCGGCGGGACAGCGCTGAAACATCGCGGGGCTGGCGATGCCTTACCGGGGGTCGCCGTCTGGAGCCCGGAGTGCTGGACCTGCTGCACCAACATCATGGAGCTGCGGTTTGCGGAGCTCCCAACGCGGGCGGCGCTGATGGACAGCGCGGGGTCCTGTGACTCTGCCCGGCTCGACCTGCGGACTCGGGAGCTGCGGACTCCGGCAGCGGGAGGCGGCTGATCAGGAGGTCCGGGCCGCTGAGGAGGAGGATGCTCACCGTCGGGGTTCGGCGTCGGCGTTCCACCAGCCCGGCGTGAGGGCCTGAACATCGGGCCACCCGGGGCGGCGACTGCGGGTGCTCGGAAGGCCCCGACCACGGATGAACACGGAGGGGAGGCTGGCTGGACTATGGTGCCATCCTCACCTTGGTGCCATTTATGTTATGTTGTGTTGTGTACTTTCTGTGTTTGTGCTTTTTTTAAATTTTTAATTCAATTTCAATTTTATTTTTAATATCTTTTATTATTTATTTATTATTTATTTTTATTATTTTTCTTGTGATTTTTTTTAACGATACTGCCTGTAAGGGAAATTCATTTCGGTGTCTCAAATTGAGACAATGACAATAAATTTGAATACAATACAATACAATACAAAGAATCTGAAGCCTTTATTCTTGCCACTGATAAGATAATTTATAATAAGCAAGGGCTGTGTCAGAGAGTGGGATCCACTCTAAAAGTAAAAGCTGGAGCAAGAGCAAAGCAAATGTGTTTATAGATGTGTTCCATTCAGTCACCAAGTCATACAACATGGAAACAGACCCTTCTCCCCAATTTGTCCATGCTGACCAAGATGCCCCCAATATACACTCATCCTCCCTGCCTGCATTTGATCCATATCTCTCTAAACCTATTCCGTCCACGTACCATGTATTAAAAAGAAACTGCAGATGCTGGTTTATACCAGAAATAGACACAAAATGCTGGAGTAACTCAATGAGCCAGGCAGCATCTCTGGACAAAATGGATAGGTGTCATTTTGGATCGGAACCCTTCTTCAGATTGAAGAAAGGTCCCAGCACTAAACCTCATCTATCCATTTTCTCCAGTGATGCTGCCTGACCCACTGAATTACTCCAGCATTTTGTGCCCTGTTCATTTATTCAATCCAGTGCACTTTTAACTACGAACTATAAGCCTTGAAACCACACCTCGGTTTAGCGAAGATTAAATATCTCACCCCATTAATTACTACAAGTATAATTGTGTTTACTTTGCAATTGATTCGTAATTCCATCAAAGACGTAGATGAGAAAAGTCAGACCTGGGCACAAATATAGATCTTACAGTTGCTTCAACTCACATGGGCAATGCTAAGTGGAGATGTTTATCACATTCACAAAGCAGTCTGTAACCCATTTTGTTTTGTAATTATAAGGAGCCTTGAGCCAACCAGTTAAAACTTAACTTTTACTGCTCTGCTGCAAAATCTCCTCATTGTTAATCTACTTCGAAGTAGCTCATATCCTCTCTCCAACAAGACTTCTGTAAGACCCCTTGCTCTGTGATTGCATCTAATCTCTTGTGACAATCCATGGTCTCACCCAGACACGTCACTACAGCCGCATGTCCTTCCTCAACACTTACCTTTGCCGCTATCTTGTTCCATGTGACTTCCAGCTCCGTTTCCAGGCCTCCCAGTTCAGGCCCAACCAGGAGTCTGAAGAAAGGTCCCAACCCAAAGCGTCACCTGTACATTCCCTCCCCAGATGCTGCCTGACCCACTGAGCACTTTGTGTTTTGCTCAACATTCCAGCATCTGCAGTTACTTGTATCTCCTTAAAAAATGTAACTATTGTCTGTTACAATGATATGAACCATTCATACAACAGATTTTTTAAAATCTGCTGTTCTCTTTCACAAGGCATTTGGTAGTAAAACCCAACCCGAAATAATAATAATATCTTTTATTGTCATTGCACATAAGCCCAACGAGATTTGGTATGCTGCTTCCAACCGATGTCATAACATAAATAGCTAATACAATTTAGATTTAGATTTAGAAATCCCGAGAACATGGATTGTAAAAAGAACAGTAAAACAGTCAAAACAGTTCAACAGACTAAAGTGCAGATGTGTCTGTGCGACGTGACCTTCCGAGGGAGGGTGGGGGGCACTCAGCAGGGCCGGTTCAGAGCCACTATAGCTCTGGGAATAAAGCTGTTCCTGAGTCTGGAGGTTCGGGCGTAGAAGGCCTTGTAACGTCTGCCGGAGGGAAGTAGTTCGAACAGTCCATTACAAGGGTGTGAGGAGTCTTTATGGATGCTGACGGCCTTCCTGAGGCACCGTGTGTGGTAGATGCCCTCCAAGACTGGTAGCTGTGTCCCAATAATCCTCTGCACTCTGTGGACAACACGCTGAAGAGCTCGCCTCTCCGCCTCCGTGCAGCTGAGATATCCCTGTTGTGGATATTTAGTATAAAAATATTGACTAAGGATAGACAATGACACAAAATATAGACAATTTAGATGCTCTTATGACATGATTGTCCAAAAAAAATGAGCATTTAAATCATCTTGCGAGTGGGTGTTTCTGGAATGCGATCGATTGGAACGTTGTGGATGCGGTGAATTTGAACCCCGTATCAGCAGGAAAGACACTGCCGAATCGTATGGGGCCCAAATAACATTTTTGCGATGTAAAATTAGATTAAAGCCACCCCAAGAAGCAAGATTACATGGTAATTACTCAGCTTACCCTTTGTTTTGTCCTGTAATTACAATCCGTCACGTTATAACCATTAAGCATTGAGGGCGTTCGAAGTCGCTTTTTACTTTAATCCAACTGTTAAATTGTCCAGCGATTTAAAAAAAAAAAAAAATGGGAACGGAAGTCCGATCGATTTTTCTTCATTGACAAGCAACCCGAGAAAATCCCTCTCCGACAAGCGATACAAACCTGCATTTTAATCATGCCCCCCATTCCCCAAAGGTGCCAAAGTCGCGCACACAGCCCGTGGCAGAACTGTAGCACTGCTGAAGGTAAGTTTTGTAACATTGCTACTTTATTAGCCAAGCATGTTTTGCAATATACGAGGATTTTGATTTGCCATACAGTCTTACCAATAAAAAGCAACAAAACACACAAAATACATTTGAACATAAACATCCACCACAGTGACTCCTCCACATTCCTCGCAAGGCGAAAACAAAGCTCAATCTCTTCCCTTCTTTGTTCTCCTGCGGTAAGGGGCCTCGAGCTTTCCGTTGACGGGACGATCTTGGCTCCAGTAGCAGGCGGTCGGGCCCTCCTCATCGGGGTGATCAAGCTCCCATTTGCACATCTGCACATGTGGGAAGAAACCCCAGCACCTGCAGAAAACATACGTGGTCAAAGGGAGAATGTAAAACTCTGCACTGCCTGCACCTATCAGGTTTGAACCCAGGTCTCTGGCATGTGAGGCAGCAATTCCACCACAGTGCCACTGTGCCACGTTGGATTTTACTTTTGTTAGCAGCAGGTTTACCAGGAGGGCATTGTTCAAATACAAGCTCAGGCTAAGAACAATCAGCCCGCAATCGTAATCCAAGTAGAGAAAGCTAAATATGAAGCAAGTTCTATCTTTTTAAGCATTCAAGGATGTGGTTATTGCCTTTCAGAAGTCAATGGCAATATGTCCTTTTGAAAATGGTGAAAAAACCCATTGCACTACTAGCTCCAGGATTTTGGTCGATTATCAATGAAAGATTAATGATACATCTTCAAGTCAGGGTGGCACATGATGCTGCCCTCATGTCCTCACTGCCCTTATCCTCCCAGAACACTGCAGGTTTAGAAGTTGCATTCAAAGAAGCATCTGTCAAGCAGCCTTCGATGGTACACACTGAAGCCACAGTGAATAACTGTGAATTTACAGTGTTGGGTGGCAAACCAGACAAGTAGTTATTTTGCCCTGGTTGATGTTAACCTTCAATGTTTGAATTCATCTAGGGAAATAAATACTATTCCATGTTATTTTTCCTGATTTTAACCTTGTAGATGGTGGGAAGGCTTTGGGATGAAGCTGTGAGTCACTCACCACAGAATAGCCAACCTGTCACCAGTTTATGTGGCTGGTCCACTGCTTACAGCTATCGCTATTCTCAATCATTGTCATTGGCTGGCATTGCGAGTGATTATTGTAGCAATGCTACAACATTTTGAGATTGAAAAAATCAAGTCTGCAATTTATCCCGTTAGATAAAGCATAAAAAAAAAGTTTCATTTGACACCTAATTCCTTTCATATCTTCAGTATTAAAAAAGGTATGGCCATTTTCATACACGGAAATTAGCATCTTGTTCCCTATTGTTTTTCCATTGACTTAACTCAAAAGCTGTGATCGAGGACAGTCAAAAACCCATAACTTTCTTAAAAATTAAGGGAACTGAAAGAAATTTTCAGTTATTATAGATTGAAGCATTCTGAAACAAATATGAAACAATCTTACTTGGATGACCTGAAATTAAAGGATATAATTAGTTAGTTACCTAATTGTAGCTAATTACAAAATTCAATTACTAGATCTAAACATCTATCCATTTCTTAAGAAAAGATTAATGTTTTAAATAGCCTAAGTGTCCAAATAACATTCACACAAGAATTCACAATATAACATGGTTTTTAAATCTCATTGTCATGAATTTACAGGCCACATGAAAGGAATTTAATGTTTAATTCCCATAAATTAATGGCCATTTTAATCATCTTGCGAGTGGGTTTTTGTGGAAAGCGATCGATTGGAACGTTGTGGTTTGCGGTGAATTTGAACCCCATATCAGCAGGAAAAACACTGCCAGTTTGTATGGGGCCAAATTCACATTAATGCCAAAGACATTTGGATTATAGTCATTCTAAGAAGCAAGTTTAAATGTAAAATAAGCAACTTACCTTATGTTTTGTCCCCTGCGTGAGAACCGCTCCGTTGTCGGCGTTGACGGCGTTAGAAGTCGCATTTTTATTTTACTCCAGGGATTAAATTGTCTCGATTTTTTTTAAAAACCTCCGAGAACGGAAGTCGGAACGATTTTTCAACATCAGGTAGCAGCCCGAGAAAATATATCTCGGACAGGCAGGAGAAAATGGCATTTTAATCCCGCCCCCCCCCCCTCGAAAGCACCAAAGTCGCGCACACGGCCAGTGGCAGAACTGCATCGCCGCTGAAGGTAAGTTTTGTAACATACCTAATTATTGCCCTTGAGAAGGCAGTGGTTATTTGCCTTCTGGAACTGGTAGAGACCTTAGTGTTGTTATGTAAAGTGCTGGAGTAAATCAGCAGGTCAAGCAGCAACTTTGGAGAAGATGGGTATCATAAAGGTTGCATTGAAAGGACTACAGGATGAAGCCAGTGACAATGGCGGACGTGACTGGCAAGGAGCATGGCCAGTAGGAGAGGAGAGGGAACCAGGGTCTGGCCTACTGTGCCCTCGAGGTCAGCTAAGGGAGGCGCCCCCAGGGAACAAAGGTGGATGGCCGGTTCGCAGGTCAACCTGCACATCCAAGGGACATGTGACAATAAAGATAAAATTGAACCAGTGAACATTAAGGATTTCATCAATGATGAAAAACCATTCATGTTTTTTCAAGTCAGGGTGATAAGCAACTTGAAGATCAAACCACAGGTAGGACACAAGGTAGGACACAATCCACAGGTAGGACACAAAATACTGGAGTACTTCAGCAGGTCAGGCAACATCTCTGGAGAACATGGATAGGTGATGTTTCGCATCGGGACTCATCTTCAGACCCGAAGTTGGGTGCCAACCTGAAACATCATCTCTTCATGTTGTCCAGTGATGTTGCCTGACTTGCTGAGTTACTCCAGCGCTTTGTGTACTTTTGTGTAAACCTGCATCAGCAGTTCCTTGTTTATACTTGAAAGACTGATGATGTACTTCCAGGACAGGTTGATGTGCACCATGAAAATCAATCCACAGTTCATGGTGTTCATTTGTACGTGTTGTCTTTGACCTCCTTGAGGGTGGAGGTTGCAGGCTTAAATATTCAATCATTCAATGGTGCTACAGTATATTTGTCACATATTCGGCTGCACAGTGAAATTCCACATATGGGCGCTGCCACTTTTGGCGCCATTATTCAAAGTCGAAAGTCCGGTCGGCCTGTCCGGCCATCTTTGTGTACCGGGGCGCATCCTGCAGCTGACCTTGAAGGTTGCTGGACGCATAACCCCAGTCCACCCTCTCACAGGCCCACGCTCATCACTCCGACATCTCCAGCCCCCTCCCGTTATGCCGTCCAACAAACCTTCGTTCGGGTTACCGTGGCTTAGGAGTTGCGGTCAGAGTGTCCTGGGTGAGTAAAGGCAGTGCACTTCATGGATGGTGTGCACCGCAGCCACTTGCATTCATGGACGAGGGAATGAATGTCGGGAGTGGAGAATACTGTTCTGATCAAGCTGCCTGTTTCGTCCTGGTTCACTCTACCTCTTCAGCGGACAGATTCTCCAGTGAGATTGTGCCTCACATTTTACACAGCTATTCCCATCCCCCTTCTGCTGGTTGCATTTAAGTGGTCTTGGAAAACACTGCCAATTCTCTTGGGATGCTGCCGAAACTACTGACTGAAGAAGCGATAAAGTCAGCATGCATATGAAATTTAGGTTGGAAAGTTAATTTGTGCCGTAGTTTGAACATTCAGCTACAAAGTATGAGGGTGCCCTGAAAACCAAGCCTTAGGGCCATAATTCTAGTCTGATTTGAACATGATTAATAGTTCTTTCCAAAATGCGAATATGATGTACTCACCCTGACACAGAATATTGATCTATGCTTGACTAAGGTCAAATACTGAATACCCAGAGGTATTTACTCAGTACTTTGAAGTAAATCCCCATCCTGAATTACCAATAGTAAACTTTTTTTTTTAAGTCTGAAATGCAACTAACACTTTATTTTTGAATGACATCTACTTAAATGTTTAAAATCCTGAACATTCCCACAACATAATTGCCGAACTTCTGTTCATTTTGCAAGTTTATTGCGGCCTCATTTCTCTCCTGGCCTGGAGAATATAGAGGTGAAATTTAAAATAGATGGAAAACAATTTAAGAAATAAATACACAAAGTACGGATAGGCTTCAGATTTTTTTTTAAATAGGCACAATTTTAGCTTCAACCAAGGGGGCAACAATATATTAACCCCATTGAAATGTATTTATATGCATGCCGAGAGTCTTTTCATTAAATTATGAAAGGTAATTCTGCAAAATTTAATAGTTGGATACTTCCAGAAAACTGGCAATTTCCAGACAATAACATCAATGTGGGACAGGACAAATTGTTCATTGAAAATTGAGTGGGGAGGAAGGTCACGTAATTCATCTATGGTATTAACCTACATTAAAATCAGTGAAGTTTTTGTACGTACATATTTTTCATCCCACAGAGGTTTTAGCTTTATTTTGATATACATTAAATGCAATTATTTATTCCACAACATTTGTCTGCTACACCTTCACATTACATCTGCCAAGAAATTCATTCAACATTTGTGGTGTTAATTGCACTATATGTGGTGTCAGCACATTGTACTCTGAAATTCATTCCATTGACTTGACAATCAATAACAACAATATATCCTAATTCCCACCCTTCCAAATGTAGAAAATATTATTCATTACAAGGTTATTTGAACTTTTAAAAAAATAAATTAATATGCTGAATTTGCATTTCTTTAGTTTGTGCCGATTCACAATTTCATTCCTTGCAAACTCTAATGGAAGATTATTAACTTTGGTATCATGATGGGACCTAGGGCAGATTGTGTACTCAAAGCTGGAGGTTCTGTAATTCACCTAACATTAGGGTCAATGATATTTTAATATACTGAAAGTACATTTTTTCAGACGAACTTGCAATGACATTTTATTTATTTTTAATTTGTAAAGTCATTAACTTGTTAGGTCGTTAATCGTATTTTCTCTTCCTTGGAAACAACGGGACCCAAATATAAGTGACCGTCTTTTCTGCTTGAGAAAGATACATTGGGCCTTCTCCATGGCCAGAGTGAGTCCCACCGCAAATTGGAGGAGCAGCACCTCATATTTCGCGTGGGTAGTTTACACCCCAGCGGTATGAACATTGACCTCTCCAATTTCAGGTAGTCCTTGCTTTCTCCCTCCTTCCCCTCCCCTTCCCAGCTCTCCCACAACCCATTGTCTCCACCTCTTCCTTTCTTCTTCCCGCTCCCACCACCCCCACATCAGTCTGAAGAAGGGTCTCGACCCGAAACGTCACCTATTCCCTCGCTCCATAGATACTGCCTCACCCGCTGAGTTTCTCCAGCATTTTTGTCTACCTTTGTTCGTATCAGAATGCATAAGGATATGCAGTCAATGAGCAATGAAAACAGTGCCTGAAAGCCAATCGGAGTGCAAATCAGGAGATATTTTAGTCCCTTGGGAAGTTTGGAAAATATCAATATGTGGAAAACATTACACAAACTTGTAGAAGGCTGCAGTGTATGTGAGAACACACTGGGATGGGTGGTAGGTACTACACTTGCATTCAACAATATGTTACCTTCAATGCAAATGGATGCCTGCAATAAACATTTACGACAGTTTACCCATAGACGATGGCTGCATTTTTGCAAGGAATGCGCGCCAACTTCCTGAAAAATGCGGTACTTCTTGAACCTTTGCTCGAGGAGTTGCTGCCCAGGAGGGAGGCACAGTGACGCAGCTGTAGAGTTGCTGCCTTACAGCGCCAGAGACTCCGGTTCGATCCTGACTACGGATGTTGTCGTGACATAGTTTGTATGTTCTCCCTGTGATGGCAAGGTTTTTCTCCGGGTGCTCTAGTTTCCTCCCACACTCCAAAGGTGTACAGGTTTGTAGGTTAATGGGCTTCGGTAAAAAAAATGTAAATTGGCCTTAGTGTGTAGGATAGTGCTAGTGTTCAGGGTGATTGCTGGTCGGCACGGACTAGATGGGCCGAAGTGCTTGTTTCCGCGCTGTATCTCTGAAGTCTAAAGAGTTCATGGACAATCAATTTCAGTGCCCTTGTGCTCCAGTCCCTGCAGACCCTCATATTTCACTGAAGTTTCTTGATTTTGACAATTGGAGGTAAATGTACAAAAGCGCATTTTCAAATGAACTTCAGTAAGGGCAAACTAATTAAAGAATCACAGAATGGTTAAAATCCATTCTGCCCATCTATCGGTCCTATCAAACCCCCCCCTTACCTGCGTTCACCTATGACCTGCTGTGCTTTGTCCAGCCTCTCCTCTCTTCTAGCTTTCTTTCCTCCCACCATTACAATCAGTCTGAAGAAGGATGCTGACCCAAACTGTCGCCTATCCATGTTCTCCAGAGATGCTGCCTGACCCGCTGAGTTACTCCAGCATTTTGTGTCTTTCTTCATTTATCATTTTTTACACGTAGCACTTGGAGAACTGCTTTCTCTGACTGCCTCATCACTTTCAGTAACTAATGGGCCCAAACCTCAAAGTTCTGCTCCTGCGTCCCTTTTACAACAACATCCTTTATCTTCTAGATAGACACAAAAAGCTGGAGTAACTCAGCGGGCCAGGCAGCATATCTGGAGAGAAGGAATGGGTGACGTTTCTTTCTTCAGACCCGACAATGATCTCGACCCAAAATGTCACACATTCCTTCTCTCCAGAATTGCGGTCTGTCCCGCTGAGTTGGCCCAGCTTTTTGTGTCTATCTTTGGTTTAAACCAGCATCTGCAATTCCTTCCTACACATCCTTTATCTTTTTCCCATTCTTCCTACCATCCACTTCCATTTCACGGTATGAAACTGCATTTGCCGTGCATCTGTCCATTTTCCCATCTGTTTATATCCTGCTGCAACTTATTACTGTCTTCTTCACAGTTCATAATACCACCAAGATTTCTGACATCTGATATTGAGGCTTCCACTCCAGAGTCTACTCATTCATTGAAATCAAAAGCATAAATGAATCTGAAGGTCGCTACTAGTCACCTTCCTCCGGTTCATCACGTTCCTCTGTTGTCCGTTAAGGGGCTGTCCCACTGCGGCAACCTAATTGGAGAGCTTAGAAGAGTTTAGGAGAGTTTGAAAAAATGTCATGTTGAAGACCTCCTTCGACTATGAGGAAGACCTCCTTCGACCTCCTTCGACTAGCTTCGGGAAAATTGGACACCGAATAGTGGAGAGTGAAGACAACCTCCCTTCAACAATGTTAAAGACTATCTACGACTACCTTCGACTACCTTCGATTACCTACTAATAATATGCCGACCTACTATGACCTACTTCGACTTAACCTACAAGTTAAACAAAATTATCGATTTTTTCCGTGGCGACCATTTTTTACTCACGGTGCGAGTAAAATACGCTGCGACCTAGATGAGGCCTCGAGTACTCATGCTGCGAGTATGAGTCAAGGGCAAACTCGTCTGAACTCGCGGATTTGGTCGCCGCGGTGGGAAAGCCCCTTAACATGGCCAGATTTAAATCCATGCTATCTATCATATGGTTTTATAGCACTTGCTTCTGCTTTGCTTATCATCAATTTATTTAACATGTCCTAACATGATGGTAAAATAGCAATAATTCTACTCTCCTCATCTTTAATTGATCTTACACTAAAATACTTTGAATACTCTCCAAATGCCTTGAAACGATTGACATTGTGAATAAATCCAATTACAAATCGTCTTAAGAAAATTTAGATGCAATTATTTGGATTGAAAAAAAATCATCTTTTTTTGTCAGCCTTTATTTGTATGTTTGCCCAAGAGCTCAATTTCATCTGGTAGAGCTGTTACCACACAACGGCAGAGACCTGGGTTCGATCCTGACCTTGGGTGCTGTGTGTGGTGGAGTTTATACCTTCTCCTTATGACCGCGTGGGTTTTCTCTGGGTGCTTCGGTTTCCTCCCACATCCCAAAGATGTGCAGGTTTGTCAGTTAATTAACATTTTTGAATTACCCATAATGCGTAGGGAGTGGATGAGAGAGTGGGATAGCATAGAATTAGTGTGAATGGGTGATCGATGGTCGGCATGGGCTCAGTGGGTCGAAGGGCCTGTTTCCATGCTATGTCACTAAACTAAAAATGAAAATCTTGAAAATATTGCATGGGTTTTCATAATCAAACACATTCTGAAGTGTCTTTTAAAACAGGATTGTGTCTGTATTTGAAAGAAGCAATTCAAACAGATGAGAATCACTCAGAGGCATTGACGGAAATGTGACCCTTCTCCCCCAAATCAAACTATCCACCTGACCTGTATTTCCATCCCCAAACTAGATCACATTAATATAAAGTGACCTGTTTTGTTCTTAATGTAATAGCTCTGGAATGCATCACCTATTCAGATGGAATATTCTGCTTCTCATTTCGAGAAAAAAAATAATACCTCACATCTTGTGTTCTTTCTTTTGTTCGACTTTTTTTTTTCTAAAATCTGTTTGTTTTTCCCGTTTCTCACAAATTCAATTATTTTAAAATGCAATTGTCAAGAATCGAATCGCCTGATTAACATGTCAGGAGAGAGGGGGGAAAAAAACATGTTATCTTGTACATGGGAACAATTATGTAAGGGCCAGCTCCAGGCACTTGTTAATTTGAGGCAAAAATAACTTGAGTGCCAGCATTTAGTGCACATTTCAGCACAGAAAAATGCTGACCATGCAACCTGCCAACCACTCACAGTCGACCAAGAATTCAATTCAGAACATTAGAAGCCCTAACTGCTTCCTTCATTTTATTTTAAACAACCTGAATGTGTGTATGAGGAAACTTGATCTCAACAAATTTATAAAATCATAGATCCACCATCGATCCTCGACTCTTAAGCAAGTCTCAAAAGCACAGTGCCTGCTGAATCCTTTCCCTGATAAAAGACACCAATTTAATTTACAAAGAGAAGCCCTCCCGGTCATTTTTCAAACCAGTCGAAGGGTCTAGTCTCTCGCTATTAAAGTGAAAACGAAAACATAAGCAGAGCCACATTGTCCCCGTTCTTCTAAATTTCATTTACAAATCACACAATATTGCAGGATGATCTGTACTGACAGGCAAAGGGAAGAATTGTGCACAGGAAAGCCACAGGCTGGACTAAACTAAAACTCTCAGAGAATGATTATTCATCAACATTTTTTCCATCCAAATTTAGTTCATGTAAAATGGAAAACTGATTTAAAGGTAAAACTCTGAGCGGCCTACTGTAGAGAGTGAGGCCAGTGAGAGCTTTGCAATGACTGGAATAGTGAACGTGCGTTAATATTTGTCCCCTGGGTAAATTGAGGTTTTGCCCGTGGGTGACATGGGAAGCTTCGAGGAATTTCCACCTAATATTTCCACACCCAGGATTTTATAGCCGGAATATTTGAAATTGAGAATTAAAATTTAAAATATGTTAAAGAAGTGGAATAATTTAGCAGTGCCTGCACAGAATAAGTCATAGGGGAGTAATGATACAAATGTAGAGATGCGGTGTGTCTTAGGATTTCAGACAGCAAGCTGCACACAAGGTTAGAAATATCTAATTCCTATATGAGGGGAGCATATTGAGTGGCATGATCATGAAGATGTCACAGTTAGTCTCCGAGTTAAATGGTTGCAACGTTAAAATTGACCTGTGAATAAAATCCTTACTCCTGACTCAAAACGTCACCTATCCATGTGTTCCACCAATACTGCCTGACCACTAAGTTGCTCCAACATTTTGTGCCTATCTGCTTTTATTTAGTTTAGAGATACAGAGTGGAAACAGGCCGTTCGGCCCACTGAATCCATGCCGATCAGCGATCCCCGTACATTAACATCATCCAACACACTAGGGACAATTTACAACTTTTCCCAAGGCAATTAACCTACAAACTTGCAGGTTTTTGAAGTGTAGGAGGAAACCAGAGCACCCGGAGAAACCCACGCAGGTCACGGGGATAATGTGCAAACGCCATACAGATAGCACATGCAGTCAGGATCGAACCCGGGTCTCTAGCGCTGTAGGAAGCAACTCTACCGCTGCGCCACCGTGCCGCTCAGCATCTGCAGTTCCTTGTATCTACTTCTAACAATCATTCAGCAAACCAGCCTTGAAAGTTCGAGGTGCGAGTGCAATATCAGTGCAGTGGTTATGGATCTAAACTTATGATATAAAAACAGAGAACAATAGATACAATCCGCAGATCAGGCAGCATCGATTGTGAGAGGTTTGGAGTAACTATTCTCAGAACTGGAAAATGTCAAAAATAGAATAAGTTTTAAGTGGAAGAGAGCAGAAAAGACCACAAAGTGAGATCTACAATGGGATGGAGACCAAGGGAGATCAACCAAAAATGTGGTGGTGGTGCTGTCTGGTAATAAAGGCATCATGAAGGAGATGTAAATAGGAGTCGTCAAATGAAATCTGAAGTACCATGAGAGAGAAAAAATGCTGGAATCCTGGAAATGGGGAATTTAAATCTGAAACAATTCAATACGAAATTGTACCTGGACTAAGAATATGGGGACATGGGTTCAAATTCCACCAAAGCAACTTGGGAATTTAAATGTAGTTAATTAAATAAACATGGAGCTAATATTCAATGATTGTGACAAAGAGAGTTGTCCATAGTATCCCGAGTATTAAGAAAAGTGATAATGGAGGGTGGCCTCTAGGATGAGGTAGCATCTTAGATAGAAGCAGAAGAATCCAACGAAATACCTGGCTTAGAAGTTCAATCCTTATTACTAATGTCAATGCACCTCTTGGTAAGTTTCCTCTCTGCCTCCAAATACTTGTCAGAATGAACTTGGGCAGAGTAGAATGTGCTGCTGTATTATGCTGTCAATGAGGGATGAGTGTCTTGCTCCACTTGTTTAAAGGACAGAAGAGAAGAATATTGAAATTAAAAGGAATCCTGACATCCGGTAGCAGAACATGGAAGCAGGGGACAACAGACTGGAGCAGCAGAGAGTTGCTGCCTGACAGCGCTTGAGACCCCGGAGAGGGGGTGGGGGGGCAGAGAGAGGGAATGCAGAGGTTATTAGAAATTGGAGCAATCGATACTCATATCGCTGGGTCGTAAGCTGCCCTCTGCATTCCCTCTCACTCCGCCCCTTCCCCATCCTCGTCGTCCTGTCAGTTCCACTGATCGTCTCCATAATATCCCTTCATTATCACCTATTCCACAGCCAACAATGGACCATTGTGGGCTCCATACTTTCTTGGTCATCGGTACCGGCTCTGATTTGTTCTGTACCTTTTCATACCTCTCATTTCACTCTCCCCTCTCAGCCGGAAGAAGGGGTTTGACCCGAAACATCACCTATACCTTTTCTCCAAAGATACTGCCCCACCCGTTGAGTTACTTCAGTATTTTGTGTCTATTTTAGATGAACAAAACTTGTCAACTAATAATCTGATTTTTACAGACTAAAGTACAACGTTCTGTATTTTTTCTGTGGAAGTGGATCTGTGTATGATCTACTCTGTCCCTGTTCTAATTGCTCTAAATGGGCACATACTTAGGTTACCAGCTAACCATTTACTGAGGTCAGAGGATAATTGTTTCTCAGTAGCTTGCAGCTGCTTTTAAACTCCTGGTTGCTAACAGGAAATTTAAATGAGAAATCAATTTATTGTCATTGTCAGAGTACAGAGACAATTGCATTTTTTTCTTGAAAGGGAGACACAGGGCGCTTGCAGCCGTAACTTTTAAAGGCCTGGTTGCTTGCCCAAGTACACAACAACAGACACTCCAAGATTTGACCAGCACCCTCCGGAAGCCCATGTATCTGTAAGTGTATCTAGCTCTCCTTATTTTGTAAACACTGGCTTCTCCGAAGTGAATTTGAGTTTAATTTATTGTCAAGTGTATCGAGGTACAGTGAAGAGCTTTTGTTGCATGCCAAACAGTCAGCAGAAAGGCTATATATGATTACAATCGAGCCACTAGTGTACAGGTACATGATAAAGGGCTGAAGGGAATAACATGAATATAAAGAGAATAATGTGAATATAAAGGGAAAAATGTGAAGGGAAGTCAGATAACTTATAAAAACATTTTTATTCACGTTGTTTGAAACATATCAATACAAATTTATACAAACCTTCCTTGGTCATCTGCTACCGACCCTGATTTGTTCTGGTCTTTCCTACCTCCAGTACCACCAACCCCATCCCTCTACTTTCAGTCTATGGAAAGGTTCCATCACAAAACGTCACCTGTTCATTTTCTCCAGAGATGCTGCCTGACTTGCTACCTGAGTTTCACCAGCTAAAGTTTCAGCTATCTACTGTGTGCACCTCCCAATATCTAGAAGTGACCATAGGATGGGAGTACAACAGACCATCGACACGCTTGCACGTATCAGCAACGGAAGATGGATTATTTTAGTGTGGTGGAAGTGAACAGAGAGAAAGGCTGATTGAAGTCAAATGAGACGAAATATCAAAAGAAAACTCAGGAGATCGGGGAGTAGATGCAAACAAATTCAAATTGCATATATTGTACAGAATATAAGAAAACAAATTTAGCAAAATTATTGATTAAATAGAACATTAAACCCTGCTGTAATGAAACCATTGATTGCACTTTTGAATAATTTGTTTGTAAAACTCGTTTTTTTTTAACCTTCATTTAACAAACACACAAGCACTTGGGGATAAAAACAAGAGGCACCAACGTCAGGAGCATTATCCAGAACAGAGGTAACATCATTGTGCCTGTACATATTCTCTATAATGTTGTCTTTATTGGATGAATTGCATCGTTAAATTATATTGCACAACTAAAAATGCACCATTAATTTCAGAAACAACAGTAAGTACATCTCATTTCATATGTACGGTCTGCATTGAAATATTTTGCCTGCAGCTACCTTTGCAAAGTATTAGAATCACATTATATAAACTATAATGATGTAGTCACAATGCTAAAGTGTCTGTAATATGAAAATTAATGTCATTTTAATTGTCTGTGACTTGTATGGATGTACTCTGAAGTGAGTGACATTGGCTCCCATTCTGCCAATGTCTTGAATTTAGAATGTTCACATTTGTGTTAAGATCCTTCCAACTCTAACCCGTCCATTTTCTTTAGCTTGGGATCATATTCCTAAATCTCTTCACCTTTAGTTTAATATTGTTCAGATACAGCGTGGAAATACCCTTCGGCCCATCGAGTCCGCGCCGACCAATGATCGCCCGTACGCTCTAGTTCCATCCTTCACACTAGGGACAATTTACAGAAGTCAATTAACCCACAAACCTGTCCGTCTTTGCTATGCAGGAGGAAACTAACCCACCCGGAGAAAACGTCTCAGGGAGAACGTACAAACTCCATACAGACAGCACCCATTGGAGCACTTATTGTTGCTATCAGGATCAAACACGAGTCTCTTGTGCTGTAAAGCAGCAACTCTACCGCTGCGCCACTGTGCAGCCGTGCACTGTTCTTTTAACCACATAACTCTCGGCCACATAGACTCAGGGTCCTTGAACTGCTTTTTCTTTCCACAGATACTGTATGACCATCTGAATTTTCTATTGTTTTATCTTTTTATTTCAGATTTCTAACATCGGTGTTTTCTAGATTTTCATGAACTAATGTCTCCTTTGACCGAGTCATTTTCTGATGGATTCGGACTGCATCAGGGGAGATATATTAATGCAAACCACTGCTATTGCCTTAACTAAAACTCTTCACGAAGCATAAAGCAAATTGGCCAATTGACTGATTGAATGATACAGCATGGAAACAGACCCTTTGGCCCAACAAGTCCACACTGACTATTGAACATCCGTTCACACAAATTCTACATTTCCCCACTTTTGTATCCCTTCCCTACACACTAGGGGCAATTTGCAGAGGCTAATTAACCTACAAAGACTTTGGGGTGCCTTTGGGATGTGGGCGAAAACCGGAACACCCGAGGAAAGATTTAGTGCAAAGATAAAAAATTGAAGTCTGATAAAGTCCAATTAGAGATAGTTCAACGGTCTCCATGAGAGATTATATTTCAAGGATATACAAAATGACCAAAACACTGGTTAAATTTCCTTTAATTTAAGCAGTGCTGCAGTGCAAATCACATTCTTCCTCCCTCCTTTCTCCATCCGAGCAACATCTATTTTAGTATCGCAAAGTCCTTCTAACTGTACTTGTGCTACACAACATTAAACACATCCTTCCTATTACAAAATCAATTCCTTTAGCTTACACTTGTTGTAAAATCGTACAATTTCACAACCCTGGTCTACCTTGTCTAATCAGCGGCCTCAGTCCATTGAATTTCGTGAGGGATGCAGACTCAAATGCTGTAATTGATAGTCCTAGAATCCTAGATAGTCCTAGAGTCCTAGGTTCTGCATTCCGAGAGTTTTCTTTCCATTAAAATGTCAAGCAAGTGAAACCCTAAGCTTCAAGCTGAATGAATCCTAAAAGTAGATTATTGAAGGGACATTATCATCCTGGCATTGACAAATTGGGATTTGGATAAGAAAATCTGAAGAGCAGTATGTGCTGATCTCATCGAGGTCATAAGTTCGAGGCCAAACTAAGGAAGACCAGGAGGGCCATGGCCTGTAGAGGGAAGCCCCCCATGGACACGCGCGGCAGCGGCAGCCCTGGCTCACCACCACGAAGATCAGCCCGGCAGCCGCGGCCTGCAGGGGGGAAGCTCGGAAGCAGTAGACCTCCATGCCAAAGACCAGAGAGCTCAGGAGGAGGGAGCGCTGGTGACAGCAGATGTGAGGAGAGGGCCAGTAGGAGAGGGACTGGAGTATTGCCTCCAGCACCTGCAAGGTCATCTGCAGGAGGTGCCCCTGGGACACAAAGATGGCCGGGCGAGGAGATGGATGTCGGTTCACATGGGCCATGGAGGAGGCCCTGCAGCAACCTGGAACTTGTCTGGATCAGGCGCTGCTCCAGGACAGCAAACACACTGGACTTTTTGCAAATGGCACCAAAATATGTTGACTCGTGCATGTGTGATCTGTGCAAAGAGAATTTAGCTGTGCAGTGCAGACATGACAATAAAACTCCATTTCAGTGGCATGCCGATAAACAAAAGATGTCCCCCAGCAGTAGTATCGTTAACATGAAGCTTCTTCCTCACAAGACAAGAATGCCACCAAATCCACTTGCCAAACCATTTCAGGGGCAGCAAGTGAGGATGGGAACTAGTGTTTGTAATAGGTTTCTCATCTTTATTTTATTTCTATGCTTACGTTGCACAAATTGGCTGATGCATTTCCTGCGTTATAATAGTATTTCAGAAATACTCGACTGATTGAGAACTACTATTATTTGTACAGAAAAATGGAAGGCATTATATACTGTAAATATAGCCCTTTCAACCATATATCAACAAATAAACCTGTAGCTTTGATCTTGCAACCAAGAGGTGTCACATTCCTGGAGCGAGTCAAACAGGTCTATATTCATTCTGAGCACTGAGTCTGAAGAAGGGTCCCAACTCTAAATGACGCCTGTCCATTTTGTTCACAAATGCTGACTTGGGGGTGGCACGGTGGTGCAGCAGTCGAGTTATTGCCTTACAGTGTCAGAAACCTGGGTTTGATCCTGACAATGGGTGACTATGCGTGTTCTCTGGGTGCTCTGGTTTCCTCCCATACTCTACAGACATACAGGTGTGTTAGTTAATTGGCTTTGGTCGCCGGGGTGTCGCCCATATAGTCGTGAGTAGTCGCCCAAAGACCTTGTTCTGGTCGCCGATGGATTTTCAACGTTCAACATTTTCGGCGATCTGCAACGACCTATGACGGGTGTCGGCAGTCGCGTAAGTGGGACAGGCCCGTTAGGCATCACCTGGCACGATGTTGCTGCCACACAGGGCCAGAGACCCGGGTGCGATTCTGACCTCGGTTGCAGTCTGCGTGGTGTTTGCATGGTCTCTCTGTGAGCACGTGGGCTTTGTTCCGGGTGCTCCGGTTTCCCCCCACATCCCAGGTTTGTAGGTTAATTGGATCAGGATCTTCCTACAGAATGCAAGGGCAACTATTTGAGAAGCACAGATATCCTGAACATTCCACTATTTTTAACTGCAGGGCATTTTACAGCCAACCTTCCTAATAAATTCACAAAATTCACCTCAGTTCCAATGAGTTTTGCTTGATTACTGTAGATCCAGTGGCAAACAGCACTGCCTGTTAGAGCACAAGGAATCACGAAAAGCAGCTTGTGGGTTCCTGCATCGTTCTGCACATGCATGAAACTCCCAAAATATCCATTAATACCACAGGTACCAATGACAAACACTCGTAGTTTTAATGTGTAGAAATGAACTAGTTTAGTTTGGTTTATTGTCACGTATACTGAGGTCGAGTGAAAAGTTTTTGTTGCGTGCTAACCAGTCAGCAGAAAGACAATACATGATTACAATCAACGCATTTGTAGAGTATACTTACTGCCTATTATGCCTCCTGGCATGTAGGGCAGCAACAAAGGTCCTCCACTCCTGTGTGTTCTGCGCTAGCTTCTGGACACTACCCCAGGTCAGGTCCATTGTTTTCATTTCCTCCACTACAGTTCGACGCCGGGTAGTTTTGGGTCTCCCTCTTTCCCTTTTCCCTTCTGGTGTCCAGTGCAGGGCTATTCTTGGGATGCTGTCTGGTTCTCTTCTTTCACCATTGACATTCATCCTAGCATCTGTCGATAGCCCTGGAAGTCCATCACGCCCACTGGTTTGATTCCTTCAGTTGCTGTTTCCCAATGGGTCACAATGTAGATCTGACAATTCTCTGAAAAAGTACCAGAAATATAAACGCAAAGTCGAAAAAGGGGGCATTGTAGAGATTTTAATGGCCCATTTTGCAAGTTGACAGGAAAATGACTCCCTTGGGATTTATACCTGGAAACAATTTTAATTGCTTCAAACCAGATATGTTGTTCTGACTTTCTTAAAATGTTGGCACTGCCAATATATTGCACCAAAGAAAGGCGATGCGATCAACTATATATATTCATATCATAACACAAATATGCACAAGTATTTCCATCATTATCCCTCTTTATCTGACAGATTTTTTTCTTCTTAAAAGATTTGCTGTATAATTTATCAGACGCATGTGTATATGCAATGTACAAGTGCAGTAAATATACGCACCATTGTTGCTTTTTTTTTTAACTGCTCTGGGAATTTATAAAATACAGCCCTTATTTACTCCATTCAGGAGTGCTCAGTAATAAATTATCACCATTATGGACCTAAATAACTCAATGACATTGAATAAATGGGAAATGAAACCAAATACCCAAGTATGTTTCTCAGCCATGCATGTATCAAGTAGAAATGCAAATGCTTGTGTAATGAAGTTTAAAATAGCAGTGTTTTAAATTAAAACGTTACAGTCACTTTTTATCTCAATTCATTCAAGGAATGATCAGAAAATATTAAAAATAATCAAAAAGGTTCTCCTTAACGTTAATATACAGGGTGATATCCTTGTCTTTTAACAACATGGGAGATGTCAGAATTGGTTTACAGAGGAATGGGTGTAACACAGCTCACTTTAATCCCCATGTACAATATTATGGAGCAGTGAGATGGATGGCAAAATTATATTCCCATATTTAACTGGGCCAATAATAAGCATGAATACTGGACCACAAAAGTTCAATCAAAATATAATTTTCATGTATTCAACAAGGATAATTTCAAAACTACCCCTTTCTAGTTTAGTTTAGACATACAGTGTGGAAACAGACCCTTCGGCGCAGTGAGTCCGTGCCAATCAGTGATCACCAGTGCATTAGTTCTATCTTATTTAATTTACAGAAGTCAATCAACCTGCAAACCTGCATGTCTTTGGACTGTGGGAGGAAACCGGAGCTCCTGGAGAAAACCCACACGATCACAGGGAGAACATACAAACTCCGCGCAGGAACTAACAATTTTGTACTCTTACTCAAGAGTGTCATAAGACTTCTATCTCACGTTTAGTTATGACAGGAGGGGGCCAATTGGCCCATTGAGTCTATGCCAGTTCTCCGAGCATTCACTTAAGTCCCATAAGGGCTGCGCGGTGGCGCTGCGATAAAGTTGCTGCCTTATAGTGTCAGATACCCAGGTTTGATCCTGACTACCGGTGCTGTCTGTACAGAGTTTGTACGTTCTCCCCGTGACCTGCGTGGGTTTTCTCCAGGTGCTTCAGTTTCCTCCCACACTCCAAAGACGTACAGGTTTGTAGATACAATTGTACATTGTCCCCAGTGAGTGTAGGATAGTGTTGGTGTGTGGGATCACTGGTCGGAGTGGACTTGGTGTGCCGAAGGGCCTGCATCTGAGCTGTGTCTCTAGACTAAACTAAGTCCCATTCCCCTATGTTCCTGCAGCCTATCCTTTATCCTGTGCACATAACTACCCACCCACACGAGGGGCAATTTTCAGTTGCCAGCACATCTATGGGATGTAGCAGAAAACCTGAGCATCCAAGAGAAGCCAGCACCAGGGTGAATGTCACTGGCTACTGATTGCCACACCAGCCACTGCCCCTCTGTGGTATTCTATAGTGTGTTAGGATATTTACAAAACCTAATAAATTAGCCCAAATCCCATCATATCTAGTAATTTGTTCATCTGAATAATGTTGGAATCAAAACTAACAACAGTAATACTGATCAAGATTGCTTGGAAAACCCAAACAGTGTTGAGTGAAAGATATCTACATCTTCATCCAATCCGCTCTATGATATTGGATTCACAGACTCCATAAAATTTAGTTGATTAAGCCAGAAATCTCAATAGATCCCAGGCTTTCTACTGAACAATAAATAAGTCTGAAGGAGGGTCTCAACCTGAAACGTCACCCATTCCTTCTCTCCAGAGATGCTGCCTGTCCCGTTGAGGTGCTCCAGCATTTTGTGTCTATCTTCAGTGTAAACCAGCATCTGCAGTTCCTTCCTACACAATACAATTACATTTGTTTTTATTTATTGTCACGTGTGCTGAGATATAGTGCAATGCTTGTTCTGCATTCTATCCAGTCAAATCGTGCTGTAGACGCAAGGACCCGCAGATGCTAGTTTACAAAAAAAAGACACAAAGTGCTGGAGTAACTCAGCAGGTCAGGCAGCACCTCTGGAATACAATAGATTATCTTCTGGAACAGCAGTCAGAGAGTCACCTTATCCCAGCGGAGGTTTGCAAAGCTCTGCATTGACCTGGGTGTGGGGCCTCATAGATTGCATTTTTATCTTATCAAAATGTAAAAGTTAAGGGAGAAAATATTTTTAAAAGAGCTTTATAAATCATTTGAGGATTGCAATGGAAGCTCTTAAATTTGTCTTCATGTAAGTCTCCTGCTGGTGGATCTCATGTCTATTTGGGGGATGTTTAGTGTAATTACACTGATACAGTTTGGATTAATGCAAGCCAATATAATTAAGCCCAAGGAGTTTTATGGAAATTAAAAATAATTACGGCATATTCCGCGCTGGTGCTGAGAGTGAAGGCAGCTCTGTATTGAAAGGGAATTACATGAGCTTTTGCAGTTCTGTGATTGCTGGGGAAATCACATTAGGACAGATTTAGAAAACAATATCAGTATTCTCTTATCACCATCTTCATTTAGAGCTTCCTTGATCTGATCCCACAGCATAAGTAGGTGCAATTGTACAGAAAACCTCGCACCAGACTAATGTTTTACCTCTGTCAAGAGTCAAGGGGCTTTAATTGAATCAACAACAATGAAATTCTTACTTGCTATAGTTTAACAGACATAGAGTCATAGAGTGATACAGCATGGAAACAGGCCCTTCCGCCCAACTTGCCCACACCGGCCAACATGTCCCAGCTGCACTAGTCCCACCTGCACGCATTTGGTCCTTATCCCTCCAAACCTGTCCTATCCATGTACCCGTCTAGTTGTTTCTTAAACATTGGGATAGTCCCAACCTCAACTACTTCCTCTGGCAGCTTGTTTCATACACCCACCACCCTTTGTGTGAAAAGGTTACCCCTGATATTCCTATTAAATGTTTTCCCCTTTCGCTTAAACCTATGTCCTCTGGTTCTATATTCACCTACACTGAGCAAGAGACTACCCAATCTATTCCTCTCATGATTTTATACACCTCTATAAGGTCACCCCGCTATAAGATCCACTTGCACTCCAAGTAGGGGCCCCAGCCTACTTACCTTCTGCATACAGCTAAGACCCTCTAGTCCTGGCAACATCCTCATTAATCTCTGTACCCTTTCCAGCTTGACAACATTTTTCCTATAACATGGTGCCCAGAACTGAACACAACACTCACAATGCAGCCTCACCAATCTCTCATACAACTGCAACATGACCACCCAACTTCTATACTCAATACTCTTACTGATGAAGGCCAGTGCCAAAAGCCTTTTTGACCACACTATTTACATTGACTCCACCTTCAAGAAACCATACATCTGCACTCCTAGATAATCCTGCTCTACAACACTCCCCAGAGCCCTAACATTCACTGTGAAAGTTCTGCCTCTGTTAGACTTCCAAAAATGCAATACCTCACATTTTCCTGTATTCAATTCCATCAACCATTCCTCAGCCCACATGGCCTGCAATTTTTCACAACCATTTTCATTATCTGCAAAACCACCCACATTTGTATCATCAGCAAACTTGCTCATCTTTCCATCTATGTACTCATCCAAATCATTGATATAGATGACAAACAGTAACGGACCCAGCACCGAACCCTGAGGCACACCACTAGTCACGGGCCTGCAGTCCGAGAAGCAACCTTCCACGATCACCCTCTACTTCCTGTCATGAAGCCGCTTTTCTATCCATTCAGCTATCTCTCTTTGCATCCCATGCGATCCCGAGCAGCCTATCATGCGGAACCTTATCAAATGCTTTGCCGGAGACCATATATGCAACATCTACAGCTCTGCCCTCATCGACCTTTTTGGTCACGTCTTCAAATAAACTCAATTAGATTAGTGAGACACGACTTCCCATGTACAAACCCATGCTGACTATCCCTAATCAGCCCATGTCCATCTAAATGCCAGTAAATTAGTAAACTGTAGACCTGGATTGATGATCCGGTGACAAAGTTCAAGTCTCAGGATGGTAGATGGAGATCAGTTTAATTGAACTAATTAAATACCCACAGGACTGAGAAGATATTATCAGCAACAGTGAACATGGAACTACCAAATTGTCATTGATGCCTGTTTGGTTCACTAATGTCTTTAAGGGGATACAATCCAATATTCCTGCATAATCTGGTCTATCGCTGAATCCAGGCTCACATCAATGAGTGAGTTTGAACCGTCCCCTAAAATGACCCAACAAGCCGCTCACTTCAATGACAACGAAGGATGGGCAATGGGTTTTACCTTCTTTGCCATCAATGCCCAAAGTTGCCTCATGGCAGTGACTAAGTCAAGTAAATGGAGTGACCGAAAAATAGAATAGAAATCACATCCATCGTAATATCTGGCACTCGGACGCACAAGAAACCAGACAACTCAATTACTAGAAAATGATGGGATGTAGCAATATGCAGTTACACAGATAAAATGCAAAGAAGAATATTATTCCTGTTATGAGCCAAGCTCAATGATGTCCACTAATCTCACACAGCTTTGAACCAAACATGCAACTAATGATAGACAGGAACATTAACTGCTTTTCACCACACCTTTTGGCAATCAACAAGGATAAAAACTAGTGCAGACTTGGAAGGAGCTTGCCTACTTGCACCTTCATTTCGAGCATCCATTTTGGTGTGAAGTGCCCCTCTAGTTTATTTGTCCCAAAACATTACACCATCTCCAGCTCTGAACCATGAGTGGCTTTTCTTTCACTTTGTGACTGGCTTATTTGAGTGATTGCAGACATCAAAACCTTATAGCCTTTTGGAGTCATAGAGTGATACAGTGTGAAAACAGATCCATCTGCCCAACTGCCCACATAGGCCAACATATCCCAGCTACACTAGTCCCAACTGCGTGCATTTGGACCATATCCCTCCAAACTTGTCCTATCCTTGTACCTGTCTAACTGTTTCTTAAACATTGGGATAGTCCCAGCCTCAACTACTTACTCAACTTACAAAATTCTTAAGGGGTTGGACAGCTCGATGCAGGAAGATTTTCCCGATGTTGGGGACACAGGACAAGGGGTCACAGCTTAAGGATAAGGGGGAAATCCTTTAAAACCGAAAACTTTTTTCACATTGGTGAATCCTGGAACTCTCTGCCACAGAGGGTAGTTGAGGCCTATTAATTATATTTTTAGATGTGGCCCTTGTGGCTAAGGGGATCAGGGGGTATGGAGAGAAGGCAGGTACGGGATACTGAGTTGGATGATCAGACCTCATATTGAATGGCGGTGCAGGCTCGAAGGGCCGAATGGCCTACTCCTCTATTTCTATTTTTCTGTGAACTTACTCTGGCAGCTTGTTCCATACACCCACCACCCTTTTTATGAAAACATTACCCCTCGGATTCCTATTAATTTTTTTCCCCTTCACCTTCAACCTATGTCCTCTGGTCCTCGATTCTGTGAACCTACCCGATCTATGCCTCTCATGATTTTATACACTCTCTGCAGAGAATGTAGTTCATTACATAATCTCTCTTTACATTTATCATCAACATCCTCTGATTGAAGTTTGACTTTAACTCCAGTATCTTTCTTTCTTTTTACTGTTAGAGATACAGCACGAAAACAGGCCCTTCGGTCTACCTAGTCTACGCTAACTAGCGATCCCCACACACTAACACTATTCTCCACACACTGGGGACAATTTCCAATTCAACCAGGCCAATTAACCCACAAACCTGTACGTCTTTGCAGCGTGGTAGGATCACCCGGAAAAAACTCACATAGGTCACAGGGAGAAAGTACAAACTCCATAGAGACAGTACCTGGAGTCAGGATCGAACCCGGATCTCTGGCACTGTAAGGAAGCAACTACCACTGCACCGTGCCGTATCTTTTCACAAAAGATTTTCATAAATATCTGTCAGTGTATTTTCCTTTTTAAGTAGTAAACTGTTATCTCCAAATTGCACTATATACCTTCCCAGCTTGGCAATGGAGAGAGAAATCATATGACTCTGCACAATATCAAAGATCCATATATCGAGGGCATGGTTTTACGTTGAGAGGTAGGAAATCAAAAAAAGATCTTAGAGGTACTTTTTTTTTACAGAGAGACTGATTGAAATCTGGAACATGCTGTCAGAGCAGGTGATGGAATCAGATACAACAACTACATTTAACAGACATTTGTACAAACATGCAAATGGGCAAGGCAGAGAATGATATGATCCTAGGGCAGGCAAATCAAAAGAATGCAGTTAGGCAAAAAAGTCACCATATACATGGTGGGTCAAAGAGCTTGTTTCTTTACGGGCTGTACAGTGCCACAGCGGTAGAGTTGCTTCCTAATGCCCCTGTCCCACTTAGGAAACCTGAACGGAAACCTCTGGAGACTTTGCACCCCACCCAAGGTTTCCGTGCGGTTCCCGGAGGTTTTTGTCAGTCTCCCTACCTGCCTCCACTACCTGCAACCACCGGCAACCACCTGCAACCTCCGGGAACCGCGCGGAAACCTTGGGTGGGGCGCAAAGTCCCCAGAGATTTCTGTTCAGGTTTCCTAAGTGGGACAGGGGCATTACAGCGCCAGAGACCCAGGTTCAATCCTAACTGCGGTTGCTGCCTTACAGAGTTTATATCTTCTTCCCATGACCTGCGTGGGTCTTCCCTGGGCGTTCCGGATTCCTCCCACACTCCAAACACGTACAGGTTTGTAGGTTAATTGGCTTTGGTAAAATTGAAAATTGTCCCTAGTGTGTGTAGGATAGTGTTAGTGTACGGGTATCACTGGTCAGCGAGGTCCTTTGGCCTCGGTGGGCCAAAGCACCTGTTTACGCGCTGTGTCTCTAAACCAGGGGTCGGCAACCTACGGCCCCCGGGCCGAATGTGCCCGCAACCCAAAATCATCCGGGCGCAGGCGGATTTTTTTCCCCGTAATCATCCGGCCCGCCGAGCGCCCGCCCCGAGCACGGCCGAGCTCTGTCCGTACCGCATCCTGCGTACAGCCACCGGCACGGCCGCGCAACTTCTGTGAACATGTTTAAGAAAGAACTGCAGATGCTGGAAAAATCGATGGTAGACAAATATGCTGGAGAAACTCAAGGATTGCATGAGACTGCCTCACACGCTGAGTTTCTCCAGCATTTTTGTCTACCTTCAGTGAACACGTGATTTGATGCCTGCCATCTGGGGTGCGATCCATGTGTACTCGTGATAGAAGTGGCCCGCCATCTGCTCACAGACATACGTCCCGGCCCCTATACAGAACAAGGTTGCCGACCCCAGCTCTAATCTAAACTAAACTAAACTGTGCTGTAACAATTGTAGAACTGTGAGTGTAGAATATATTAGTGAATAGCAAATACGTTTCCATTAGTAATGTAATGTGATAATTAATATGTGATAAAGATTGATGTCAATGACATAAACTGTCAAGTGATAATGAAGGATACCAATATATTTCCAAGTCAGAATGATTTCTGAATGTATTTCCATGGTATTGTTCCTATTTGCTTGCTTGGCATCCCTCTTGGCATAGAGGTCACAGGTATGGAGGTTCCTGCTAGGGTAATCTAAATGAATTGCTACCCTGCCTTTTGTAGCTGACACACAACCTAGCAACAGTGCATTGGTGCTGGATGTGGGCAAACTAATATTAGTCCAATACATAGACACAAAAAGCTGGAGTAACTCAGCGGGACAGGCAGCATCTCTGGAGAAAAGGAATGGGTGACGTTTTGAGTTGAGACCCTTCTTCAGCAAGTCTCTGTGTTTGTCCGGCAGTCAGTTTGTTTTTTCATTCTTTTTGTTATTTTTTAGTGTGTTAAAAGTTTGCTTTAAGGTCTTCGGTTTGTTTTATGTGGGGGGAGGGGGGAGAGAATTGGGGGAAACGTTTTTTTTTTCAAGTTCTTACCTTGTGATTAATTTTCAGATCACACTCTCCGGACGCTCTGCGGCCTTCCATCAATGAAGCTGGAAGCCTCCTCGGACTGACTTTGAGCCCTATTGAGGGGGGCGGACTTAACATCAGAGCTGATCCCTTGCCTGGGATTGCTCCCACTGCGGACTTACCATTAAGCTCGCAGTCTTCAGGAGAAGCTGAGTCGGGAAGCTCCAATGTCGCGAAAGATTCGACCAGCCCCGACGTGAGGTTCAATCGCCCGGCGCGGGGGAGCTGACATCCTCCCGATGCGGGAGCGGATCGCCTCGACGCGGGGGGGCCTGAACACCGCCGGCTACGGGAGTCAAGATCGTCCCGTCAACGGGGGCTCGAGGCCAACGACCGAGGAAGAACTAAGGGAAGGATTTGAACTTTATTTCGCCTTCCATCACAGTGAGGAATGTGTAGGAGTCACTGTGGTGGATGTTCATGTTAAAATGTGTGTTTGAACACATCTCAAAATCTATTCCTTAACTATGGTTTAATAATAGCAAAAACATTAATACTTAAATTTTGGAAGGGTACATCAATACCAACGCTTAAAATGTGGAATGCAAGTATGTTGGGCACCGCTCATCTTGAGGAAATGCGATTCCTCCTAATGGATAAATCAGACCAATTCATAACGAGTTGGTCTCCATTCGTCGTTTTTTTGGAATCATATGGTGCAACACAATTGTAAAAAATAACTGTTTCAGGACTGGACGAGGGTTGGTCAAGACTATAAATAATGATCTCCTTTTCTTTTCACTATTTTCTCTCTCAACTTTCTTCATTTACTCGTTTTCTTTCTTCACACACTATATATTTCACATCTTTCTATCATTTACTATCTAACTTCTTTTTCTTATTCTCATCTTAAAATATAATAAATATAATTTAAAAAATTAAATAAAATGTGTGTTTGAGTGATGTTGCTTTTAATTGTATGACCGACCTGGCCAATGAAATTCCTCATATGTTGCAAAACATATTTGGCGAATAAAGTCTGATTCTGATTCTGATCTTCGGTTTACGCCAGCATCTGCAGTTCCTTCCTACACATTCAGTCCAATACATGCTACATCCACATGTAAAAAGACATATATGTGCGCATGCACGCAGACACGCTTCACTTGCGTAGAACTTCATTTGGGAGTCCCCAACAGGAAAACATCTAAAGGAATGTCGAGCCGTTAATTGTACCCAAGATGTGAGGGAAAGACTTCTGCCAAAAAAGTCAGTTCCCAGTTGGGATTATCAGTGAAAACAGCAAGTGATTCTGATGTGAAAGTTATTGGAAGCTCTCCAGCTATATCTTTATTATTAAAAACATTCTTGGGAACTATGTTACTGCATTTAACTTCATCAAGCCAATTCTGTGCTTGAATCTTCTTTCTTCTGAAGACTGGATCATTGATTGAAACTTGTGAGTGCGGTAAGTGTTGTAGTTATCACTTAACATCCCAGACAGAAGGAAACCTACAAAGAAGTTACCATGGTTACAGGTCCACTGCCAAATCTCTAGAGTGTGTTAGTGCTGTGACTCTTCCAGATTCTGGCAACATTTCTTCCCCATTGAGAGCAGAGTTGTCTAGAGCAGTGCCAACTGTACGATCAGTCCTCCTGGGAAAATAGCAGGATGGCAGCTCCATTAGTTTTCACCTCCATTTTCCACCTCACCCTGCCGTCACCCAAAGAGATGGTTGAGGGGGTGATCATAGAATCAGGATCAGAGGAGGCAGGTATCACAGACAGTTATGGGGGAGATGGACATTATAGATAAGGAGAAACTGTGAAGGGAGAAAATAAAACTGAGAATTTTAAAGGCATTCTGTTAATATTCTAGGCAACAGCCTTTGATTTTTTTTTTCATTTTTCAGGATGTGGGCGGTGTTGGCAAGGCCGACATTAATGGTGAATCCATAACTGTCCTTAAGTGAGTGGTGAGCCACCATCTTATCCCACTATGTTCCTGGGAACATTATGCTTCACAATTTAGGCCAGGGTGGTCACATTGTGATTTAGTCTGATTTAGTTCAAGCCTAATCATATGGTGGATAATCCACAATGTACCACTATCGTCAGAATGAAGAAGGGCCTGGACCTGAAACTTCACCTATTCCTTCTATCCAGAGATGTTACCTGTCCGGCTGAGTTACTCCAGCATTTTGTGTCTGCCATCATCAGAAGCAGTGACTCCAGCTCACTTTGCAGTTTAATGTCTCCATGTTGTTGCATGGACAACACATCATCAGAGGCCACTCACTCAAGTTACAGATGCTGAGGAGCGAGCATCTGTTTGAACAGTTTTGCAGTAAGACTTCAATTCACTGCACATATGGAGGTAGGCCCCTATCAGTTGCCTTACAAATCTCACCAACTTCCAAAAGTGACAATTACTTGCGGCAAGTAATTTATCTCAATCTAATGACCTTAAGTCAAATTGCAAGCATTTTCACTGGAACTTCAAGTGTCGCAACCTAAAACCGAGAGCAGCCAACACGTTGACTTTCGACATTTCATACATAACATTTACAAAGAGAAGCAATCATTTCTTGACACATCCTTCCCAGGGTCTGATCACTGGTCCATGGCACTTTGTTTTGTGTCTGGAACGCACAAGATCCCACAACAATAACAATAACAATGGGCGGCACGGTGGCGCAGCGGTAGAGGTGCTGCCTTCCAGCACCAGAGACCCGGGTTCCATCCTGGCTATGGATGCTATCTATAGAGTTTATACTTTTTCCCAGTGATCGCGTAGGTTTTCTCCGGGTGCTCCTCCCATATTCAAAACACGTACAGGTTTGCAGGTTAATTGGCTTTGGTAAAGATTGTAAATTGTCGCTGGTTTGTGGATACTGCTAGTGTAGGGGTGGTCGCTAGTTGGCGCATGCTCAATAGACCGAAGGGCCTGTTTCAGCGGGATATCTCCAAACTAAACCAAACTGAAGACTCCATCAAAGGTTATGATGAGCAATAATATGGCCAATCTGTTTGGCTTTCCCCTCCTTCAATGTTGTAAAATTAAGGCCAATAAGAGAGCTCTGAAATGCCCCAAAGAAATCAGAAACTCAATAGAAAATGAAGATTAAAAATAGGGACTACAAACTACAAACTCTAAATTGCTGAGAAACTGAAAGAGTCCCCTTAGATTACGTTAGTTTAGTGTTTTAGTTTAGTTTAGAGATACAGCGCGGAAACAGGCCCTTTGGCCCACCAAGTCCACACCGACCAGTGACCAGCACATTAACACTTTTCTACACACACTAGGGACAATTTACACATACACCAAATCAATTAATCTACAAACCTGTACATCTTTGGAGTGTGGGAGGAAACCGAAGATCTCACGGTCACGGGGAGAACGTACAAACTCCGTACAGACAGCACCCATAGCCGGGATTGAACCCAGGTCTCCGTTGCTGCAAGCGCTGTAAAGCAGCAACTCTACCGCTGCAAGCAGAAATCTGCGAGGGGGGCTTTAGGAGGGGACTGAGAAACAGGCCCTTCAGCCCACCGAGTCCACACCAACCAGCGATCACCACCATAGATTAGCACTATCCTACACACTAGGGACAATTTTCAATTTACAGAAGCCAATTAACCTACAAATCTGTACGTCTTTGGAGTGTGGGAGGAAACCGGAGCCCCCGGTGAAAACCCATGCAGTCACAGAGAAAATGTAAAAACTCCGTACAGACCAGCACCCATTATCCGGATTCAACCCGGGTCTCGGGCACTGTTAGGCAGCAACTCTACCGCTGCACGGCTGTGTAAAAATTATATTGAGTTTTATATAATTCCAAAACACTCTGAAAAAGACTTCATTAATAATAAAGCAACAAGAAACACCATGAGGTGCTAATAAGATGTTTCGTTTAGAGATACAGCGTGGAACAACTCTACCGCTCTTTAGGCAGCGACTCTACCGCTGGGCCACTGTGTTGTCCTAAAAGGATTTTTCTTGATATCCCTTCTACTGAACCTATGCACAAGACAGATAGAAACATAGAAACATAGAAAATAGGTGCAGGAGGAGGCCATTCGGCCCTTCGAGCCAGCACCGCCGTTCATTGCGATCATGGCTGATCGTCCCCAATCAATAACCCGTGCCTGCCTTCTCCCCATATCCCTTGAATCCATTAGCCCCTAGAGCTCTATCTAACTCTATCTAATAAAGGAAGAGAGAATTACATTTCCCTTGGTTGTTGACAGTTCTTGATTAGTACAGGTGTCAGAGGTTATGGGGAGAAGGCAGGAGAATGGGGTTAGCAGGGAGAGATAGATGATTGAATGGATGAGTAGATTTGATGGGCCGAATGGCCTAATTCTACTATTCCTTATGACCTTTACGGACCAGTGACCACAGTTCGATTAGGTTTGAGATGGTTATGGATAGGGATGGAGAGGGTCCATGTGTTAAAATGCTCAACTAGGGTAAGGGTATGAGAGAAGGTCTCGCTCAAGTTGAGTGGAGCAGGTTATTAGATGGGAAAGGAACATCGGCCAAGTGGGATATGTTTAAAAGTGTGCTGAAAAAAGCTCAGGATGTGCACATCCCCGTCAGAGTGAAGGCCAAAGCAGGCAAACATTAGGATGCTTGGATGATGAGGGAAATGGAGACACCCATCAAAAACAAGAAGGATGCATGGGACAGGTGTATGCAGTTGGGATCAAGTGCATACACCTGAGGGGGGAGGAGAGGGGGCGGGGAGAGGTGGGGAGAGAGAGGAGGGGAGAGAGAGAGAGTGTCTTTTTACTTCAACCCAAACCCCCAAACAACCATTTGCAGGCAGTGCGTTTTTACTTCAAACCAACAATATTTTCATTTTCAAACCACATTAAGGGCACTCACGGTTGAGTAGACATGTGTTCAGTGTTATTCAGAGCTCAGAGAGACGTGACCTCCATCTTGCAGAGACTGATTGAGGCACACTACTTCCTGCTTTTATAGTTCCCCCCCCTCCCTCCAGCAGGGGCAGAAGAGAGAATGGTGACTTTTTTTAAAACATTAATATCTATCTGATATTTCATCGATGGGAAAAATCCTCTGGTCCAGGAAGGCAGACGTGGGCTCTGAGCGAGGTGGCCAAAAATGACGGCCATAGGTGGCGGCGTTTTCTCAGAAATTGCAGCACAGTGGGCCAAAAGCGGTCAAAAGATCAGACTTTTAGTAATATATAGAAAAGGGGGGAAAGGGTTAGAAGAGAGAGAGTGAAATCTCTCAGGAATCAAAGCGGTCACCTCTGTGTGGAGCCACAGGAGATGGGCAAGGTCCTAAATGAGTATTTCTCCTCTGTATTTGCTGAGGAGAAAGTCAGTAGAACAGAGGAAATTGGAGTAGTCACAGGAAGTGTCTTGAGAGCAGTCACGATTACTGTCGAAGAAGTACTGAAGGCACTGTCGTGTTTGAAGGTAGGCAAATCTCCAGGGCCTGATCTGATACATCCAAGGACATTGTGGGAAACTAGAGAGGAAATTGCAAGGGCCTTGGTTGAAATTTACGAGTCGTCCTTAAATACTGGAGAGGTGCCGGAAGACTGGAGGGTGGAAAATGTTGTACCTCTTTTCAAGAAGGGCTGCAGGGAAAATGCTGGGAACTAGAAGCCGGTGATCTTAACATCTGTAGTTGGCAAATTACTGGAGAGCATCCTGAGGGATAGGATATACAGGCATTTGGATGGGCAAGGGCTGATTAGGGATAGTCAGCATGGGTTTGTATGTGGGACGTCGTGTTTCACAAATCTGATTGATTTTTTTGAAGACGTGACCAAAAAGGTTGATGAAGACAGAGCTGCAGATGTTGTGTACATGGACTTCTTTAAGTCGTTCAACAAGGTCCGCAAGGTAGGCTGCTCTGGATTGCATGGGATACAAGTAGAGATAGCTGAATGGCTAGCAAATTGGCTCCATGGAAGGAAGCAGAGGGAAGCAAAATGGTGGAGTTGCTTCTCGGACTGAGTACCTGTGACAAGTGGTGTGTCTCAGGGTTCGGTGCTGGGCCCGTTACTGTTTGTCATCTACATCAATGATTTGGATGAGAACATACAGGGCAAGATTAACATGTTTGCTGATGAACACAAAAGTTAGTGGTTTCATATAGTGAAGATGGTTGTGAACGATTGCAGCAGGATCTGGATTGATTGGCCAGGTGGGTGGAGAAATGGTTGATAAAATTTAATACAGAGATATTGTCAAGCTTGAAAGGGTTCAGAAAAGAATTACGAGGATCTTGCCAGGACTAGAGGGTGTGAGCTATAGGGAGAGGTTAAATAGGCTGGGTCTCTATTCCATGGAGCGCAGGGGGATAAGGGGCGATCTTATAAAGGTGTATAAGATCATGAGAGGAATAGATCGGGTGGATGCACCCAATTATTTTGCCCAGAGTAGGAGAATCGAGGACCAGAAGACATAAGTTCAAGGTGATGTGGAAAAGGTTTAATAGGAATCTGAGGGGTCATTTTTCCACACAAAGGGTGGTGGGTGTATGGAACAAGCTGCCAGAGGAGGTAGTTGAGGCTGGGATTATACTATCCTTTAATAAATAGTTAGACAGGTACATGGATAGGACAGATTTGGAGGGATATGGCCCAAGCGTGGTGTAGCTGGGACATTGTTGGCCGGTGTGGGCGAGTTGGGCCGAAGGGCCTGATTCCACCCTGTATCACTCTATGACACTATGACCTTATAACATTATGACATTTGGACCTCACAAGATTCCACTCTCCCCCAGCAATTGACAGTCAATACAAAATACCATTTTCATTCAGGAAGGGTTAATAAAGATACTGTTTACTCAATGATCAAGTAACTCAAGCTGTCCTAACCATGATGTTTAATCTGATTTGCAGATACTCTGCACATGGCTATCACATGACCATGCCTTTGGCACAATTCATCTTGCGATCCCAGTGCAATCTCCAGCACTCAGACACAACGTGTTCTGCAGTTCGTTTTTTGACAGATGACTCGTTTCTCTGATACAAATTGCTAGCAGCTTGCCTTCACATACATCACGGCATGCAGACGAGTTCTCATCAAACCCACACTGCATCTCCCATTTATTACCCAGTTTGTTTGCAGTTAATCTGTATCCTTGCTCAGAACAGCATCCATCTTCCACACATCTGCTACCTGTCAGACAAGCGTCAGCCTGATGACAGCGAAAATGACAAAACTGTTGTAACAGTACAGCACTTTCTGTTCACAGCAAGAGATTAAATTGTACCAAAAAAAAAAAAGCAGCACCAGGGGGAAAAAAAAAAGAAGAAAAAATTGAACAATTAATACTCACAGATAAAATGGAGTGACTATGATGAATTTTCTTCCCGTAAAGCAAACCTGTAAGAGAACTGGGGAAAGGCTGTTTATGTATCAGGGAAAAGCTAGGTGTCAAAATTGCTGAAATTGTCATTTTTCTCCAAACCATGATATATAAAATTATGTATTAACTGTGTAAGAACTAAAACTGTCTTCCAGCTTCAGGCCACTGCCGTGTGCCACACATTGACTTCAAATGGGAAACCTCAGCCTGATCAAACCTCGTTATTACGGACTCACACAGGGACCAGAACAGTCGTTTTTCTTGTTCGGGTGAAGCGGGAGGATCTTATCGCATTCACTTGCTTACTTCTCCATTGGATGGAGGAAGATAAATAATTTATTATAATAATTTGTTCCAGCAAGTATTCACTGCCGTTGCAATGCTTCCCCCTAAACAAAATTGCATTTTTTTGGAGTTAAATGCAAAGATCTGTGCCTAGGTTGTCACTCCTTTCTGTAGTTAATGTAAATAAAATCCGGGTGATTCCATTCATGGCTCACAAAAAAATAAAAGATTGTGTGGATTACTTGATTAGACTCTCGAAAGCCCAACATCTCTGCTCGGTGCAAAGTTATGATCTTGGTCAAAAATAGGCACAGGACAAATGAACCTCTGTTTCCCTTTCTCAAGCTTATCCAGCTTTAGCCCACCGTCAATGATCAGCCACTAATAATACAATTATACTGAGACTTGTGCAATATTGGTGCACAAAGAGTTCCTGTCTGCCTTTTGTCTGCTATTTCAAGGGAGTATTAACCTTATTTTGAACATTAATGATTTCAGTTTCGGTTCCACTGAAGCAAGTTTTCTGACGGAGCTGACTGCAGAGGCACAGTTGAATCGCTAGCTTTTCACAATTACAATTTCTAACCATCACAGGTGCTAGGTGGCTCCCGATCAGTCTGTGCTGTCTGAATGCAAGTGCGATGCTGAATTCCAATGTGCCTCTAGCAAACTGCACCCAATTTCCATGAGGCAATTTACATGCGTATACATTAAAGGATCAGGTTAATGATAGAGAGACGAATTTCAGCAAGAGGTTCTTCCGTCCACCTGTCCCAACAATTATTTTGTCTCTCTGGTTCTAGTGAGACTCCTTGTTCTGGCGAATAATTTTAAAAGTTTACCACATTTCCTGGTCACTGTTACTGCTGGGAGAAACATCAACAACGCCTTTATTGATACATCTCGAGCAACAAAGACATGGACCTTACTGAGTGTATAATACAACTAACCTTGCGCCTTCTCTCCGGATCGGAACATTTTATTCTATTTGCACATTACACACTGCAAAACAGAACATGAGAGAATAAATATGTACAGTGCGACTTACTGTCCATTTATTACACAAAGGCACTGACTATATAACAGGACTGACTGTTTCTATTACTGGGTGATTCTATCATTGCCGACTATATGTACAACTAGGTCACTTGTCTCACCACGTGCAGAATTGGTCCTGGCAATATTCTGTTTTTAAATCGGGATTGCAGAGGCAGGAACATAGAACATAAAACAGGACAGCACAGGAACGGGCCCTTTGGGCCCACAATGTTTGTGCTGGACATGAAGCTCAGTTAAACCGTCTGTCCATATCCCTGCCTCTATTACCTGCACCTCTATGGGCCTATCCAAAATCCTTGTAAATGCCATTATCGGATTGGACTTCACCACCGTCCCGAGCAATGTGTCCCAGTCACCCTATTATTCTCCATGAAAAACACATGCCCGCACATCTCCATTAACCGCTCCCCTACTCACCTTATGGCTAAGCCCTCATGTATTGGATATTCCCCCCCCCCCCCCCCCCCCCCCCCCCCCCCCCCCCCCCCCCCCCCCCCCCCCCCCCTGACTGTCTACCATATCTATGTCTAATTATTTTATACACTTAGAACTCCATAATTTTATATGAACTTGAAAGGGCATGTGCATTGTTTGTACGGGGCACAGTAACACAGCTGACAGAGATGCTGCCTCACAGCATCAGTGACTTTGTGTGCTATCTGTGTGGTGTTTGCACAATCTCCCTGAACTGCATGGGCTTCCCCCCCGATGCTCCTGCTTCCTCCTACGTTTCACAGATGTCCGGGTTTGTACGTTGGTTGGGCACTGTTCCTAACGTGTGGGTGAGTGACTGAATCTGAAGGGAATTGATGGGAATCTGGGGAGAATCTAGACAAGATAGGCAACTGTGTACATATTTCCAATGACCAGTCACAGGCACCAAAGCAGGATTTCTGACCTTAAGGGTGCTCAGATCAATTGGGTGAAATTCTCCGTGTATCCACAGGAGCTGAAATTAATTGCTTTTTAATAACCTTGGAGAACACAAGCCTGTATATTATTACGCACGTCTCTGCATTAACTCCAATTGTCCGAACTCATTCAGGAAGGCAGCTGGCAGGTTGGCATGTTTCTGGTTAGTTTAGAGATTAGTTTAGCTTTAGAGATACAACGCAGCCCACACAGCCCACTCAGGCCCTTCGTGCCAACCGGCACTCACCCTGCACACTGACACTATCCAACATGTCAGAGACAATTTACAACTTTATCAAAGCCAATTAACCCACAAACCTGTATGTCTTTGGAGTGTGGGAGGAAACTGGAGCACCTGGAGAAAACCCATGCGGTCACAAGGAGGATGTACAAACTCCGTACAGACAGTGACCATAGTCAGGATTGAACCCAGGTCTCCAACGCTGTAAGGTAGCAACTGCACCCCTGCGCCACTGTGTCACCTCAGTAAGACTGAGCAAGAAGATGAAACACAGGGATAAGATTTTTCTCGTCTTTTCAGTGCAATAAATTTAAACCTGGAGGAATGATCAACTTTTATTAAAAGATAATAAATTATTCCAGACCTAAACAACAGTGTGCCTGGACATAATATGTATAATTTTCCAAAATGTAACAAAATATATTCCTATCCAAGTTACACATCATTTGTTTGAATATATAACAGTGCTCTTTCATCAAATCTTGAGCAAAATCCTGAAACGTCTTCATTACAGTAAGGAGGGACCACTCTCGTTGTAAGGACTGCAACTATTTCAGAAGCCTGACCAACACATTAACAAGGGCAATTAGGGGTGGACAATAAATGCTGGCCTTCACTCTAACACTCACATCACACGAGTGAACACATAGAAGAGAACACACAAAGGAAATATTAGCACGTAATGATAAAATTATCGGTTTAAGGTGACGTCCGTGGAAGAAAAAGAGAATGGGTTCTCAAAAAAATGAGAGAGAATCATCGTTCACAATCTTACATGGAAAGAAGCATCGTCAAGAGCATTGGCTTCGATGAAGTGAAAATGCAAAAGTACAGCCTTGCATAGTGAGCATTATCCATGAGCTCAAACATACATTATAAATCAATGTCAATCCTCCACGATCAGCTGTCACTTTTACCTTTGTTCCCCATCCTTTCTAGCGCTTGCCAACATGCTGAAGGACCAGGGCGGAACAGACACTCCACCATTGACTTCATCAGCTGCTTGTGCTATTTTACTAAATTCACCAACAGTAGAAAATACCTGCAGTAATAGTCTGTTTAAAACAAAGGAACAGCAGCAACATATTTAAAATGTGTCATTTCAAATTGTCTGGCAACTGTTGTAGTGAAAGCCAAAACATAAACACCACAGGCAGTGAAATGGTTAAACAGTGCAGCTTTTACATCAGGCGCTGGCTGGCAACACAGGACAATTAAAGAAAGCAGTTAAAGTGAAACACTTCCCTGCAGTTCGGCCACTGATTTGAATCTATGTCTTAATATATTTACAGCTAACTCCATCTCATCAGCTGCTCCTTGGTTAGTAGGAGTTGGATGAACACTGTACTTAACAGAAGACTAATAGAATGTCTTTCCATTATCACGCAGCCACAGCCTCAACATCTGAACGTCAATCTTCAACTTTGATCAAATCACTAATTAAGTCATGCATTGTTAATGAGGGCTAGTGCAATGAACTTAAGCAAAAATATGCGCGGTGAATAATTAGCAAGGAGGTAGATAATGAATTTTCAGTTCCAGCACCGGTTTGTGAAAAGACATAAATGCTGAAATGTTTTGGCAACCTTTTAATGATGCCTTGAAACCAGCACGGACACAATTACACTTTGCTCTGCATTCCTGCTTTCGAGCTCACCCTGCAACCATTGCAGTTTCATCTCAGATATTGCCCACACTCCACTCTAAATGCTGTCCCTTAAGCCCCTGAATTGAGTTGATCGAAAGATGCAGCATGGAAACAGGCCCTTTGGCCCACCGAGTCCGCGCTGACCGTCGATAACCCGTTCACACGAGTGTTTAAGAAGGAAGTGCAGATGCTGGAAAATCGAAGGTAGACAAAAATGCTGGAGAAACTCAGCGGGTGCAGCAGCATCTATGGAGCGAAGGAAATAGGCAACGTTTCGGGACAAAACCCTTCTTCACACCAGTACTATGTCCACTTTCACATCAGCTACCTACACAAATGGGGCAATTTACAAAGTGCAATTACCCTGCAGACCCGCCAGTCTTTGGGATGTGGGAGGAAACCGGGTGCACCCGGAGGAAACCCACGCGGTCACAGGGGAAACGGGCAAACTCCGCACAGACAGCCTCCGAGGTTAGGGTTGAACCCGGGTCTCCAGCGTTGTGAGGTAGCAGCTCTACCTGCTGTGCCACCGCTATGTACTGCTTGGTGCCCTGTAGTTGCTTTGTGTCATGCAGCATTTTAAAATATTCATGTGTAGGAAAGAATCGCAGGTGCTGGTCTGAATCGAAGATGCTGGAGTAACTCAGCGGGACAGGCAGCATCTCTGGAGAGAAGGAATGGGTGACGTCTCGACCAGACACATCACCCATTTTAAAATATTCCTTCAACTTCCCTGGAATGGGCTTCACAATATCCCATAATTATGGCGACGAAATTGCCTGAAAGATTCCACCCAGCACCATTGCACCATCATACCACACCAGCATTTACATTGAACTACCACTTAATCTCCCATCGCTCAGCAGTACTCCTCATGTGCCAGATATCCATTTCTGCAGCACACCTGTAAATCTGTCACATAACATCTCAATGTCTTAGCCCTCAGGCACTCTGGCATTTTTCACACTACTAAAGATGTGCGGAGTGGGTGATAGAATATACGTCTTTAAAAAAAAAAAAAAAAAATCTGTATTCTTATTTGACTGACTGTGGAGCAGGTGTGCTTAAATATTTCTTTGAAGTTATTCTAACAAATGGAATACTTAATCAAAGGCAGCAGACTCCAGTTAAAGATCTACACATGTCTAATATTTCTTTTTAAAGTTCGTTCATCACATTAACAAGAAGCATGACATTTAAAGTACAAAACACAGATATATTGATGCTTTCATTGGACTTGCCATAAGCAGGTTCAGTAATTCTGTACAGAGTCACTAAGATGAATGTTACATGAAGAACAACCTTTGAAGCAAAAGAAAAAGATGATCTTTGGTTACACGGCTGTGTGGTTCAAACATTGCCACTATACAACTGCATCTCAGTGAATAAAATGAAAAGAGACACTATTTATATGCAGCAACAGCACATAACATTGAAATGTTGCTTAGACAATAGGTTTGATTGTCCAGAAACATTGGGTCAGACATGTTAGAAGTGCAGTGTTTATATATTTGACTCTGCAGGAGCATGCATTACAGGAGCTGTTACGCTGCAAGTTAATGTGAATATTGGCACCTTATTTGGATCACTTATTCTTGTACACGGTTGTCTAAATATTCATCTGTCGGTCAGTAATGTTAAACTCATCAGTGATAGGCACAAATTGCTGGAGTAACTCAGCAGGTCAGGCAGCATCTCTGCCTCCAGTTTATTTCCCCCCACCCCCCCCCTCTTCTCTCTTCCCCCCCCCCCTTTTTTCCTCCTCTCCTCCCCCTTTTCCTTTCCTCCCCCTCCTCTTTTCCTCTCCTCCCCCCTCCTCTTTTCCTCTCCTCCTCTTTTTCATCTCCATTCCCTTTTTCCCCCCCCCCACTTTTCCTCTCCCTCTTCCCCATTTCCTCTCCCCCCTTTCCTCTCTCCCCCTCTTACTCTTCTCCTCTCCTCTCCCCCGTCTCCTCTCCTCTCCTCTCCTCTCCTCTCCTCGCCTCCTCTCCCTCCTCTTCTCCCCCCCCCCCCCCCTCTCCTCCCCCTCCTTTCCTCCCCCCCTTTCCTCTCCCAACCTCTTTTCCTCTCCCCCACACCCCCACACCCCCACCATATCAACTTTCAGTCAGAAGAAGGGTTCCGGCCCAAAACACCACATATTATTTTTCTCCAGAGATGCTGCCTGACCCATTCAGTTACTCCAGCATGTTGTGTCCATCTTTGGTATAAACCAGCATCTGCAGTTTCTTCTGACAAACTAAACCCATCAGTGCATGGATTCCAATGGATTTAATCTCAGAGGCAGGGTGCAATATGTTTATTTGACTACAAAGTCCATTTGCCGTTACTAATCAAAGATGGTTTTCTAACATTAATCAACCCTTGCACTGTCCAATTAATTAGTCCAACCTAGGACATGCCTAAATAACCAAAGATAGACACAAAATGCTGGAGTAACTCTGAGACAGGCAGCATCTCTGGAGAGAAGAACCACATGGCCATCATGAATTGAGACTCTGTGCTGGTTGTAAGTGTGGCAGAGAGAAAAAGAAGGATATATCTTATAAAAGAAACATAATCCCACAGGACCTAGAAACGGGAACACATTCACACTGGGACACTTGAACACAATCCCAGAGGGATATAAAACCATAATTACAACACAAAATTTCTGGAACTGAATTCTCATGAAAAACTAGCACAACCTCATAGAGAAATATGAAGGCAACTCCATAGCAGAATGGTACAGTCCTGGAGTTCATAGGCAGCTAATTCTACAAAGGAATATGGTTCCAAAGAAAAACAGAGAAATAATCTCCTAATGTAATAACATGAAATGCAGATGCTGGTTTATACCAAGGATAGACATCAAATGTTTCAGTGACTCAGTAGGTCAGGCAGCATCTCTGGAGAAAATGGATATGTGACATTTCGGGTCGGGACCCTTCTTCAATTCGGATTTCTCCCACACTCCAAAGACTTGCAGATTTGTAGGTTAATTAGATTTGTAAATTGTCCCTGGTGCATAGGATGGTACTAGTTTTTTCATAATCAAAAAATGTATTCAATTATTAAAACATAATATTTACACTGCAATAAAACAAGCCAGAACCCACCACCATAATACAATACAAACATATATCCATAATAAACTACAATACAACTATGTTACAATCCTTATTGAGGATACATTCAACACCCTGCGGAGCCCAGCGGTTCCCGGAACTCCCTCAGGGTGCCCGTGGACAGGGCGTATTCCCTTTCTAACCGCACCTGGGCACGGACATAACCCTGGGAAAGGGGAAAAGGATGGGACTAGTGTGCAGGTGATCGCCAGTCCGTTTGAACTCAGTGGGCGGAAGGGTATCTTCGCTGTATTTCTAAAGCTAAAACTACAAGCAGTGAGCCGGGATGCTCCAGGCATGCAGGCCAGACTTGCCTGACCTCAGAGGACCCACCCAGTAGGCCAGGCTCGCCTCGCCCGCTCGATTCCGGCGGGACGGGGAACCCATCCGAAGGTTCATCGAAAGTCCGCCCAAAAGCACGTGTTTGGCAGACAACATAACTGGGAGGGAGCTGGAGAAGTCGGACGCATGTTGCGTGGGCCAGTAGGAGGGTGAACCCCGTGGGGGAATGCCTCCAGCGCCTTCAAGTCTGCTGCAGGAGGCACCCCCGGGACACAAAGATGGCCGGGCAAGGAGAGGAGAGGGATGTCGGTTCACGGGAACAGTAAATCGAGCGTGCGGGCCGACCAGACTTTGAACTTTGAATAATGGCACCAGAAATGGCGGTGCCTGCACGTGTAATATACACAAAATGAATTTCACTGTGCAGTTGCATATGTGGCAAATAAAGCACTATTTAATATTGAAAATTAGTTCCTTCCCCGGTGTGATTTTTGTCTGAAGCTGTGCAGACATTTGGCCCTTAACTGCACCCACAATTAAAAGTCAGCTTTGGTATTGTACATTAATAGAAATCAGTTCAACAGCTTCCCTTCCCCACACCGCCCCCATCAGTAATTTACACTCAGGATTAGCAGTAATTTCAGGAAAAGTCATCGGGCAAGATTCCTTTACACTAATTAGCCTGAAATATGCAAGTTCAGGAGTGGTTAAAGAACCTGCCAAATGCCGTTGTTCGATCAATTTGTAGGGGTTTTTTGCAGTTCAAATTAAATTTTCAATGATAAAAACTCAGCAGGTCAATTGCAAATTAACTTAATTCCACTCTGTTAATGGCAAGCGCTAGGTTGTTACATCCAACACTGCCACTGGTGATAAAGTCATCAAGTAATGAGGTCGGAAGTTTCTACGAGTAACCCCTTCAGGGAAGGTCTGGAAATGTTATCGGAAACGTTGCTTATCAGAGCCACAGAGCTCCGATATACCACGTTGCTCGTGGAAAGAATGAGATGCTGCACCACATCTTCTGAGCCTCTTACAAGCACAGCAGAGTTGCTGCCTTACAGCACTAGAGTCTCAGGTTCGATTCTGACTACAGGTCTGTCTGCGCAGAGTTTGTACGTTCTCCCCATGACCACGTGGGTTTTCTCAGGGTGCTCTGGTTTCCTTCCACACTCCAACGACATACAGGTTTGTAAGCTAATTGGCTTCAGTAAAGGTTGCACATTGTCCCTCGTGTGTAGGGTAGTGCGAGAGTACTGGGATCGCTGGTCGGCGCAGACTCGGTGCTCCGAAGGACCTGTTTCCGCACTGTATCTCTAAACTAAACAAAACAATTGCCAGTTATGGAGACTCTTTGACACTCCACATCCAGGGAGCATTCATTCACTATTCCTCTTACCATTCACCAACTCCTTTCACCTCCAAAGAACATTTCATGGAAAGACACACAATGCTGGAGTAACTCAGCGAGTTAGGCAGCGTCTCTAGAAAACATGGATAGGTGACGTTCATGGTCAGGACCCCACTTCATGCTTTCCAAGTTGCCCTTTGTCAAGTCCATTGTGTCTCTCTCAAGAGACATAGACATTATGTCCCATAACATTGTTTGGTCACTTTTCTATAGGCACAATGCCATTAAGCTGCAAGGAGTACAGAGTAGATTTACAAGGATGTTGCCAGGACTTGATGGCCTGAGCTACAGAGAGAGGCTAGACAGACTAGAACTTTATTCCCTGGAAGGCAGGTAGATAAGGAGTGATTTTATAGACATGTATAAAATCATAAGGGGAATGGATATGGGGAATGCACAGTCTTGTTCCAATGGTAGGGAAACCATGTAGAAGGCACAGTTTTAAGATGAGAATGGAAAGATTTAACAGGTACTTGGGGGGCAACTTATTCACACAGAGGGTGATGGGTTTATGGAATGAGCTGGCCGAGGAAGTAGTTGAGGCAGGCAGCATGTCAGGAGAACATGGATAGGTGACAATTCTTCAGACTGAGGAAGTGTTCCGATCTGAATCGTCATGAATCCATGTTCTCCTGAGTTGCTTCCTGACCCGCTGAGTTACTCCAGCATTTTGTGCTCTCTTTTGTAAACCAGCATCTCCCATTCCTTTTTACTACATGGATAGAGGAGGTCTAGAGGAATATGGGCCAATCGCAGATAAATAGGACTATCTTGGGTGGCATGGACAAGTTGGGGCATATTTCCTGTTTCCGTGTAGCAGGATTACGTTACGATACGATAAAACTTTATTTATCCCAAGAGGGAAATTGATCTGCCAACATTCATAAAACACAAAATACATGAAACATTATATTAAAGTGACGAGTGGAAGGGCTTGGGGGATGTGTATAGATTGAGGAGGGGAAGAGGGGAGTCAGTCTCAGTCTACCCCATGACAGAAGGGGAAATTGTAAAGTTTGATAGCCACAGGGAAGAAGGATCTCCTGTGGCGTTCTGTCCTGCACCTTGGTGGAACCGGTCTGTTGCTGAAGGTGCTCCTCAGGTTGGCCAGTGTGTCATTATATAAGTCCATGAAGAAGGAGCATTTTACACTGGATAATTAACCTACCAGAACATCTTTAAGACCACGACACCCAAGAGAAACACAGGCGACTGTATAAACACTGCACAAACAGCACCACAGGTCAGGTACCTGGAGCTATGAAGCAACAGCACTACCTGCTGCATCACCATTCCATCATGATCACCAGTATCCACAAAAGGACAGATTTGCCAGAAGGTTGTAGTGCTGGAAGAAAGTTCTGAGATTTGGAAAGGTAAGTCTGGTGCGGGATTTAAACACAGCTGCAAGAAATCTATAACCAAGGTCCTCAGAGACTGGAAACTGGTGGTCACCAGAAAGTGGGATAATAGGTGCACTGGGCAGCGAGAGTCAACACATTTCTGGGTGAGCTCACGATCATGTTTGCACTGCATTATTCAGTCCTAAGGATAAGGAAAACACAATTGCAGGGCCACATAAATATTTTCAGATGAGACACGACACAAAGGCCTGATATGCAACTTTAGACTTTGGTATCAGTGCACCAACACAGCACAAGCAGAGCTGGAATTGGTCAGGGCACAAGATGAGGCGGCACAGTGGTAGAGTTGCTGCCTTACAGTGCCAGAGACCCAGGTTCAATCCTGACCACAAGTGCTGTCTGTGTAGAGTTTGCACGTTCTCCCTGTGACCGTGTGGGTTTACTCCGGCTGCTCTAGTTTCCTCCCACATTCCAAAGACATGAAGGTTTTGGGTTAATTGGCCTCTGTAAATTGTCCCTAGTGTGGAGAATAGAACATGGTGTACAGGTGATTGCTAGTCGGCTTGGACATGGTGGGCCGAAGGGCCTGTTTCCGCACTGTACCTCTAAACTAAGCTAAACTCAAGTAGATGTGTTCTTGTCAATCTTTACATGCCACATCCCCAATCCACTTCTACTGCCAGCCGATGGAACTGTACCTTAGACCAGATGGTCCATTTTATGTCCCTCCCAAGGCCCGACCAAACTATTGTGTTCCTTCTACAAACATGTAACCCCTTATACTAACATTTTGGTAAAATACATCGATACCAACGCTTAAAATGTGGATTTTACACATGTAGGAAACTTTACATCTTGAAGAAATGAGACTCCTCCTAACCGACAAAGCAGACCAACTCCTAAGGATTTGGTCTCCATTTGTCGACTTCTTACAAGCATATGGTGCAACACAAACACCGAAATGATCTGTTTCAGGATTGGGTGAATGGTGGTCAAGAATAATAAATAGCTATCTCTCCTTTATTCGTCTGATTTCTACCTCTCCTTCTTTTCTCTCTATTTTCTCGCTTTTCTCTTTTTCTTTTTCTCACTTTCCAATATCACACACCTCTCTATTTCTTTTCTATTCTCTTTCTGTCTCCTTTTTTCTGTTAAAATAAAAAAAAAAAAAGAAGCTGTACATGAAATGTAACATGTCAATATATACTAGGTATCTACGGTGCCATATTATTGTACTTACTTCTAATAAAATTTACATTTTAAATAAATAAATAAATAAAAAAACATGTAACCCACGTTTGCAAGTTTACTGTGGGATTAACTTAATCTTCTCTGTAATGCTGCAAATTTTTAACCATATGTACTACCAAAGGTAACGATTCGAAGAAGGGGCACAATAATTTAGTTCAGTTTAGCTTATTGTCACATGTACCAAGATAGTGAAAAGCTTTTGTTGCGTGCTAACCAAGGACAATACATGATTACAATTAAGTATACACGGTACAGATACTGCGCATGATAAATGGAATAATATTTAACGCAAGATAAAGTCAACTAAGGTCCGATTAAAGATAATCTAAGGGTCTTCAATGAGGTGGATAGTCGCTCAGGACCGCTCCCTGTAATAGATTCACCCATTTACAGAGCAACTTGAGCCAAACCCTTTATTCATTAAAACTTCCAGCAGCAGGAACAATAGCCGAGTAACTTAAAACAGCCTCATCATTAGTAGGGTTTACTGGATTAAAGCTGGCATATCATTAAGATATAAAGAGTCAGTTAGGAATGAGTTGGGAGGGAGATACATCTTTAAATGAATATCGCAGCACCAAATAAAAAAAACCAGCACAGAATTATCCAGTCCCACGCAATCTACATTCATTTATTCCAAGGGTCATTTAACACAACTATTTCTTTAATTTCAATCTCCTGCTTCAAAAAATTGTACTTGGTGATGAAATGGAAAATAAACGGGAGGCACAGAGCAGGGCCGAGCTTGTCAGTCCAAGTAAGAAGTAAAAACATCAGCAAAAAGGACCATCACTTTCAGCATCAAGAAACACAATCACTACTAAATTACATTAGAATTTTTTTTATGAAAGAAAATTGCTTCCTGTAAAGTTAAATAATACAATCGCCTCTTCTTGCACGCCATGGTCCATTTCCTGTTGTATTTTTCACACTAACTGGTAGATACATGTGACAGAGGAACTGTATAAAGAATCCAAATCAAATTAACTGTACATTCTAACTGCATTAGGTGCTGTCAAGCATAGCACTTTCACTTCATACATTTGTATCTTGGGAGTAAACAATTCATACCATTTATCTCAGAGTAAAAATGAACAACTGTTAAACTGTTTGGGGATTATTTTTCAGAAAAGGGTTGTGGTAACAGTGAGGAAGTGTGGGGAGATAACAGCATATTAAGAAATAAACACAGAACATTGATTTATTTTGCTCTTCAGCTTTTATGATGGCTAGACTTCGATCTGCTTCTCAAAATCTGAAACACCATCACTTCTAGTATCATAATATCATAATATCTTGCTCCCTGTTCTACTTGCCCTTTGCCCATATTGATTGCCTGAGGCTGAGAGCCCTGATGGATCATTTTATAAGGTTTTTGCAAGTGTTACATCCAATTTATCAATAAACTAAAAGAGCAATGAACACCTTACATGGGAGCTTTTATCTTTATTCCGTTTCCTTTGATAGCAGGATAACAGCGATCATCCAATGTAGAGTTGCCCTCTACTGCTAAAGAATTACCAGTGGTTTTCCTTATGGGCAAAATTTCAGTTGCACTGGATTCATACTAAAGATTATATTCATGCAAATAAGTTTTTACAAACGTTTCATTTCTAATTTACTCCATTTAAATGAGTCCTATTCTTACAATTAAACCCGCTAACTCATGAAACATTGAATGCATGTTCTGTACATGAGGTTCCCAAGGTATATCCAAGGCATCTCTGGACGTTACATGGGAGAAACAGCACTGTAAAGCCATGGGTGATGGTGTAAGAGAGGATTGGGGAAGGTGGTTGGGAGGGTAATAATAATAATAATAATAATAATAATAATAATAATAATATTCAATAACTGGTATTTACGAGGTTAAAATGTAACACGTACTAGTAGAGGCATACCAAAAATGTTTAAAAACCTCCAATATAGGGCATGGGAAATTATGTCATGAACTCATTACAGCATTCCGAGTTCTTAACTTAATGGGTAGGAAACACAGTCACAATCCCTTTGTCTTATTTTCTCCAAAAACAAAAGTTAAGAGAACATAGAGAAGTAATTAGGAGTATTCACAGGATGGTGGAGAAAGAGCAAGGAAGGGGACTAAATGGTGAGCTATACCACGGAGCCAGCATTGGCTTAATGGGCCAATAAACCTTCCTTATATTGCAACTGTGATTAAGCCACTGGAGGCAGACGCTTGCAAATATAAAATGTTTTTATTTCTCGCGACACGGAGACTTTTTCTTGGAGACACTCAGGGCAGAATTTCCCTGAACTCAAAGTACATTGAGTTTTTATACTTTTAAGAACAAAGATAGCAGTAGGATATTCAACACAATTTCGATAGCTATTGTTTAGATAACATTGTTTACTTCAATGTTTTTAGCCCAACAAATGGTTCTATTGAATTACATATTTACAACAGGAGCATATTGTAGCCACCAGTAGAGATGGTCGAGGCACAGCTATCACCAACAATTTGTCCTCAACCAACCACGTTAAATGTCTGACCAAGAAAGCATCCCAATGACTTTAATTCCCTCGGAAGACTGAGGGGGTTCGGTTTATCTCCACCGACTCTTACCAACTTCTGCAGATGTATCGAGGGAAGCATCTTGTGCATCACACAAACCAGCCTGCCTGCCATCGAATCCATCTATGCTTCACGGAGCTTCAAGAAAGCAACCAACATAATGAACGATCGTTTTCACCCCGGTCTTCCCTCTCCCTTCGGGCAGAAGATACAAAGCACATATCACCAGATTCAGGAACAGCTTCTTTCCTGCTGTTATCAGACTACTGAATGGTCCTCCCATAAGCTAGGACATACTCTTGATCTCCCAACCTACCTCATTGTACTTGTTTTTTAATTCTGCACTTTCTCAGCAACTGGAATACTGTAACACTATATTCTGCCGTCTGGTATTTTTCTCTTTGCACTACCTAATGTACCTTTGTATGATTTGATTGTACTCATGTATAGTATGTCATAAAGTCACAAGTGGTAGGAGCAGAATTAGGCCATTCGGCCCATCGTCTATTCCGCCATTCAATCATGGCTGATCTACCTCTCCCTCCTAACCCAATTCGCCTGCCTTCTCCCCATAACCGCTGACACCCCTGTATGATTTGATTGGATAGCACACAATGCTTTTCACTGTATTTTGATGCATTTCACAATAATAAACCAAAACTAATAGCAATACCAATTGGATTCACACTGTTATGATGATCATTGTGTCTTTCATCCTTCTGTTGAATGTTATTATGATCCTGGGGAGTGTTGTCAAACAGAGGGACCTCGGATTACAAGTACATATGTTCCCTGAAAGTGGCATCGCAGTTTGGTGTAGAAGGCTTTGGGCATGTTGGCCTTCATCAATGATGGCATTGACTACAGAAGGTGAGATATTGTGTTGCACTTGTACAAGACGTTGCGGACACAACACTCGGAGTATTGTGTTCAGGTTTAGTTATTCAGCTATGGGTCCTGACCTAGCATCTACCTCATTGGAGACCCTCACACTATCTTTAATCAGACTTTACTGGAATTTATCTTGCACTAAAAGTTATTCCCTTTATTCTGTATCTGTAAACTGTGGATGGTTCGATTGTAATCATGTACAGTCTTTCCGCTGACTGGGCATGCAACAAAAATAGCCTTTCACTGTACCTTGGTACACGTGACAATAAACTAAACTAAAACTTAATAAACTGGGAATAAAAGTGGGTAGTGATGTACTTCAGAGAAGGAGATATCACCGTCCCTGCCTGTGAGACATCTGCGACTTTGTGAGACCCCAGATAGCTAGCATCAGCTTGGCCGCCCCATATGATACCCTCGCTTGTATCCACATATCACTTGCCCCGCTTTGTACAGCCCCCAAATCTCTTTTCCAGCTTTCTTCCCCCATTACTATCAGTCTCTAGAAGGGTCCCAACCTAAAACGTTGTCTGTCTATTCCATCCACAGATGTTGCCTGACCCGCTGAGTTCTTCCAGCATTTTTTGTCCATCATCAACATGCATCCTTCTCCTCTATCAACCCCACTCCCCAGGCATGGTACAGACTGATATGGGCAACCGCACCTTGGGCTCCTGGGCATGGCAGGTGATGCCAGGGTTGGGGGAGTCAGAGATCGTGTCAGGAGTGTTTAAGAAGGAACTGCAGATGCTGGAAAAGCGAAGGTACACAAAAATGCTGGAGAAACTCAGCGGGTGCAGCAGCATCTATGGAGCGAAGGAAATAGGCAACGTTTCGTGCCGAAACGTTGCCTATTTCCTTCGCTTCATAGATGCTGCTGCACCCGCTGAGTTTCTCCAGCATTTTTGTGTACCATCGCGTCAGGAGTAATGGTTGCCACAGTCCACACCACCCCATTACTACCTCTGTCTGATGCACTCATTCGGAAGCACTCATTGGAACACACTGAGAGCTTCTAGGCAATAAACTATTGTCGGTTTGTTCCATAGAGCAGTTACCACTAAAGACTTAAAGCGGAAAACCTCCTGGCTTGCAGACCCACTGATCTTAACACCATTTTAGAGAAATAACAAATGTGTCTCCAGATTCAAACTACTTCACATGTGTGGTATACATTTCAAACACGAAAAGATGAATGCACATGACACAGCGATACCACATCAGAAGCAGTACCACAATGTTGCTCAGCTTGATAGGGAAAGACACCATACAGTAGATCAAACCATCGCGGACAGCCAGTGGTATTATGAGGATATGACTTGCCTATTTGATTATAATGTTCCAGCAACTGGGCTTTTGAGTAAAAGAATGAAAGTGACACCAGTTCTCAATTCTCCACAGAGGAATGAGTGACTAAGTATGCATTACTGAGACAGGTTAGAACTTGCTCCTGACACCATGTTATGGCCATTTGTATGATAAAGTGTAAATAACCTGTCAGACAGTAACTAAAGACTTCTTTCCTCTACCTTTCCCTGAGGATTCAGCCTCTGAACAGGAGAAATAATTGCTTTAACAAGGTGGGAGATTCCAGTGATTGTTTGCTTACCATTGTCTTGCTGCCAGTTGGTGGGAATGATGTAGTGCTTAGGAATACAATACACAGGTCGTGACCCAGTGATCTACAACAAGGCCCAAGCAAGAAAGAAGAATGGATTAGTTTGTAAAATAAGCTGCTTTTTGAAGCAAAGATAACAAATACACATTTGCAATTTTTTTTTTCTCTCGCTCAGTTCCACTGAAATTGCTTCAGTAACAAAATAAGTGCTGCATTCAACATGCCGGGACCAGATTGTTCTTGTCCCTAACAATGTACTGCTGGAAAGTTGCTTGTTAATACTGTGCTAATGATGGCCCCAGAGAAATGTAATACCCCTTCACAAATATTGCATGCATTCAGCAAAGGCAGACTCCAGCTCTTCCAAAAAACACTTAAAGCTGCAAGCAACACGGAAACACTAGTCCACCAGCACCGAACAAAAGGAATAAGTTTGTTTTCTGGGTAATGGACTGTCTTTTGAATTACAGATTAAAATGACACTGACAGCCCTGAGTATTTTTGACATTTTTCAATTAATACATATTTTTCTTTTTCTATGTATTAACCATGGTTCTGCTTTATTTAGCTTTGGTTTTAGCATTAGCTTTAGTGTTAAAGATACAGCATGGAAACAGTCCCTTCGGCCCACAGAGTTGGTGCCGGACAATAGTTCTATGTTATCCCACTTCTGCATCCCACACACTTGGGGCAATTTGCAGAAGCCAATTAACCTACAAACCTGCACATCTTTGGAAGGTGGGAGGAAACCGGAGCATCAGGAGAAAACCCATGCTGTCACAGGAAGGATGTGCTAACTCTGTAGAGACAGCACCCGAGTCAGAGTCAGAGTCAGGATCAAACCTGGGTCTTTGGCACTGTAAGGCAGCAACTCTACCGCTGTGCCACTGTGCTGCCCCTTTATTTTAAGCATAAACATTAAGATGCGTTCTTTTTCAGCTCGTAAATACTGACTTGTGAACATGCACTATCTTAGCAATGGTACAGAAGGGTTAAAAACAGCTTGAACCTGTTACATGACTCAGTAACATTACAGCTGATGTGTGTTCACCTGTCTTGTTTCCATATCATTTTATACATTTCACAAATGAGTTATTGTGATCTGGAAAACACCCAATGAAATGCTGGTGAAAGCTAATTCAACATTAAGCTATAAAAGGGAATTGGTTAAACTCTTATTGAGATAGAGAGCGTGAAAAAAGGCCAGAGACACAAAGAACTGCAGATGTTGGTTTACAAAGAAATACGCAAAGTGCTGGAGTAACTCAGCGGGTCTGGCAGCATCTCTGTACAACGCGGATAGGTGACATTTCGAGTCATAATGTCACTTGTCCATCTTCACCAGAGATGCTGCTTGACCCGTTGAGTTACTCCAGCACTTAGTGAAAGATAACATTTAGTTTATGTTCATGCTGATCAAAAATGTGTCATTCCCAGTTCTCAGTCCATAATCTTCCAGGTCACAGCACTTCATGGCACTTGCTGGGAAATTGTTGTTCAGGACTGTAGGAAGGAACAATATGAGAGTCCACCAAGCATGATGACCAAAAGGGCTCCTTTTAGCCTGACATCTTTAGAATAATTTAGTTTAGTTTAGAGATACAGCATGGAAATAGGCTCTTTATCCCATTGAGTTCATGCCAACCTTCTATCAGCCGTTCACACCAGTTCTATATAATCCCACATTTTCATTCACTCACTACACACTAGGGGTAATTTCACAGAGACCAATTTACCTACAAACCCATACATCTTTGGGATGTAGGAGGAAACTTTACCACCAAGAGGAAATCCACACAGTCACAGTGGGAGCGTGCAAACACCACACAGGCAACATCTGAGGTCAGGATGGAACCCAGGTCTTTGACGCTGTGAAGCAGTAACTCTACTGTGTGTTCTTATATTATTATGTAAATAGACAAGCAGAACACTGCAATAACATTACAACATTATTACTTACACCAGCTGGAAAATCTCAGTGGGTCAGGCAGCATCCATGGAGGGAAATGAGCAAACATTGTCTCTTCTAGATTTAGATGAAGGGTCTGGACCCGAAATGTTCACAGCCCGTTACCCATCACAAATGCTGCTTGACACACTGACATCCACCAGCCATTCTCCTTTTTTGTCTCTACAGATTCCAGCACATGTTGTCTCTTGTGCTCCCTTATAAATTACATCTCTATGTTTGTTAATCTCCCGGCCTCTAATTCCCAGGGCCCTATCCTACGCCTCACATGTATTATGGTCCATGGAAATGAAACGTTCCCATTTACCTTCACACGAGAGTGGACGGTGCCAATAGTTTCTCCAGAAAGATCGTAGGCAGCTCACAACGATATTCTCCAAGGAAATTGGGAATGGACGGATCATGAAAAAATGAATAAATTAAGTATAAACCAGCGCCTATGATATTAGTACAGCACTGGAGTGTCAGCCATGATGTTGTGATGTAGAACAAGATCGCACACCCTTCTAGGTTAGGGGCAAGAATACAACATAAAGGTCACATCAGGGGAGTACAGCATAACTTGTACATTTGTCAGGATAGATTCAAATCTATCTTTGGTCAATGGCACTAAATGAGTTGAAAAGTAACCCACCACCCGCTTATACTTACCATTAGACACTCAGTTTGCTTGTGGAGAGAATTGCTGCTGGCAGGCAATACTCCAGCACTGGTCATGTCTATGCGACTACAGGCAACTTTGCTGCTTTAATTTCCTGTAATTTTCTTACCACACCAAAATTGCCTCTTAAAAAAAAAATCAACTAAAACATGCCCCAATCAATTTTAAAAAACTAAAAATGGTGGCAGAAGCCAGGAACAATTTGGCACCAGATAGATATTAAACAGAAAGTTAGTCAGACTAAAACTTGGTGCTCATTCTAAAAAATAGAAAAAAAGCACACTCAAAGCATAAATCTCAGCGAATATACTGGGAGGAAATGGCACCCAAGATTGATCAGAGAGCCAAACTTGTTCTTGAGCAGTTTATTGAAGGCTACACCTATCCTGTAGTATTAGTGAGTGTTTGGGACTTTAAGCCTGAAGTATCTTTATTCAATGAAAACTGCTGCATTCAACAAAAGGACACTCAAAATCAAAAGCTGCATTAAACAACAAGAACATTACATTTCTTGTTTTTAGCAGTCCGTTAACTAATCCAAAAATCATCTCCCAGGTCTCCAAAACCACCTTGTGCAATTAGCTCCAATTATACAAACCTGAACCCATTCAGGATGTTGTACTGAATATTATTGACTTAACACATCGGAGACCAATCCATTTGGGTCAGAATTGTAATATGTTGTTGACTCCACAATGTTACGAATATTGGTCAATAATCAAAAGAGTTTTAGAAACAAAAGAGACCAAATTATAGTCCAGACACTCAGGCATTGTAGTACTGAGACTTCACATTTAATTGCATTGCCAAAGTATAACAAATGCAACGTTGGGAAAAGCTCATGATCACAACGATAACAACAAAAAAGATGCTCAGAAAGAATTCAGAGAACGCGTTTGACCTATCACCTAGTCATTTTGCCCTTGTCTCTTGATCCAACGCTCTCCCATTTACCTCATTGAAGAGAGGAGTTTGCATTAAATAGGCCGCAAGAGGCTAATAATTACTCAGCCCACTTCTGACAGCGTGCAGAGTTCATGAGTACTGCAAAAAAATTCATTATTCCTCAAAAGCAATTCACTATCAAATGCAGTCATGGAACAATGATTAACAGTGGTTTTGTAATAGGATTTAATCAACAATGTATTTTACTAGCACTGGTTCCTCTAACCCCACATCAAATTAATTGGAGGTATTCTAGAATAGGTGTGCAAGTAGAAACGGTAATAAGAAGTCTACATTCACGCCTGTTGCAATGAAGAAAACTTAATGATATTCTTGATTTTATTTGCACCAATTCTCTAATATAAAGCAGTCACAAAAAGGGGCACAGCTCGGATGATGGACTGTTGCATAAACAAAGCGTGTTACACCATTTACCTGCAAATATTATAAGTGCAGGGGGAAAATATGAAGAGTAATGGGTTTATCGTGTTAAACTAGAAAGTTGTAAATTATGTTTTTTCTGCTTCTGGTAAATGTGCAGCTCAGCCGTTAGGCTTCATGTCAGCAACACTTGGTGTTACATATGACACTGATAAGCCGTGACAATTTGTGAACACAGTCAGTGACAGCTAAAAACACGAAGCGTACCACACCAGCATCCCTCAATCACACAGCAAAGGAAACTGTCACCTTGTAAAAAAAAAAAAACGGGCTGCATCTCGGACCCTGTCATTTTCCTAAAATGAAAAAAAAAAATTCATAAAAGAAACTGTTGCTGCCAACGGGAAAAAAAATAGTCTGACCATAGCAAAGTACAGCAAGACAGATGCACTGCTCGACATGATAGAATACCTTTACCATGGATCACCACTTTTTTTTCCTCCTGCACCTTCCCTCTCATGTTACTTGCCTCCATTACTCATTGCAGATAAGAAAATGTGAAAAAGTAATAATAATTAGACAAGGACAAATGGCTGGACATGGATATGGATGGCTTGTTCCACTAAATAACGGCCTGTTACCATGCCAACTAGCCAGCAGAGTGCTGATCTGACAGAGCGCTGAGCCGCTAACACAATGGCACATCATCCGTTATAGCGAGGGTCGGGCACTGCTCACTGAACACAAGACAGTGCCCAGGGCCGCATGCTCCATCAGTTAAAGTCAAGAGAAGCTATTTTTTTCATTACACGAGCCGCACGATTTGGTTGGAGCAAATTAGGCAGTAGTTCAGCGCATCAGGAAAATCCATGGTCCATTTACAGACTCAGACAAGTAGGACAACGTGAAAAAGCATTTATGCAGAGCCAGGAAAGGACTCAGTGTATCGGGCAGGAATGTTACACTGTAAAGTGCACGGGCAGATCCTGGACAGGAAAACAAGTGGTACGGGCAAGTTTCATTCCTGGACAATTTTAGACCACAGATAGATCTCAATGCAGTACAATGGGTCAATACTTTGCCCAGCGTAGTATCAAGGGACAAACACAGTGCCTGTTGTAGTGCCCGTTGCAAGATTCCATGAAATAGCCCAGCATGTTCCTCAGGAACCTCATTCCTCATCCACACCTCACACTGCCTCAGCAAGACCACCAACATAATCATGGATGAGTCACACCCTGGCCACTCCCTCCTTTCCCCTCTCCCATCGGGCAAAAGGTATAGAAGTTTATGAACACACACAGGGGAGAGTTTCTGCCCAGCTGTTATCAAGCAACTGAACCATCTACCAACAACTAGAGAGCAGTCCTGAGCTACTATCTACCTTATTGGAGACAATCGGACTATCTTTGATCGGACTTTACTGGACTTTATCTTGCACTAAATGTTATTCATGTTATTCGCTTTATCATGTATAGGTACTCTGTGGACGGCTCAATTGTAATCATATTTTGTCTTTCCGCTGACTGGTTAGCACGCAACAAAGCTTTTTACTGTACCTCGGTACACGCGACAATAAACTCAACTCAACTCAAGAAGGTATCTCATTCAACCTTTCTGTCAGGAGATAGAAACTAGAGTTAATGTCAGAGAGAAGTGAGGGACTGCAGATGCAGGTTTACACCGAAGATAGATACAAATTGCTGGAGTAATTCAGCGGGTCAGGCAGCATCTCTGGAGAAATGGAATAGGTGATACTTCGGATCGAAACCTTTCTTCAGACTGAGAGTCGAGATGGACGGAAACTACCCCGGACTCTCATCTGAAGAAGGGTTCTGACCCAAAATGTCACCTATTCCTTTTCGTCAGAGATACTGCCTAACCCGCTGTGTTGCTCCAGCACTTTTTGTCTGACTTCAGAGAGAAGTGAGGGTTTGGTAACTGTGTGGGCTGGGAAATAGCAGGGGTTTGGTCATTGTGCAGGATTGATGGTGGTAGAGACTGGTAATAGTGGTGGTTGGGGGTTTGGCAGTGGTGGGGGGGCATAGTGGTGGGGGGGCTTGGTAGTGGTGGGGGGGCTGGTAGTGGTGGGGGGCTTGGTAGTGGTGGGGGGGCTTGGTAGTGGTGGGGGTTTGGTAGTGGTGGGGGGGGCTTGAGAAGTGACAGGAGGTGGTGGACCACCTTGACAGAAGTCCGTGTGTGAGATCTTTTAACATGGTAGAGATCTAGCACGCAAGCAACAAGTTTGTTCAGTTAACTGGAATGAGTCCTTGGCTCAGGAATAAGAACATGACTCCATCTTCCCAACCATTGTTGAGGACTCAAGCAACTCAGACCCCCACTCCCCTGAAATCCCTTCAGAGGCAACTCTACCAGAAACTCATATTCCAGACCATCTGGCAGTGCACCTTCAGGGCAGAAGCATGGTGCAGCTGGTAGAGCTGCTGCCTCACAGTCCCAGAAACCCAGGTTCGAACCTGGTGTCAGGTGCTGTCGGTGTGGAGTTTGCACGTTCTCCCTGTGACGGCGGTTTTCCGGTTTCCTCCGGATGCTCCAGTTTCTCCGACATCCCAAAGGCGTGTGGGTTTCTAGGTTAATTGGCCTCTATAAATTGCCCGACAGTGTGTAGTGTGGATGAGAAAGTGGGCTAACATAGAACTGGTGTGAAATCATAGAACTAATGTGAAAAATGAGAAATCAAATAAGCTCTGTTTATTTATTGTGCACTAGCACTATCCTACACACTAAGGACAATGCACAATCTTACAGAAGCCAATTAACTTACTAATCTGTACGTCTTTGAAATGTGGGAGAAAACCGGAACACCCAGAGAAAACACTAGCGGTCACATAGAGAACGTACAAATTCCGTACTGCAGTCAGGATTGAACCCGGGTCCCTGGCGCTGTGAGGCAGCAACTCTACCACTGCGCCACCGTGCTGCCCCGAGAATACGAAGCACAAATTTTTTATTTAATCAGAACAAACAGGAAAAGGCATGGTTTTCATTTTTCTAAACATGGTCTAACTAGTTCAAGTTGTGGTAACGTTTTTAAGGCACGTTGCAATCATTTTTTCACTTTTCTATCTTTTTTACAGGTTTTCTATTAGGTCGCAAAACTAAAGCTGAGAATTTTCTCCGTCACAGAATTATGGAATGAGCTCGGGTCAAACATTAGAGTCATGGTGTCAAACTGCGGGAAAGTAATCCAAGTCTGTGCCAACCATCGAGCAACTATTTACACTAAACCTACACGAGTTACTCCAACATTTTGTTCCATCCAGCATCTGCAGTTCCTCACCATCACACTTCAGTGCCATTTGTATTAGGTGTTAATACTGCAGTTTATGTTGTCATCTTGGACTTGGTTAATTTTAATGAAATGGGCACTGACAGCAGGAGTCACGAGACTCAAGTTGAATTTATCCAATTCACACATTAATAGATTGTTAAATTCTCAAAAACATTATCTGTAGATAATCTGTGTATCATGGTCCAATTAACAGCAATTTTGTCCACTGCAATTTTGTGGCATATGATCCTTCTCATGTGAAAACTGGGGTTCCATAATATTTCTTAAATATTAAATATTCCTTCTTAAACGTTCCATAATATTTATTTTGTTGTTACTCACGATGCTTTTGAAATGGGGGCTTGGGGACTTAAAGCAGGTGATGATAAAGTTGGCACATTTCCAAGGTGTGTAATTTAACAGGATCCAGCAGGCGTTGGTATTAAAAACATAGAAACATAGAAACATAGGTGCAGGAGGAGGCCATTCGGTCCTTCAAGCCAGCACCGCCATTCGATATGATCATGGCTGATCATCTAAAATCAGTACCCCGTTCCTGCTTTTTCCCCATATCCCATTAACCCTAAGAGCTAAATCTAACTTTCTCTTGAAAACATCCAGTGAATTGGCCCCCACTGGCTTCTGTAACAGAGAATTCCACAGATTCACTACTCTCTGGGTTAGATAGTTTTTTCCTCGCCTCAGTCCCAAATGGCCTACCCCTTATTCTGAAACTATGACCCCTGGTTCTGGACTCCCCCAAAATTGGGAACATTTTTCCTGCACCTGTCCTGTCCAATCCTTTAAGAATTTAATGTGCGTCTATAAGATTCCCTCTCATCCTTCTAAATTGCAGTGAATACAAGCCCAGTCGACCCATTCTTTCATCATATGTCAGTCCCGCCATCCCAGGAATTAACCTGGTGAACCTTCACTGCACTCCCTCAATAGCAATAATGTCCTTCCTCAAATTAGGAGACCAAAATTGCACACAATACTACTCCACCAGTCTCACCAGGGTTTTGTACAACTGCTGTGGGACCTCCTTGTTCCTAAATTAAAATCCTCTTGCAATGAAGGCTAATATACCATTAGCTTTCTTCACTGCCTGCTGTACCTGCATGCTTACTTTCAGTGACTGATGTACAAGCACACCTAAGTCTCGTTGCACCTCCCCTTTTCCTAATTTGACATAATTCAGCTAATAATTTGCTTCCTGTTCTTGCCACCAAAGTGGATAACCTCACATTTATCCACATTAAACTGCTTCTGCCATGCATCTTCCCACTCACCCAACCTATCCAAGTCACCTTGCAACCTCATAGCATACTCCTCGCAGCTCACACTGCCACCCAGCTTTGTGTCATCTGCAATATATATTGTAAATAACTGAGGTCCCAGCACTGAGCCTTGTGGCACCCCACAAGTCACTGCCTGCCATTCTGGAAAGGACGCGTTAATTCATACTCTTTGCATCCTCTCTGCCAACTAGTTCTCCATCCATGTCAATACCCTCCCCCAATACCATGTGCTCTAATCTAATTGTGGACACTATTATTTTCCATGCATCTGTTGCCTTTGTCCTTTGTGATGAAGCTGGTGGGTTTGGGAGGTGCTGCAGGAGGACACTGGGCAAGTAACTGCAGTGCATTATGTAGATGGTGCACACTGTGGCCACTGTGCATTGATGGTGGAGAGAATGAATGTTTGGGGGTGCTTGATGGCGTGCCAATCAAGTAGGCTTCATTGCTCTCAGTGGTACTGAGCTCCTTGAGCATTGTTGGGTTTGTACACATCTAGGCAATTGGAGGGTATCTCCTCACACTCTTGACTTGTGCTGTGTCGATGGTGGAATGGCCTTGAAATATTACGAGGTCACTTAGTCACCATGGGATAACCTGCCTCTGCTCTGCTCTTGCACTTATGGTATTTATGGCCATTGGCCCACTAGTGTTTCTGTTGAATATTGATCTCGAGGATATTGATGGTTTGAGCTAGGCAAAGGCAATGCTTTTCAAATATGGTGGTGATAATCTTCCTTGTCAGAATTCAGTTTAATTTAATTTAGTTTAGGTTAAGTTACTATAGTTTAGATACAGTGAGGAAACAGGCCTTTCGGCCCACCGAGTCCATGCTGACCAGTAATCCCCCACAGGCTAACACTATCCTACACACTAGGGAAAATTTACAATCTTGACCAAAGACAATAAGTCTACTTGTACGTCTTTGGAATGTGGGAGGAAACCGGAACACCCAGAAAAAAACCACGCAGTCATGGGGAGAACATACAAACTGCCGTACAGACAGCACCCATATTCAGGATCAAACCCGGGTCACTGACGCTTTAAGGCATCCACAATTTTCAATACGATACAGTAAAATAGAACTATTTATCACGGGAGGGAAATTGATCTGCCCACAGTCATAAAGCACAACAGGGTACACAAAACATGAAATTAAAGTGATGAGTTGAATGGAATGGGGATGTGTAAAGATTGGGGAGGGGGGAGGAGGAAGGGAAGGGAGTCAGTCGACAACACAACAGAAGGAGGAGGAGCTATACCGTTTGATAGCCACAGGGAAAAAGGATCTCTTGTAGTGTTCTGTACTACATCTTGATGGAACCAGTCTGTTGCTGAAGATGCTCTTCAGTTACTCCTACCACTGCGCCACCATGCGGCCCCAGATGCACGGACATTTCTTGCTAATTATCATCCAGCGCCTGAATGAATGTTGACTGGGGTCTTGTTACACGTAGGCACAGACTATAGCATCTGTCGAGGAATTGTGACTGGCACAAGACATCACAAATGTCCTAACATCTGACCCTGTGATGGAAGGAATGTCATGGATGAAGCAACTTAAGGTGGTTGTACGTATCTATAGTATCATTTTCCTGGATCATATGCAAAACAAAAAATGTCACTGTACCAAGGTACATAGGTACATATGACAATGAAGGATCACCGACTCATTTCTAGTAGACGATTCACTTCAGAGAGTTGAGGGCAAAAAATCCAGGCTAATTTTCCACTGCAGAACTGAGAAAGTGCAACAATGGTGGAGTTCCTTCAGATGAGAATTTTTTTAAAAAGCCCCGTTTTTCTCCTCGCAAGGACTAGAAGATGCCACACCATTATTTAAACGATCTTAAAATTATCACAATTCCCTAAGGAATATTAATCCCTCAATCAAACTAAATTTAAAAAAATTAGCTGATCATAATCAATTTCTTTGTGTGTGAGAGCTTGTAGGAGCCAATTTGACTGACGTGTTTCCTGCATTGAAATAGTGATCGAATTTTAAATCTACCTCAGAGCCATTCAATATTGTGATGGCATTTAAATAAAAGTCTTTCATCCTTTTTTAAATTCAGTATCATTTGCAGAAACGCCCCAAGGAAGTAAAATGAAGAACTGGAGGCACAAGGAAATGCAGATGCTGGAGTATTGTGTGGAACACAAAGAGCTTGTGGACAGCACAGAGGTAGAGTTGATGCCATATTTACAGCACCAGAGACCCGGGTTTGATCCTGACTACAGGTGCTGTCTCCAAGGAGTTTGTACAGCCTCCCTGTGACTGCGTGGGTTTTCTCCGGGTGCACCGGTTTCCTCCACATTCCAAAGACATTCCAATGTTTGAAGGTTAATTGGCATCTGTAAATGGCCCCTACTGTGTGGAATACAAATCTGGGATAACATTGAACTGGTCTACAGGTGATCGTTGGTCGGCACGGACCTGGTGGGCCAAAGGGCCTGTTTCCATGTTGTATCTCTAAACTAAACTACATTCAGCAGGTCAGGCAGCATCTCTGGAGGACATGGATAGGTGATGTTTCAGGTCGTGTGGCTTAAGAACCTCTCAGATGGTGGTCGAGTGAAAGAAGGGAAGTGAGTTTAATCTTAACCTGGAGATGGATCACTAATACACAGCATATAACCTACAATGCTGCATGAAATTATCAGTGTGTTGATATCAGTTCTAGAGATCTGAAGCTTGCCTGGGGTGGGTTGGAAGACGCCTCCACCAGGTTTAAGTTGAGTTTCATCATTTGCTAAAAGGTAAAGAAATCTTTTGCTTTATATTCTTATCTGAGATGATTGATAGTGGGTCATCTTTCCAAATCGTGGGAAATTGAATTTAATTTACTGATGCAGCATGGAAACAGGACCTTCAGCCCACCAAATCCACACCGACCATTGATCACCCATTCACACTAGTTCTATGTTATCCCACTTTCACATGCACTCCCTAAACACCAGGGGGTGATTTAGAGAGGCTGAAGGGTTTAGACTTGAAATGTTACCCATTCCTTCTATCCAGAGATGCTGCCTGTCCCTGTGGGTTGCTCCAGCATTTAGTGTCTGTCTTTGGTGTAAACCAGCACCTGCAGTTCCTTCCTGCTGATTAATCTACAAACCTGCAATTCTCTGGGATGTGGGATGAAATCAGAGCACCCAGATGAAACCTACACTGTCACGGGGAGAATGTGCAAACTCCACACAGAGGCCAGTTTCGAACCCAGGTCTCAGGCACTGAGGCAGCAGCTCTAACAGCTGCACTACTATTTGAGTTCCTGGCGCACAACATCCCTCACTTAGGGAGGGAGAAAACAAAAGCCTAAAAAAAAAGACCATTTAAAAATATATCCAGTGCCCTCCATAATATTTGGGACAAAGACTCATCATTTATTTATTTGTTTCTGTACTCCACAATTTGAGATTTGTAATAGAAGAAAAATCACATGTGGTTAAAGTGCACATTGTCAGATTTTAATAAAGGCCATTTTTATGCATTTTGGTTTCACCATGTAGATATTACAGCAGTGTTTATACATAGTCCCCCCCATTTCAGGGCACCATAATGTTTGGGACACAGCAATGTCATGTAAATGAAAGTTGTCATGTTTAGTATTTTGTTGCATATCCTTTGCCTGCAATGCCTGCTTGACGTCTTCATGGACATCACCAGTTGCTGGGTGTCTTCTCTGGTGATGTTCTGTCAGGCCTGTATTGCAGCCATTTTTAGCTTATGCTTCTTTTGGGGGCTAGTCCCCTTCAGTTTTCTCTTCAGCATATAAGAGGCATGCTCAATTGGGTTCAGATCGGATGATTGACTTGGCCACTCAAGAATTTACCATTTTTTACCTTTGAAAAACTTCTTTGTTGCTTTAGCGGTATGTTTGGGATGATTGTCTTGCTGTAGAATGAACTGACGGTCAATGGGTTTTGAGGCATTTGGTTGCACTTGAGCAGATAGGATGTGTCTACACACTTCAGAATTAATTATGCTACTACCATCAGCAGTTGTATCATCAATGAAGATAAGTGAGCCAGTACCTTCAGCAGCCATACATGCCCTCGCCATCACAGTGTTTCACAGATGAGGTGGTATTCTTTGGATCTTGGGCAGTTCCTTCTCTCCTCCATCTTTCCTCTTGCCATCACTCTGATATAAGTTAATCTTCATCTCATCTGTCCACAAGAACTTTTTCCAGAACTGTAGTTGCTCTTTTAAGTATTTCTTGGCAAACTGTAACCTGGCCATCCTATTTTTGCAGTTAACCAGTGGTTTGCATCTTGCAGTGTTGCCTCGGGGTGGGAGATTGCAACCTTCACGTGGTTCGCCCTGTTTCGACAAATGCAATCAACCCGGCGTGCACAATCAAATAAGATCAAATAGAACAAGTTGTCCGACAACTTTAGGTTGTGCACACCATACACAAGAACAAGAAGAAGTGTGGCCTCTATATTTCTGTTCATGAAGTCCTCTACGGACAGTGGTCATTGACAAATCCACACCCGACTCCTGAAGAGTGTTTCTGATCTGTCGGACAGGTGTTTGGGATTTTTCATTATTATAGAGAGAATTCTTCAGTCATCAGCTGTGGAGGTCTTCCTTGGACTGCCAGTCCTTTTGCAATTAGTAAGCTCACAAGAGCTCTCTTTCTTCTTGATGATGTTCCAAACAGTTGCTTTTGGTAAGCCTAAGGTTTGGCTGGTGTCTCTAACAGTTTTATTCTTGTTTCTCAGTCTCATAATGGCTTATTTGACTTTCATTGGCACAACTTTGGTCCTCGTTGATAAACAGCAATAAAAGTTTCCAAAGGTGATGGAAAGACTGAAGGAAAAACTAGGTGCTGAGAGCTCTCTTATACCTGCATTAAGGAGGCAATCAAACACACCTGAGCAATTACAAGCACCTGTGAAGCCACGTGTTCCAAATATTATGGGGGGGACTATGTATAAACAACGCTGTAATGCTACATGGTGAAACCAAAATGTATAAAAATATCTTTTAATAAAATCTGACCGTGTGCACTTTAACCACATGTGATTTTTTAAAATTATAAATCTCAAATTGTGTAGTACAGAGGCAAATAAATAAATGATGGGTCTTTGTCCCAAACTTTATGGAGGGCACTGGTATTGTTCAAAAATACTTGTTACTTGACCCTTAAGGGATCGGCAATAAAAAGAAAAACTGCTGCTTCCTCTTCTTTTATTGTCCAACATAATCCGATCTCAAAGCCATCATAAATGTTATATAGACCAGCGCTGCATACAACTCAGCCTTTTTCAATGACCCAAGCATTTCTGTTGACATTTTCAACCCTGGGATGACAGAAGATGTGAAAAACACTCAAATGCTCAGCCATTCATTTTTCTTAAACAATTTTGATACACTTTGGGGGGAGAACAATACTCTGATGCTTTATTTGATAAATAACGGTAACAGATTGAAGGAGAAAGTTAGCAATATATAATAAAGCATGTGAGGTTCTCTTTTTAAATTTATTGAATAAAAATTAATTGCTCTCAATCTGTCGCACAGGGAGGGGGAGGGGGGGGGGAGGGAGGAAGAGGGGGGGGAGGGGGAGGGGGAGGGGGAGGGGGAGGGGGAGGGGGGGGGAGGGGGAGGGGGAGAGGGGAGGGAGAGGGAGAGGGGAGGGGGGGAGGGGGAGGGGAGAGGGAGAGGGAGTATCCTGGGGAGAGGGAGGGAGTATCCCGAGGTATCCTAAACTGATGCATTTTCCCAAATGAATGCCTCATTATGTGGAGGGTGTTGGGGATAATGCAATTCTTTAGTTCGCTGGATGATATCAGCAGGGAGTTATCTGTGTCAGGTGAAGGTAGACTGGAGAAAGTGGGGGTGGTACGGGGGGTGGGGAGGGGGAGTGGGAGAAAGAGAGGGGATAGAGAGGGAGAGAGGAAGAAGGAAGAGGGTCAAGGCGAGGGAGGAGTTGTAAATTGCCTCTAGTGTGTCGGGAGTGGATGGGAAAGTGGGATAACATGGGAGCTGTGCAAATAGGTGTTCAATGCTCAGATTTGACGCAGTTGGCCTGTTTCAATGCTGTATCTCTAAACTAAACAGGCACTCTGAATATTTACTCATATTCACTCTTAATTTTTTAATCCATTTTAGTTTAGTTAAGTTTAGAGATACAGCGTGGAAAACAGGCCCTTCGGCTCACTTAATCCGCGCCGTCCATCGATCACCCCGTACACTAGCATTATCCTACACGCTAAGGACAATTTACATTTTTTCCAATGCCAACTAACCTACAAACTTCGATTCTTTGGAGTGCGAGAGGAAACCGGTGCACCCAGAGAAAACCCATATGGTCACAGGGAGAACGTACAAATTCAGTACAGACAGCGCCCATAGCCAGGCTCGAACCAGTGTCTCTGGCTTCGTAAGGCAGCACCAATGAAGAATCTGCTTTTAAGAATGGATTTAATGTTAGAAAGTACCAGGTACAAACATTTTATTACACTATCTTCTCAAACAGTATCGCCCCATTATTTACACTACACATAAATAATCACAGGCAAAAATTTCAAAAGCATTTTATGACTTCCTGAAATGTTTCCCAACCTTAGATCTGAAGATATTCCAAAAATATATCAGGCTTTCATTAAAACATATCTCTGCCCTTTTATATACGTAATGTTTTGATTATCTCAAGAGGTCTGAAGAGGAGTGCTTTGTGGCTTTTGACTAGTAATGCCTTTATCCGTCCTTACAATGTTTCATCTTGTTTCTGCTTACTTCTTATGAATGGAATTATTCATCGATCAACTGAGTCTGCGCTGAACATCAGTGACCGCAGAATATGATTCTGGGTGAGGGTGATTTATCTGGGCGGGGGTGTCATAGGTTAAAGGGAGAAGGCAGGAGAATGGGGTTAGCAGAATGTACAGGAGGACCATTCTACACGCTAGGGACAATTTACAATGTTACCAAAGCCAATTAACCTATAAACCTGTACCTCTTTGGAACGTGGGGGGGAAACTGGAACATCTGGAGAAATCACACACGCTCACAGGGAGAACATGCAAACGCTGCACAGACAGCAGCCGAGGTCAGGATCAAACCCATGACTCTGGTGTTGTGAGGCAGCAACACCACCAGTTGCAGGCGCGTGTGTGAGTAATATTATATTTCCAGGAGCAGGTCTATGCTACGAGAAGATTGCTTGAAAAGGAACATATAAATTAATTTCTTCTGAAAATGTTATATTCAAAAAGATTTTAACGCCCTCGCTTTAGTACAGATTTTTAAGTTAGTACCAGTCATAATCATGAAAAGATGAAGCTTCTTTAAAAGGTCTTGAATGATTGAAATCTACGCATTATCTGGTTTCCAGGTTTTTTTCCATTGCATTCTGAAGATGCAGGGATTGCTGCCAGAACCAACGTTATTGTGCATCCCTCAGTACACTGAATCAAGTGTTGCTTCAACAAGCATTTCAAAGGGTACCAGTGTCAAGCCTAAAGTTACATATGGACCAGGAAAGGATGTTAGACTTCTCCTTGAAGGAGGCAAGTCCACCAGTTGTGTTTCCAAAGGCAGTTTTTATTTCCAGATTGTTTAAACTGAATTGTAGTCCACAAACCAATTCAGATTTAAACCATGGTTTCTGCATTATTATTCCGACCTTCTGCAATACTAATCCAATAATAGGGCCGGCACAGTGGCGCAGCGGTAGAGTTACTGCCTTACAGTTCGATCCTAACTAAAGGTGCTGTCTCAATGGTGTTTGTACGTTCTCCCTGTGACCACGTGGGTTTTCTCCAGGTGCTCCAGATTCCTCCCACATTCCAAAGACAATTGGCTTTGGGTAAAAAATTGTAAATTGTCTCGAGTGCGTGTGGTATAGTGCTGCTGTACGGGGTGATCGCTGGTCAACACAGACCTGGTGGGCTGAAGGGTCTGGTTCCTTGCTGTATCTCTAAAATCTGAAGACTCAATTTCAATCCTGACTACGGGCACTGTCTACATGGAGTTTGCATCTTCTCCCGGTGACCACGTGCGTTTTCTCCAAGTCTTTGTGTTCCAGAAATTTGGTTGTTTGGGACCATTATGTTGCCACATAGGCATATGATTAATTCAAATATCATATGAGCCTTGTTCACTCATGCTCAGGTGAAAGTAGGCTATAATAATGTGCACATTTGAGGATGCATTTACGGAATCTGGCTTTATTAAACAAATTAATCCTCCGCTAGAAAAATAGAGGGACATCCTCTGATGACGATGCAGGCTACGGCAATGTCTGCCAGGTTAATTATATTAAAATGTGTAAACCCGCAGCACAAATTTCATGTCCCTAATCCATTCTATTAGTCATCTGAACCGCAGCCTCTTCCCAGTCATCCTCAATATCTTTTCAAAGATGAGAAAAGACACAATTCGAAATCCAAGCTAAGAAAACGTCAGCACCCAGGTGTCTTACGTGTGAACACATTTATTCTCTGCAAGCTCTGCTGCAAATAGTTCAAATTGATCCGTCAAGTGTGTAATAGCCCTGGATTCATTCAACTGAGGCAAGTGATTTACAATGACAGAAAACTGGAGACACTGACGTATGAAGTAGGCAACTGACTGAAGTAACAGATACCCTTATATTCACCCAACTCAAGCAAGCAATTTGGAAGCAACAAGCCAATCTGGGCTATGCCCTCCTAAAGCAATCAATATGGAATGTTAAGAGCCTTGGGACTCTCCCTATTGATGAGTGAAAATAAATGACTGACGAATTGTAGCTGAACAAGTATTGCCAATCCTGACAGTACCAAACGGAGATGCTTCTTTGATCTTCCTTCGGACTAAATCAAAAGAGATAGGTCTCCAATCCAAGCTGAGTGATTTTGGATGGGTTCTCCTTACAAGAGTCATACCAAAAGCAGAGAAGACTGTCTGTATGTATTTTCTTGGGGTGGGGAGTGGGAGCAGAGAAAGCCCAAGAGAGGTGCAACTCGAGATGAGGATGTGGCAGCCCAGTAGGTTAAACAATAGAGATAGAAGTAGGGAAAAAATAAAACAATTTTCATTCTTTAAGAAATTACACAGGAAGCGAAAAAGTTAAGTATTTCCTGAGAGAAAAATAGTAATTCCATTCTTTTTAAATGTAGACCATTCAACATTGTGTTAGTTCTCAAAAACTCGCCAATTCCCAGAGGGTTTGTTGACGGCCAGTGTAAATCTGTACCAGCAATCTTTAAAAGCAGGTCACCAATAATATGGAACTGGAAAGCTATAAATGTGGAGAATCCACATTGAATGAGTGTTAAGGCCTTGAACCCTTGATCATGGATTATCTATGATCTATTCTGATATGTCTCCCTTTATTAGTGAGTTTGGCCTTCCATGTCTCCGTCTTTGATCAATGCTGTTCGCGATCGCTGATGTTTTTTAGTCTGGTGTCTAACTGCTCTTAACTATCTCACCTGATAAACAGCAGCTTTAGTGAACACTGATTTCTTATTGATTTTTTCCCCATGCTGCCACAATTCTATGTGTCGACCATTTCCCTTGTGACAGATCACAAAGATTTTTGTTGTAACTTATTCTTTTGTCTCACGACATGGAATTCAACCATTTAACCCCAGACGCTTTTCTACAAAATAAGCCACTTCACCTGCTAACAGCTGAAGCCACATTATCGGCCTTTGGACGTGGAAGTGGGTGTACGTCATGCACAATGTTTGTAAACAAATCAGGTCTTTAGACTTTAGAGATACAACGTAGTAAATGGGCCCTTTGGCCCATCGTGTCCATGCAGACCAGTGATCACCCCATACACTAACACTATCCGACACACCAGGAACTTACAATTTTGTTTAACAGAGTCAATTAGCCGACAAACCTCTACGTTTTTAGAGTAAGGGAGGAAACGGAAGCACCGAGAGAAAACCCACGCGGTCAGAGAACATACAAACTCTGTACAGACGGTATTGAACCCGGGTCTCTGGCGCTGTAAGGCGTCAACTCGAATGCTACACCATTTTACAATTCAAAGACCAAGATTTATTCTCAAAAAATTAAAACCAATTTAATCGGTTTATTAAGAAAATGCAGTTTTGGAGATGGCAGCGGAAACCATTGCAGCCTAGGTGGAAAATTATTATTACCTAAGAAGAATATGGGATTGAAGGAACATTGACATTGTTCCAAGTCAGGGTGGTTTGTGACTTAAAGGGCACAGTCTGATGACCTTGTACTGAATGACAGGGATGTTAGGGTTGGGAAGTATCATAGTAGCTTTGGTGAACAATTGCAGTGGATTTTCAAGATAACGTGCTTTCCTACCAAGGGGTGTAATTGGTGGAACGGCTGAAGATCAAGTGGTTTGGACGAGATAACCAATGCCTTGCAACTGTTGTGTATAGTTTCTTGGCTTTATTTGAGGTTCTTTCATCCAGGCAAGTATTCTACCAAACGACCTATGCGGCTGTAGTTGATAGAAAGGCTACAAGGAGTCAACAGTTGTCTCACTTACTGCAGAATAACCAGCCTTTAAACATGCTTTTGTAGCCACAAAATTATATGAATTAAATGAATTAAAGCAGATAAGTTTGTATGACTCTCCTCCCCAAATATTGATGATGGGTGTTTCCTGATCATAACATTATCATCTATAAATGGAAAATCATTATGCTCCTTATTGGAGATAGTCATTTCCAAATGCATTTGTTTAGGTTACTTTAGACTTCAGAGAAACAGCGCGGAAACAGGCCATTCAGCACATCGAATCCGAACCGACCAGTGTGGATTCACATCTAGTCAAAATTATGCTTATAAATCCAATCTAAATGTAAGTGCTTCATTCCAATCTATCCTGATGCTGATCAAGCCAGTTTGCTAAGATTTTTTAAAACTCTGAATGTGATCTTGTTGAAAAACAATGCATATGAATTTTAGTTTAAAAAATGTTATTATGCCCCCCCCCCGAAAAAAACTACAACTTACAATTTTTTTCTGCGAGAACAAACTCTTCAACTTTTCTTTGCAGCCTGCCAACTTGAAGAAAGTGTGATAATGGATTAAAATAAATGGAATGATTATAATTAAATGATCAATGTCACTCCTTGGTTTGTTATTAGTATTAAAGCTGGCAAATTCTAGACTTAAAACATATCGATGAAAGTAGATTGAATTTATGAAAAGGATCTACTTTTTTGTGGTACTAGAAATGGCACACAGGAGCAAATGTTCTGTGATGTAAAAATGTATGTGTTAATTTACAACAGTACTCAAAATGGTTTCCTCCTCCTCCTCCTCCTCCACAGATCTATTCATCCTGTGCTTTGGGACCAGTGATGATTAAGATGTGTACCATAAATGTGGTATTCTGTCACTGCACTAACTCTGGCTGAGGCCACTGTTCAAATATAAGGGCTGGTAATTGGCAGTAAACTGCGCCTTTTTATCACCAGACAGTTATCCCACTTTCTCTTCCACTCCCGACACACATTCGGGACAACTTCACAAAGGCCAATTAACCTACTAACCCGCAGGTCTTTGGGATGTGTGTGGAAACCAGAGCATCCGGACAAAACCCACGCAGTCTGAGAAAACATGCAAACTCCACAGATACAGCACCCGAGGACAGAATCGAACCCGGATCTCTGGCGCTCTGAGGCTACAAGTCAACTAGCTACACTACTGTGCCACAGCAAAGGGACTCGTGTTGTTTGCATAGGCAATGCCTGGCTTGAAAGTTACTTTCATTAGGCTCCAGGAGAAACTGGGAGATGTCAATTTGATCACATTTTTATTCACTGTATGATTTCTAGCTCCTAATCAGTTATGCTGCCGCATATCATTGATATAAATATTTTGAACATAATTAAATGCACATTTATTACAAAGAATACACTTTAGCGTGAAGTGACATATGGTCAAAAGAGTTTAGGTTTGAAAGGGTTATACAAAATAAATGATTTCACATCTCTTAATCACCCACACCTTGTGTTATTTGGAAACTGCCAGCAAATCACATGAAACGCAAAAGACAAATTTCAGGCAGAAAAGAACAGAACAAAGAAATGACTAAATATAGTAACAGAGGAATTATCATTGGACGTTACGTTGTATTTTACAGGAAAACAATGCCTTGCAAACCACATGGGAACATCCCGAAGCCAGCAATAATTTTGAGCTAAATTAGCACTTTATAAAATTATGCAGTTTGAAATGTAACAGGAGCACAAACTTGACACAGATAAATGACTTTCAAAGAACGCAACAATACTATGTACATTTATTGTATATTTATAGACTTCATATATCACGATGGAAGGTAGTTTGGGAGGAATACTCAATCGGGTTCCCTGTGCAGAGCCAACTTTAGAAAGGTATGGAATGGCAAGCACTGGAAGAAGCTCAGTGTTCTCCCCAAGGTGGGCTCCAAGAAAGTACACAGGTAGCTCGGTCTCTACATTTCTGAATGACCGCATAAGGACTGGTAGAGAGAGTTTCACCAATGCAAGCACCACAGAAGAAGCCACATTCCCTGACCTGTTCTCTGGCATTACACAGCTATGTAAGCATCAACAATCTCAGACATATGGAGCTGAACACCTCACTGCTGTGTAACTACTGGTGGGGATGAGACAGCAAGGAGCAGCGTGTAGGCCCAGGTGGGATGGATCTCTTAACACGAGATATTATTTCCTTCCGCCTACTCAACGCCACATTCAAGCATCTCCTCCACTATGTTAAAGTGGAACTGTTTCTGTCCTCCACTTCATTGGCACAAATTCAATTTGACACATTAGGGTATTATACTGAAGATGCTTTGTTTTATTTAGAATGTCAAAAGATGTAAATGTTACATTAAGAATATCTACACCCATTATATCCTCTTTGGGATGTGCAGGTGTGGGCGCCGTCTTTGTATGGCAGCCTGCCTGCAGTCCGTCTCAACACCTTTTTTTAATTTAATTTAATTTTGTCCTGTTAAAAAATGGTAGTGGAGGTCTTCTATGTGGGGGGGGGGGGGGGGGGGGGGGGGGAGGGGGAAACTTTAATTCTGAGTCCCCTACCTGGTCGGAGAGGCAGCATCCCTCCAAGCTGCATCTTCGCCCCGTCCTCGCGGCCTACCATCGAAAATGGAGCGGCGTTTCCTGGCGGCGGTGACGCAGCGCTGGGGATACCAACACGGAGCGGGCGATGCCTACCAGGTCGCCGTGCGGTAAGCTCCGGAGCGCTTTGGCCGCCAACTCCCAACATCGCGGAGCTGTGGCTGCGGGCGTCCGGCTGCGGGCGGCGCTGGATTTGGAGCGCTGCGGAGCCAGGGATCGAGTTCGCTGGGGTCGGAGCTCCAACCGGCGCGTCCTGAGGACTACGAGTGCCGCGGCCTCCGGGGAGGAGGCAGCCGCTCCAGACTTTTCCAAGCCGCTGAGGAATGTTTCACCCGACGCCGAAGTTCCATCTTCACGGCAAGAGGGCCCTGAAAATCATCGGACTGGCTGCACGGCCACAAATGGGCCCCGACCTCGGGTGTTTCACAGAGGAAGAGGACTTAACTTTCTGGTGCCTTTCCCCACAGTGGAAATTTTTGATTCTGCTGTGGGGGGACGTTTGTGTTGAACTCTATAATGTGTCCATTTTATTCTTTTTTTTTAAACCTTTTTCTATGGTTTGTATGGAAACTTATTATTTAATTTATGTAAAGCACTTTGGTGTCAATGCAAGTTGACTTAAAACGTGCTATATAAATAAAACTTACTTACTTACTTATATCCTCTTTGATTATGATTTCAGCAGTTTAGTTTTTAGTTTAGTTTAGTTCAGAGATACTGTGGAAATAGGCCCTTCGGCTCAGAGTCCACACTGACCATCGATCACCCGTACACAACTTCTATGTCATTCCACTTTTGCAACCTCCACACCCATTTACTCCACAGATGCTGCCTCACCCGCTGAGTCTCTCCAGCATTTTTGTCTACCTTCGATTTTTCCAGCATCTACAGTCCTTTCTTAAACACCCGTTTAAAGAAGCCATTTAACTGACAAACCTGCACGTCTTTGGAATGTGGAAGAAAACCGGAGCACCCGGAGAAAATCCAAGCAGTCGCAAAGGAGAACGTACAAACAATGTTCAGACAGAACCCGTAGTTTGGATCAAATCCGGGTCTTTGGAGCTGTGACGCACTTTACAGAATGTAGTACGCATTTGATTTGTTTTCAATTATAAGGAATTATTTGACTACTCATTAATCTCAGTCTGTGTTAACTTTACAATAGCCAGATCTCTGTAATAACTCCTTGACTGTGCAGACCTAAAGCACAAGCTGCTCTAACCAACCCATTTGCAGTTTAGAATTATTAATGTCAGGATATATTAAGTTGTTTTCCCCATCTAATCTATGGACAGAATTTTGGCTTCAGTGTCGTGTCAAGTCTCTCTGCTGATGAATGTCTTAGAAACTGAAGACAGACACAAATTGCTGGAGTAACTCACGTCTACCCAATCAATCAAGTCTGAAATAGCCACGATAACATTGGCCTCGGCAAAACACATTATGTTGGTAACTATCCTAAAATACTTTTATATATAAAAAAAGATAGCAACGACACTGAGAAATTTGCATCTGCATCAAAAAGTCGGCAACTTGAAATGTTAATTGAGTTTCTCTCTTCACAGATGCTGCCTGACCCGCTAAATAAATATCTCATCTGTAATATTTATTTTTTACATTAACAAATTATTGGCTGCATTTCCTGTCCCAGATGTATTGTTGGCAAGAAATCATTCCAGAAAACGAGCAAATAGCAGTGCTGTCTTTATAACCACCTTTTTAAATATTACATGGCCTTCAGCTATTAATACATTGCAATAGCACTGATGAAACCAAAAACATTATTAGCTGGTTAATAATGGATGATCTCTGGTCCTATACTAGGAAACAATGAACGTACAGACGATCAGAAGGTTCAAGTATTTCATTCAACCCACACATTTCAGCCTCCCTGTGTGGTATAGATTTTATGATCTGCACATTTCAACTTAATTGTTCATGTTTTGGCTGAAGAATTGTTTGGTGCAGTATTATCCAAATGTATTAGGCAGGCTGTATACAACAGTTCTGGTTATCAGTGTTTGTGGGTGGCACAATGGTGCAGTGGCAGAGTTGCTGCCTTACAGCGCAAGAGATCCAGGTACAATCTGAGCTGCGAGTGCTGACTGTAAGGAGTTTGTACGTTCTCCCCGTGACCGTGTAGGTTTTTCTGGGCGCTCCGGTTTCCTCGCGCATTCCAGAGATAAATACGTTTGTAGGTTAATTGGCTTCTGTAAATTTTCCCTCGTGTGTAGGATAGAACTAGTGAACAGGTGATCACTTTTCGGCGTGGACTCGGTGGGCCAAATGGCCTGTTTCCACGCTGTATTTCTAAATTAAACTGAAACTAAAATGATTTTGTGCTGCGGTTTTCCACTACAACATTCACTTCTTCTTCTTTGTTAGTTCTCGGGGTCAAGGCTACCTCGCTTCTACTCCAGTCCCATGCACTCTGTGGGGACTAAATCCACAGGCACGGCCACAAGTGGCGCTTGACGGATTGGCCAGGCGACTTGTTTGAGAGGAAAACCCAAAGTGCTGGAGGAACATGAAAGGTCAGGCAGCATCTGGAGAGAGAATGAACAGGCGACAGTTTGGGTCGGGACCCTTCTTCAAACCCGTTTAAGAAATTGCATGCTCTTTCCACTGTTTACATTCGTAGTCATTTTGCTTTTATCATGGAGGCTCACCGTTTCCGTGTCCTTCTAAGGTGCTCCTTCTCCATTTTGAGCAGGTCAGCATTTTCCATTAGCCACTGGCAATCTTTAATTTTTCTGGGAAACTTTGAGAGCACGGCCTGAGAATAGATTTCTCTGGTGCAAGTGGAAAACTGTAATGCGCACTTCAGAATGTGGTACCATGCGCTACAATGCTGAGTACTATAGTCTGCTCTCAATATATTCCCCTTCTCTTCTATCTATTGTACGTTTGAGCTGATTGTTTCTATGTGTCAGAAGGAGCTGCAGATGTTGCTTCGCACTGAAGATAGACTCCACAATACGCTGCAGCAACTCAAAAAAGTCTGAAGAAGGGTCTTGATCTGAAACGCCACGTTAATTGTTTCTCCAGAGATGCCATATGACCCGTTGAGTTACTCCAGAATTTTGTGTCTATCTTTGATTGTTTCTATGTTTGGTATATCTGATCTGTTTGGATAACATTTAAAACAAAAGCTTTTCACTGTACCTCAGTACATGGGACAATAATAATAAAAAATACGGGACTTGCCACGGGTGTGCATGAAAGGCAAGCAAGTCAACATTCACCAGTCACCAGATCAACCATTCCCATGCAGGAAGGGACACATATGCGTACAATTGGCTCACAACTATTAATTATACACATGCACACCTCTACAGATGCTGGCAACATGGAGTCTTGAACACCGTGTGCACCCAAAGGTGTCCCACCCATGCAAGAAATGGTCTAGTCCTGACAGCGTGAGGGAAGAATTTCAGGGAATTGGCAAGAACTTCCCATATACTTTAGATAAAACACCGGTCTCCGTGTAAAGTATTCATCCGAGACAATATCAATTTGCATTTGTAAACTGAGATTATTAAAGGCTAGAAAGTTGGCAAAGCAGGAACTGTGAGTTAAAAATTCTCCAGAACCTCGTACAACCATGTACAAGATCATCTACAGCCATAATTACCACCCACAAACATCCTGGGCTATAAATGCAAACTATCATTGCCTCAGATAAATATTTCAAAATGTCATGGATTTTACATTTGAACTTGAATTTTTTAAATTGTTTTTCATATTTTTGTTTCTACCTTGACTGCTCCAGTCATAATTTGACACCCGTGAGATATGGGGAGGGGGAGGGAGGGTGGAGTCTGTTCTTGACCGGTTTTGGCCATTTGTGCTGCGATTTCCGAGAGAATGCCGCCACCTACGGCCATCATTTTGGCCACCTTGCTCAGAGCCCCCCTCCGCCGTATATGTGCCGAGGATTTTTCCTGTCGATGAAAAATGACAGAGATATTAATGGGGGGGTAGGGGGCGGGGGATAGTTAGTGTGAGACGCTGCAATTCGCCTCCCCCCCCCCCCCCCCCCCCCCCCCCCCCCCCCCCAGACCCAACGGGTCTGCAACTTGGTCTAGTATTTCCGATTAACTTTCTTTAACCTTCCTGGTGTGCTGTCCTAACAGATACCTCAATACGATTAGCTTTTCAGCCAAATTGTTGTTCAGTTTAGACTTTAGAGATGTAGCGTGGAAACAGGCCCATCGGCCCACCAAGTCCATACCGAGCATGATCACTAGTTCTATCATAGATGCTGGGAACAATTTAGTGCGAACAATTTACCTACAAACTTGCATGTCTTTGGTCTCTAGTCGATGGGTTGTAGCAATGTTTTAATTAATTAATTGAAATATTTAATATGCTTAATTTAATATAAGGCCAAAAGTTTCTGCAACATTTTTTAATTGAAAGGGAACTTTCACAACCTCCAGTGTGGAAAAGTGTGTAAATGAAGGTCAGGAAGTCTCTGTAGTGAGATCACCTGCATACATATAATCAGTTTCCAAATACCTCAGGGCAGGATTGAGCATTTCTTCACCATTTCCTTCAACCTCATGATTGCCCAGGTTTGCCATTAAGTGTACAACTAATCCAGAGCACTGATAGTCCTTATAGTCATACGGCGTGGAAACGGGCCCGTCGACCCAACTTGCCTATGCCGACCAACATGCCCAATCTACACTAGTCCCACCTGCCACTGTTAGTGCCACATCCCTCAAATGCGATCCTATCAATGTACTTGGCTAAATGCCTCTTAAACATTGCAATAGTACCTGCCTCAACCACCTCCTCTGGCAGCTCATTCCATACACTCACTACACTTTGCGTAAAAAATGTTAGCCCTCGGGTTCCTATTCAATCTTCCTCATCTCACCTTAAACCTATGTCCTCTGGTTCTCGATTCCTCTGCTGTGAACAAAATGCTGTTTGTTTACCCGATCTATTCCTCCCATGATTTTGTACACCTCTATAAGATCATGTTCGGAATAATGTTCCTGACACATTATGTTCGGAAGAAGCCATTGCTTCCATCTGATGCCTCCCAGCTCAGACTAGACTAGAAAACTGCGTTGTTCCACTCAAACCTAAACTCGATATTGTAGACACCAACCACCACCAAAACTGCCGATTATTACAGGCCTTATTCGTAAAGACTTGACCGATTACTGTCAATCACTCTCACATTCTTCTAATATTTTTAGAATGATATTAGTTCATAAGACATTTAACCAGATTTACAGGCAATTCAGGAAAAGCCCAGCTGAGAGGGCAATTTTAAATTGAATATACAGTGGAGAGAGTCTATTCAGCATAACGTTTGGATTCCGTTCAAGTCTCTTTCCACCCATCCTCACCTATAAATCTATTTGCCATATTTTTAGACATCAGTGGATATGGGTTAGTGCAGAAAATCTGACAGAAATAGCACCATATCCAATAGCAGAGCAAACAAAATGCAGCAATTGGCCCAACTCTGCTTCTATTTCCTAAATAATTTTGTTAGTAATTCATTGCCTTGTCTTCCATAAGTTGGTGTAGCCTCCTTAGTCTTCACAACCTCTACACTTACCTAATAGTCCAAGTAGAAATGCTTTTTCCGAACACCCATTTAATTTGTTGATGGTTAATCTCATGCTGTCGATATCCAGCTGGTGGAGCCGCTGCGGCACACCTCCAGTGACCCAGGTTTGATCCTGACCTCGGGTGCAGTCTGCGCGGAGTTTGCACGTTCTCCCTTTGACCGCGAGGTGCTCCAGTTTCCTCCCACATCCCAAAGATGTGTGGGTTAGTAAGATAATTAGCCTCTGTACATTGCCACTAGTGTGGGCAGAGACCGGGTGAGAAAGTGCGATAACATAGAATTAGTGTGAGGCCGAAGGGCCTGTTTCCATGCTGTAACCAAGCTAAAACTGGATAAAATCTTGGCATCTCCTGCCAGAACATTGCACCCATCTACGGAGAAAACCAATGAAGGATATAACCTTACAGATATTGGGAGATCCTTATTGATCTTATTTTCACACTATCTCCAGTATGATAATGGAGATATCTCCATGGTCTCTCTCCAACCTCTCCCTCAAACCACAACTGGCACTGTCTATATTACTACAACTGTTGTTTGTTGAAGAATCAACACAAAACTTCCCTGCTTTTCAATTTTATTCCCGTTTAAATAAACACATACTTTTTTTTTAATTTTAAATATCCGTATTAGCTCGTGTCATTACTGTTACTGACTTGTGTATGTGTGCTCCAAGATTCCTTTGTTCCTCAGTCTTGTCTTAATTCTGATTTTGTATGTAATGCTGCCTCTCATCAAAGTGCAAAATCACATTGGTGTTAAAATTAATATGTACCTAATCTGCAAGTTTATTAATGTCTTATTTCAATTTGTTGTAGCCCTCCTGAATGTCAATTTATCCCCTTTCTCATCTCTTTGATGTTTGCATCAAATTTATGAATTATGCTTTTGGTTCTAAAGTCTAAATAGTCAATATAAATAATGAACAATAGTCGAGTCGTAGTCTCATACAGCATGAAAACTGGCCCTTTGGCCCAACTTGCCCATGCCGACCAAGGTGCCCCATCAACACTAGTCCCACCTACCCGCATTTGGCCCATATCCTCTAAACTTTTCCAATCCATATACCTGTTCAAGTGTCTTTTAAATGGTGTTATAGTACCTGCCACAACTACCTCCTCTGGCAGCTTGTTCCATACACCTCCACCCTCTCTATGGAAAAAGTTGCCCCTCAGCTTCTATTAAATGCAACTTCTCTCACCTTAAACCTATGTCCCCTGGTTCTTGATTCCCCTAATCTGAGTAAAAGACATTGTGCATCTAATCTATCTATTCACAATCAGTTCCAGAACTTATCTTGGAAGGTCCCCCCCCCAGTCTCCCTCTTGCCCATTATCTCTGCTCTCCATGTCAAAGGCAGCTGGCTATATATACAGCGGAGAGGTACCGGCACTTTCACTTGTGGCTCTCTAGCGCCACCTCATGTCCCAAGGTGGCACATTAATCATCGCAGAGGCATGGGGAAAAAAATGCATCTGTATCTTTCCATACATTTCAGAGGGAAGTGAAGGATGGCCTTGTACATATGAACTGCTCTTCACTTCATCAGATTCTGTAACAAATGGAGTGCCTTTTGCACAGTTTTACAATCACAGAGCCTCTCAGTTTAATTCCATTCTCACTCAGGGTCAGGAGAGGAGCAGTCAGCATCAGCAAATGCTTCTTTCTTTCACCATGCAGTAAACTATGTTTAGGGATTGTTCCTCCATATGAAATGAATGGGCCATTTATCTACAAGTGCTAGCTGTCGTACTGCACTGCCTCAATACTTCAGACTGACCTAATACAGATCACAAGGTGCCCTTTCAAGCTTTTCCAGGTCACAAACTTGTATTCTCCTAAATGGGGTTGTAGTCCTATTAACTTGCAATACACAATCCTATTCCGACTCAAAACTTTTATTCAACTGGAGATATGAGAGCAAGCAGCTGCTTTCTAGCTGGAGGGACCTTTATTATAATACCGTAAAGGTGATATTTAAAAAGGGAGGACAGATTGAAGATGAACAGACATAATAACTGCGGTCCTGGAGAACATAACTCACTCACTCCTGGTGTGGTAGCCATTCCCAGTGTAGGCTCACTGAGTTTTGCAGCCAGATTTGAAATCTAAAGTTGAGGCCAATTCCAACTAGGTTTTTTTTAGATTTTTGTAAATAGAGGCAAATACAATAGTTTCATTTAAGAGCCTTTTAGAAATCCACATGGATAATACTATATGATAAACTAAAATAAAAATATGCAGGGAATGGAGTAACGTGGATCATGTGAAGGCGGAGGAGAATAGTTTAAATAATGCTTGGCACGGACTTTGTGATAGAACATTACAGCACAAGAACAGGCCCTTCGGCCCACAATATCTGTACTGAACATGATACCAATACCATCTCCTATCTATTTGCACATAAGGGATCCACCTTTCCTTGATCATCGTTGCTGGTTTTGATTTGTTATTTTATATACTTTTCATTCATTTGTTCTTTGTACCTTTTCATATCTCTAGTATCCCTCTCCCCTGATTCTCAGTCTGGAGAAGGGTCACAATTCAAAACGTCACCTATTCCTTTTCTCCAGAGATGCTGCCTGACCTGCTGAGTTACACCAGCATTTTTGTGTCTATCTTCTTGTACATAATCCACATTTATCCATATCCATATGTCTATTCAAAAATCTCATATAAGTCACTGTCCTATTTCTCGCAACCACCAACCCCAGCAGTGCGTTCCAGACACTCACCGGCCTCTCTGTAAAAAATGTTGCACGGAGGGTGGCAAGTTTTATCTTGGGTTTTCCACAGTGCCGAGATTTTAGCCAGTAAATAGGAACAGTCCAGTCAGATTTGATACCAGTCATCACTGCTTTCTCACGGAAAACTCAATCCTATTACAAAGATTACGCAAAGGCTTGCGTAAACCTTGCTTCTACCTTGGTCCATCATGGTGGGATGATGTTTCCCCGACCATACAACTGCCCACAAGTTGTCCAGGCCTAGATGGAGATCGTTTTGTGTGATATTGAGCAACAACAGGGAAAATCTTGGCCTTGAAAATAAGGAACTAAGATACACAGATACTAATTTCCAATTTTCAAATGGAACAATCGAGACCACTTCTAAAAACATTGTATGCTGTGGGCACAGATAAGTTGATTATCCACAGTCTGATTATCCTCAGTACATGTGACAATCAACTAAACCAATGGGTGCGGCCAACTCTATAACACATCTCAGCTCCTGCCACTCTGACCAGCTGACAGCCAAACAGTCCCTCCTTTGGTCCAATTGCAGTTGCTAAGCTATCAATACTGATCATTGACATTCGTAATAAAGTGCAAGTGTAAACATTTTAAATGGTCCTTAGTGTGTAGGATAGTGCTAGTGTACAGGGTGATCACTGGTAGGTGCAGACTCTGTGGGCTGAAGGGCCCGTTTCCGTGCTGTATCTCACAGAAAGTCTCTAGACTTTCAAAAACACGGTGAAATAACCAAGTCGAACGGCTGAGCATTTGCCAGTCTCCTATGTTCTCTTCTATATTAAGTATTATGAACCAAACGCAGGCAAGTTATACTACCTAAGGTACGCAACTTGGTTACAAGAGACAATAGGTGCAGGAGTAGGCCATTCGGCCCTTCAAGCCAACACCGCCATTCACTGCGATCATGGCTAATCATCCACAATCAATCCTGCCTTTTCCCCCATATCCCTTGACTGCTATCTTTAAGAGCTCTATCTAGCTCTCTCTTGAAAGCACCCAGATAATTGGCCACCTCTGCCTTCTGAGGCAGAGAATTCCACAGATTCACAGCTCTCTGGGTGACATTTTTTACCTCATCTCCGTTCTAAATGGCCTACCCCTTATTCTTAAACTGTGGCCCCTGGTTCTGGACTCCCCCAATATCAGGAACATGTTTCCTGCCTCTAGCATGTCCTATCCCTTAATAATCTTGTATGTTTCAATAAGATCCTCTCTCATCCTCCTAAATTCCAGTGTATACAAGCTCAGTCGCTCCATTCTTTCAACATATGACAGTCCCGCCATCCCGGGAATTAACCTCGTGAACCTAAGCTGTACTTGCATGGACAAGTTAGACAAAGGGCCTGTTTCTGTGCTGTATGACTAATTAATTCAGATAGTTGTGGAAATCCAGACTAAAGTTCAGAAGATGCCCTGCTCTGGATCCCTCGTTGATTGTTTGGTCCCATATGTTTCTTCTTCAGGTAAATATCTTTGGCAGTGAGGTAGATACAAAAGAAGAGATGCCATTGGTATTCTTTGGTAATGTGAGGGGAAGTGTTTAGTCTAGTTTAGAGAGACAGCCTGGAAACAGGCCCTTCGACCCACCTAGTCAATGCTGACCATCGATCACCCGTTTACACTAGCTTTACGTTACCTCGCTTTCTCATCCACTCCTTACACACTAGGGCAATTTGCAGAGGCCAATTAACCTACAGAACGCCCAGAGGAAACCCTCGCACTCACAGAGAGAATATGCAAACTCCACACGGACAACACGAGAGGTCAGGATTGAATGTGGGTCTCTGGCACAATGAGGTTGCGGCTCTACCAACTGCACCACTGTGGTGGGAAGGAGGTTTGAAGAGAAACCTAATCCACAACTCACTTAGAGATGGATTTTCAAATCTGATCATTTGTAAAACTTTGGAAGATAAATGAATTTGTAACGCATCATCTCCTATGTGCTCATGTGTGTGCGTGTATGTGCGAACATCCATGTTAGAGGTCAGCTCGATCCCTAGTATCACAAAGGTTCCATATTGCAATCCCATTCGAGAGTCACGAGTATAAACAATCGCACGCCACTGCAACACGGAAGAAAATTCAATTAAAAGACACTTAGACAGGTACATGAATAGTCAAGGGTTTGAGGGATATGGGTCAGGTGTGGATAAATGGGGCTAGCTTAGGCAGGGTTGCCAACTTTCTCACCCAAATAAAGGACAAAAAGATGGGTGTAGTTGGGGCATGTTGGTCAGTGTGGGACAGAGAGGGAGATTGGAGGGGAGGGAGAGGGGGAGGGAGATTGGACGGGGACGTGAGGGGCGTGGTGGGTAGGAAGAGAGGAGAGTGGAGGAGGGAGGATATTGAGGGAGAGGAGGAGGGGACGGAGTGGGAGGGGGGACGGGGAGGGGAGGAGGAGACGGGACGGGGGTCACAGAAATGGGGAGAGGGGGTCAGGAGGGGAGGGGATATTGAGGGGGAGGGTAGGAGATAATAAGGGAGAAGGGAGGGGACTGAGAGGGAGGGGGACATTGAGGGGGAGGGGACATTGAGGGCGAGGGGAGGGGAGGAGGACTGGATGGGAGGGGGAGGGGGTTAGAGACAGGCAAAATATAGCAGACAACTGATGCGTAAAAGGGGGCCTGTGAATCGATGACAGGTAAATCACTCATGTATCAGATCTAGGATCTGTCTGTAAGCGTGCCCTCTGGTGATTACAGTGTAGTAGCAGACAAGGACGGGACAAAGGCAGTCCCATATGGGACAAACCAATTTAGCCCAATATACGCAGGGCTGCCAACTCTCACACTTTGATCGTGCGAATCACGCCCTCAAGCAAACTCTCACGCCCTCACGCTGATCACAAATTTCTCACGCTCTGCGGTGAGAAATTCTGTGATCAATGAAAATTTAAAAACTTTGATAAACTGCATGGTCCGCAGGTGTTGGAGAGCCGGGGCTGAGGGAGGGATGGGAGCAGAACCAGCGGCGGGAACAGATGCGGGGAGCCGGGCTGCGAGTGTTTGCGGGGCTGTCGAGTCCTTCGCTGCAGCTCTGGCCATGGAGCACTCCGGACAGTGCAAGTCCTGGGCCGTCGGAAGCGTTGCGCCGTTGCCGCTGCCGTGAGAGTCTCTGTGCCGAAGGAACAGACTCTCAACGGGAGGTGGAGAGAGAGAGAGAGGAGGGAAGGGGACAGTGGGGAGAGAGAGAGAGGATGTGAGAGGAGAGGGGAGAGACAGAGGGGGAGTGAATAGAGAGAGAGATGAGGGAGAGGGAGAGAGAGAGGGGGAGATAGAGGCAGGGCTGCCAACTCCCATGCATTGAGCGTGAGAATCACGCATTTCACCAAATTCTCACGCTGATCACAAATTTCTCTCGCTCTGTTGTGAGAAATTCTGTGATCAACGAAAATTTCAAAACTCATATCAACTGCATGGGCCGCGGGTGTTGGAAGCAGAAGCAGCGGCGGGGACAGATGTGGACGGGGAGCGGGGCTGGCGAGTGTTTGCCGGGCTGGTGAGTCGCTCACTGCAGCTCCAGCCATGGAGCAGCCTCAGTGCAAGAGTCCAGGGCCGTTGGAGGCGTCAAAGCGTTGCGCTGCTGCCGTGAGTGTCTCTGTGCCGAATTCACCCAGGTGACCTGCATGGATCAGGCTGCGGCTCGGTGCATCCTGGAGGACAACCGGTGGCTGCTGGAAGTAAGTGCCAAGCACTGGGTAGAAACGGTGGAAGATAGTGGACTTCAAATGGGGGTGGTTGGTGAAAGCATCCTGCTTGCCTGCTAGATTTTCACTTACTGTAACTGCAGGAAAAATGTTCCCGATGTTGGGGGCGTTCAGAACCAGGGGTCACAGTTTAAGAATAAAGGGGGGGGGGCAGTTAGGACTGAGATGAGGACAAACTTTCTTCACACAGAGAGTTGTGAATCTGTGGAATTATCTGCCACAGAAGGCAGTGCAGGCCAATTCACTGGATGTTTTCAAGAGAGAGTTACATTTAGTTCTTGGGGCTAACGACATCAAGCGATATGGGGAAAAAACAGGAAAGAGGTACTGATTTTAGATGAATAGCCATGATCACACCCTCCTCCCTCCTCCCATCCCCCCCCCCCCCCCCTTCACCCACCGGTCGCTACGCTCCCTCGGGCTTGGTCTGTCGCAATTTCTCACTCCCAACTCTCACCCAAAGTTGGCAGCCCTGATACGGGATATCCCGGCTAATACGGGACAGTTGGCAACCCGAAGCTTAGAGCCTGTTTCTGTGGTGAATGGCAATAGACAATTGGTGCAGGAGTAGGCCATTCGGTCCTTCGAGCCAGCACCACCATTCAATGTGATCATGGCTGATCATCCCCAATCAGTACCCCGTTCCTGCCTTCTCCCCATATCCCCTGACTCCGCTATTTTTAAGAGCCCTATCTAGCTCTCTCTTGAAAGCATCCAGAGAACCTGCCTCCACCGCCCTCTGAGGCAGAGAATTCCACTGACTATGACTGAAACTGATGGAAGTGTTTTCTTCTGAAGAGCCCCATCTGCTTTCGCACTTAAAACGTCACAAAACAATTCTAAAGAGAAGATGCACCAAATATTACCAAATAGATCATCTGGTGATTGGCATGTTTGTGTGTTTTGGATCTTGTTGTGCATATATTGGCTACCATATTCTCTACACTTTAAAAATAAGTGCACTGCCAATAAAGCACTTAATGATTTCCTAATATTATTCTTTATAAAATAGATCTTTCTTTAAAAGGCAGATAATATAACGTGAAAAAGGCTGAAATTGGAGAGATTTAAAAATATTGTGAATCTGTAAATCAACGTAAGGGAATCAGAGGCGATTGGATTGGACAACATGAAGGGCATCTTGGACAGCCCATAACTACTACTGTGCAGAAACAGACTCTGATCTTCCTGATCTGGCTGTCATTGCAAGGAGTGTCGTACTGGTGTCAATTCCGATTTCTGAGGTAACAGCGCCCTCAGGTGTCACAGATTATTTTTGCATCTCATCGGATTGAAGGGATATTTAATTTACTACTTCGAGACTTTCAGAATTAAAAAATGGGCAAGTCAAAAGGTGGAAATGGTTGAATTGAAGGCCCTAGTTGGATGCTGGTGACTTTCACCAAAATTGTTCACCCATCCTGTCGACAATTTCCTGCTGATTAAACCAGGAAACATGTTGACATCTTCTGCTTCTCCTCAGTCGGCCCATCAAGTCTACTTTGCCATTCAATCAATGCTGATCTATCTCCCCCTACTAACCCCATTCTCCTACATTCTCCCCATAACCCATGATACCCGTACTAATCAAGAGTCTATCTATCTCTGTCTTAAAAATATCCATTGACTTGGCCTCCATAGTCTTCTGTGGCAAAGAATTTCACAGATTCACCGCCGTCTGACTAAAGAAATTCCTCCTCATCTCCTTGCTAGAGGAACGTCCTTTAATTCTGAGGCTACGGTCTCTAATTCTAGACTTTCCCCATTAGTGGAAGCATACTCTTCGCATCCACTTTATCCAAGCCTTTCACTATTGGGTATATGTTTCAATAGGATCCCCCCTCATTCTTCTAAACTCCAGCGAGCACAGCCCAGTGCCATTAAATGCCCATCATATGTTAACCCACTCATTCCTGGGATCATTTTTGTAAACCTCCTCGGGATGCTCTCCAGAGCCAGCACATCCTTTCTCAGATATGGTGCCCAAAATTGCTCTCAATACTCCAGATGTGGCCTGACCAGCGCCTTCTAGAGCTTCAGCATTACATCCCTGTTTTTGTATTCTAACCCTCTTGAAATAAATGCTAGCATTGCATTTGCCTGTTTTACTACCAATTCGACTTGCAGATTAACTTTTTGGGAATCCTGCACCAGCAGTCCCAAGTCCCTTTGCACCTCTGATTTCTGGATTCTCACCTCATATAGAATATAGTCTACTCCTTTATTCCTGTCTTTCTCCACGGTAAAAAGAAATACTCATTGAGGACCTTGCCCATTTCCTGTGGCTCCACACAAAGTTAACCGCTTTGGTTCCTGAGGGGTCCTACTCTCTCACTCATTACCCTGTTCCCTTTATGTGTTTATAAAATGTCTTGGGATTATTATCCTTAATGCTATCTGCCAGAATTATATCCCCTTTTTGCCCTTCCTTTTATTAGCTTACTCCTTATTTCCCGACACTCCTCTAGGGATACACTCGATCCCAGCTACCCATACCTATCCCATCCCTCCGATCGTTTACTTTCAACATGTGCTGTTGGATTGTGGCCACCTCCACACTGGGATAACATCTCATCTATGTCCCTCATAATTTCCCCCAAGGCCCTCTCCAGTCCAAGACAAATAAACCCACTCTCTTCCATGCACCCAGCACCCGCCTGTGGCTGGTGGACCTTTCAAATTATTTGAAGTATTTTTTGGATATCCTTCATCCTTAATCAACCAGCTGATACAGCTGCTGCTTTACAGCGCCAGAGACCCAGGTTCGATCCTGACCTCGAGTGCTGTATGTGTGGAGTTTGCACATTCTCTCCGTGACCATGTGGGTTTCAGTGGCAGCTCCTGTTTCCTCCCAAATCCTAGACGTGCGGGTGTCTGGGTTATTTGGCCTCTGTAAATTTGCCCCTATTTAGTAATCTGGATGAGAAAGCGGGATGATATAGAACTAGTGTGAATGGGTGATCGATGGTTGGCATAGTCACGGTGGGCAGAAGGGTCTGTTTCCATGGCTGTATCTCTAAACTAAACTAACATTGCAATGTCATCTCTTTTGTATTTATCTCTAACGGCTGAAGTAGCAATTTGAACCCTGACCTCAAACCATTTACTGAAGAAGGGTCTCGACCCTGAAACGTCACCCATTCCTTCTCTCCAGAGATGCTGCCTGTCCCGCTGAGTTACTCCAGCTTTGTGTCTATCTTCGGTTTAAATCAGCATCTGCAGTTCCTTCTTACCCATTTAGGAAGCCTGTTGCTGTTCTGTGATATTCTTGACCCTGCCATCACAATGTACATCCCACTGCAGTACATCCCACTGATGTACTTACCCTGACCACAAGGAGCATCTCAAAACTCTTACATGCTGCAAGCTGCATGTTATGTGGAACTGTGCACCCCAGCCCTGACGTTTAGTTTAAAAAGGGTTCACTAAAATGCAATACAAACTTGGTCTCTGCACTGTATGTGAAAGAGAAAATATTCACCAGCCACCTCCATGTTTGGGACCAATTCACAGGATCAACCCGAGGCCCGTTTGAAACATATATAGAAATAAGAAACTGCAGATGCCGGTTGATACAAAAGGATTAGCAAGGATGTCAGGGGTTTATGGGGAGTAGACAAGAGAATGAGGTTGAGAGGGAAAGATCGATCAGCCATGATTGAATGGCAGAGTAGACTTGATGGCTGAATGGTCTAATTCTGCTCCTATAACTTATGACACGAAATGTTGCAGTAACTCAGTGGGTCAGAGAGCATCACTGGAGGACATGGATAGGTGAGGTTTGTGGTCAGGACCATGTGCATGCACGTGCATGTGGGGGGGGGGGGGGGGGGGGGGGGGGGGGGGGGGGGGTGAAGAAAGCTGGAAGAGAGATGAGACAGGACAAAGCCTGTAAACAATAGATGGATACTCTCTCCTATGTGCCCACAAATGCTGCCTGGCCATTGAGTTGCTCCAGCACTTTTTTAAACCAGCATCAGCAGTTCAGTGTATCTATGTTAGAGGATTAAGTGTTTTTTTTTTAAATCATCATCTTTTGGCTATCTTCTCGATTTATGACCAATCACAGTGGAAGAGAATGTCCATTGTTATTTTAGCAAACACAAGCCATGAGCCTGAAGACTGCAACAACCAGGTTCAGGAATACCTACTTCCCCACAGCCATCAGGCTATTAAACTCAGCTCGGACAAAACTAACTGTTTATTTGCACTTTATCAGTTTATTTATTCATGTATGAATATATTTATATAATGGGATATGAACACACTGATCTGTTCTGTATTCATGCCTACTATGTTCTGTTGTGCTGAAGCATAGCAAGAATTTCATTGTCCTATCAGGGACACATGACAATAAACTCTCTTGACGCTTGACTTGCGGCAGATAGCGTGGGGAACTAGGGTCAGAGTCACAGCTATACAGTGCAAAAGCAGGCCCTTCAGTCCACCATGTCCAAGCTGACCTTTTTATCCCAGCTACACTAATCCCAATTGTCTGCAAAAGGACCATACCCTTCCAAGCCTTGCCTTTTCAAATGCTTATCTAAGGTGTCTCTTAAACATGGTAATTGTATAATTCCAGAACACCTTCAGACAGCACATTCCAGGTATCAACCCCTCAGTGTGTAAAAACTTAGCCTACAATTTCCCCTTTCAAACTTTCCTCTATCCTCAACCAATCCCCGTATGTTAATTTTGAATTGAATAGTTTGACCTACTCCCAAAATTACAGCATAATGAAATGTAAAGATAGCAAGTGGTAACCTGGTCCACATTCAATTGTGCAAATATAAATTTTGGGTATAAAGTAGAAAGGCACATGAAAAATGGGTAGATAGAGTATAGAACAGTACAGCACAGCACAGGAACAGATCCTTCAGCCAAAATGTCAGTGCTGAACAAGATGTCAAAACAAACTCTTATCTGCCTGCACATAGTCTGGATCCCTCCATATCCATATGCCTATCACAAACATCTTCAAAGCTTCTACAGGTTGAACATAGATTCTCCGGCACCCTCGGTTCCAGAGACTTTCTGGATTATCAGTTTTTCTGGACTAGATGTCACGTGATAATGAAATTACAATACACCTCGGGCCCGATGGCACCCCTCCTGTATCTCAAAAGCAAAGTGGCAGAAACTAAGAAAAACAAATATAAAATGTAAACTGAATGTGAATGGAATTACCTGCCGACCCATCCATGGCCCCCACCATCTCCCCAGCCGTTCAAAGCTTCGGCTTCCAAACCCACTCCCCAACGTGCACCAGCGAGCGCCTCACCCTCTGCTGTTTCGTGCCGTCGATGGTGGCTTTATCCGCTCCACGCTCGAACATCGCCGCCTGCTTCTCCCGTCGCTCGCTCTGTCCAGTCGCTCTCTTCTCCTCCACCACAGCCGCCTCCTCCTTCTCCCCTGGAGAGGCCCACATACTGCACTTTGGGAGTGACTGCAGGTGAGAGGGGAGGGAGCCCCACAGTGACCGGTCATAGTTTTAAAGTTATATGGCACAAAGTGTCGGAGTAACTCAGCCGACTGAATCAGTCTGAGGAAATTGTCCCGATGTTCCATGTTCAACTACCCATGTTCTCCAGAGATCCTGACTTGTTGAATTACACCAGCACTTTGTGTTCTTGTCTGTTAACAATCATCTGCAGTCATCGGCAATAACAGCCACATAACAGTCATCCGCTATGGTCCGTTATCTCTCCCTGCACTGGAGACCCGACCTTTTCTCGTCGGGTCTCAGGTGTCGTTGAGGCCGCAACGAGGAGCGGCCTCCAACGGGAAGAAGCCGGGGACTCTGGTGCCGACTCACCGTTGCCGTCGCGGAGCTGGCCGAGACCGGAGCGGGTGGAGCGGTGGAGGAGCGTTGCCGCTGCTGCTGCTGCTGCTGCCGATGCCGCTGCTGAGTCGGAGGCTGCTACTGCGGGTCTGCGGCCCGCGGCTCCCTGGAGGGAGACCGCTTTTCGGGGCTCCTGCAACGGCGACTTCTCCCGCCCGAGTTGCGGGGTCGAAGAGC